>NC_138183.1:55828576-56428576 GCF_964194105.1 Spermophilus citellus | reverse complement strand
AAAGAACCAGTGATGGGATAAGGAAATAACTCCATTACAGATTTGGTGTACAGACAGCAAACTCTTGGCTCTTTGGAAATTATCTACTAAAAGAAAAGAAATGCTGAGACTAAAATAAGAATTTGACAGGTAAAATGGTGACCCCAACACCCTGGGCCACAATCCTCTACCTAGCACCAAGAGCTCCAGAAGCTACCCCCAAGATCTGTCATCTTAGAGCTCAGCTCTGTCCCTAAGATACCAAAGTCCCTATTCTGCTCACACATGCCCCTCTTTCTCTGTCCCAAAGCAATGCTCCCCCATTTCCACCTCATACATTTGTGTAACTGAGGTCCTAACGGCATTAACATTAGGGGAAAGGTGAAGGCAGAGTCCCCGGCACTTTGGGTCTAGCAGACAGGGAGTCAGTAATTAAACAATCACATACACTAGAACAAGAGTGACAAGGACTCTTCGTTCAGGGTTGTAAGAGCCTAAATAGGGACAATGAGCTATTCTGAGTGAAAGAAGGAGCAAAAGAATTTCAGTAAGGAAATTCTTACTGAGGAAACAATAAATATTTGTCCAACACACATTGGTTTATGGCTGCAGTTGAGGAGCACCCTTGGAGACCCCAGGCCTTGCTTCACCTCTTAACAGCTATGTCTCTTTGGGAAAGTCACTTTGATTCTAGACCTATTCGCTCATATATAACATGCAGAAAACAGTGGAAATTAAAAGAGAAAATCCACAAGTGTTTAGCATAATGACTAGAAGAAAGTATATCTTCAATAAATGTTCACTAACATTATTTTTTATATGATTAATCCTCTGACTTTATGTCAGGGTATGAACAGTGAGGAAGGAGGGACAGAGAAGACTTGTATCTGAATACTGGGAATGCTTTATGCTATTTATATGCCATATGCTATTGAACTTTTAGAGTCCAGACAGATCATCAGAGTCATTATGGGCCAGAAGCAAATAAAAAATAAAATGCTATTAGAACCCTCTCTTGGCCAAATTGCTGGAAATTGAACCATTATTTTTAGCATTATTTATCTTGGAAAATGTGTTCCAATCCAAATTGAAATAATTAAACATTCCTTTGGAATACAACATGTTAGCATATTGGGGACAGTCAATTTCAAGCAGAATAATTCTATAGATGAGACAGACCATTGTTTCATACACAATAGAAACAGCCCAAACAGGGACTGTGGCCCCCTCATCAAAGCCCAGGAAACAGCCACAGAAACTACAAGACTTACCCAGTGATGGGCAAATGTACCTGAGGGTTATAACCTCCTAATCAAATCCTATGAAACTTCTGCCCCTTGCTTACAGTGACTTTCTCCTGTGTGCCTTTATTATGTTCACAGGACCGATCTCTAGGGGGAAGAGGAAGAAAAGCAATTTGCAGAGTTTCTGATGACTCAACCTTTTGGAATAATTTGGCAGTTCAAGCAAATTTCTGGTTTGATTTTTAAAATAAACATGTGTTCCTGAAATGAAATGTTGGAGGTTAAAATGTTTTAACTCTTTACAGAATTACTTATAAATGTGAGAAAACCTGTGCATCTAAAGATTGAAAGAATATGATTAAAATGTGTAAAAACTGATCAGTTGGGCTGGGGATGTGGCTCAAGCGGTAGTGCGCTCGCCTGGCATGCGTGCGGCCCGGGTTCGATCCTCAGCACCACATACAAACAAAGATGTTGTGTCCGCCGATAACTAAAAAATAAATTAAAAAAAAAAAAACTGATCAGTTTCCTTTTTTAGTCTTTTCTATATTTTTCAATTTTTCCTTAGTTTATAAGTTTAACATTGCTAGGATTTGTATGTGAGAAAAAGCTCACATGTGAGACAATGCAAGAAGGTTCAGAGGAGAAATGATTGGGTTATGACAGCCTTAACCCAATCAGTGAATCAATTTACTGCTGGGATTAGCTGGGTATTGACTGAAGATAGGTAGGGTGCAGCTGGAGGAGATGGGTAATTTGGGGAGTGTCTTTGAGGTATATATTTTGTATCTGGCAAGTGAAGTCTCTTTCTCTCTGCTTTCTGATCATTATTTGAGCTGCTTCCCTCCGCCATACCCTGCCACTTTGATGCTCTGCCTCACCCCAAGCCCCAAGGAATGAAGCTGTCTATCTATGGACTGAGACCTCTGAAACCTTGAGCCCCCAATTACATTTTTTGTCCTCAAAATTCTACTTGTCAAGTCTTTAAGTCACAGCAGTGAAAAAGCTGACTGAAACAAACACAAAGAGGAAAACATTTTTACATGGGAAAAAAGGCCTATCACAGAACAAAACCATGTAACCTCTCATGGTTTAGATGAAAGTTTTCACTTCTAAAACTCTCAATAAGTTCTCTTTACACTAAAGCACCGTGAAATATAAGAGGAACTAGAGGTCAATATTTTTACTTTTTAATTCTACTGCCTGGAAGGAGTCCAATTCACTAAAAAACAATTCCCAGAAAATTATTTCAGTCAATTGCCAAATTGACTTAATGAAAATCATTTTCAGACAAAAAGGATGTAAAGTTGCATTATCCAACTTTAGGATAAAAATATGCCTGTTGTGGAATAAGTAGAAGTGGTAAGTTGTCCAAACTGACCTCAAACTTGTGATTCTCCTGCCTCAGCTTCTCAGTAGCTAGGATTACAGACATGCACCACCACATCTGGCTGGAGTTCAGTGATTTCTAATGCCATTTCAGCAGTGTTTCAACTCACAAAAACTCTGAGAATAGCTGTTTTCCTATTTTGACATGAAAATAATACAAAAACACATCAGAACCTGAACTCTTGCCCAAGTTGTCTTTGTGGAATAGGCAGGGAAGATTCAAGACCTCCAACTCAGTTTCCCAGATCGTACCTGCCCTATTAGGGAATATTTAACAAATGCAGTCTTCACTTTAAAAGTGAAGGCTTTAAAAAAGAAGGCTTTGGGGCTGGGGTTGTGGCTCAGCGGTAGAGCACTCGTGTAGCACATCTGAGACCCTGGGTTCAATCCTCAGCACCACATAAAAATAAATAAATAAAATAAAGATATTGTGTCTAACTACAACTAAAAAAATAAAAATATTTTTAAAAAAAGAAGGCTTTTGGGCTTGGGCTGTGGCTCAGCTGTAGCACACTTGCCTGGCACGCATGAGGTACTATGTTTGATTTTTAGCAACACATACAAATAAATAAAATAAATAAATAAAGGTGTATCAACAACTTAAAAATATATATATAAAAGAAGGCTTTTTTATGTTCCTACAGTTACATGGCTCATGTGACTTTTCCCACACAGTCCCACCCCATAAATTCATAGATTCCTTTCTGTTTAATATGATCAGTTTTAGACAGACCAGGAACATCCTGTTATGCTAAAAACACTGCATCATTATCCACTGTCCCAACACTGAATGCCTTTAGTGTGTTTGCCAAGAGGTCTGTCGTTTATGTGTTTTAAGGAGATTTGATCAAGATATCTTTCCTTCCAGGGAGTTTCACAATAAAAGACAGAGAAATGATTGTAGGCGTCATGCCTGTCTTTCCAGCAAACAAGAGAAAAATGATTTATTTTAGTTGCTTCCTTATTTGAAAGCTTTCTTTCTCACTTCAAAAACAAGTTTCTTGCAAAAAATATAAGTAAGAAAAATAAAAATACTTAAGTTCGACTGGGGGTATGGCTCAGTAGTGGAATACTTGCCTAGGAGGCCCTGGGTTCCATCCCAGCACTGAAAAAAAAATTTTAAGTCAACATAAAATGTATAGTTTTAATGAAATGACTACAAGCTAGTGGTCCTTAAGACATAGATAAATTGTAAACAAGAAAGAGGAATTGATTTCTCAAATGGCAGTTTAAGAAGCTCTGCAAACCTTCTCCCTAGCAAAATAATTGTAACTATTAAAAAATTATTTTTTAAAAAGTTAATATTTAACAAAATCCCCTAAGGACATTCAGCAAATACAGGAATATTTACTCAAGAAAATCTACTTAATCTCCATAAGAACAATAAGAATTGATGGCATTCTATACCCACGCACATCCCACTACAGATCAGAATGATGGAGGACTAATCTAGGCAGGCATAGCCAAGACCACCGCTCAATCTGGGGTGATAGAACCCCCAGGAGGGCCAGGCCAGCAGCATTTCTCTTCTCCCAGCTTTATGCTGCAGCAGCTCTATTCCAGGTAAGAACGTCTGAAAGGTCTAGGGCTCCCTTCCTCCACCCTCAACTCATAGGTCCAAAGCTCTCTTCCAGGCATGGCAGGATGAGAGGAACAGGTCCTAAACCATCCTCATCCCAGCTCACTGTGCACAGAGAGGCCATGCCAGGAAAGTAAACATGGAGACCAGAGGCTACCCCCCACTCAGCATCTTGCTCATCAAGCAAAGGTATCACCCTGAGAGAAGTGGGCTGATGTCCCTGCCCAAGGCTGTGGATCAATCGAGGTTTTATTCCCCAGAGAGTGAGATGGGACATAAGAATACAAACGTTACAATCTTCTGGAAGGAATAATTTTATTTGGAACAGAGTTCAAGCCTCAGGGCCCCATTGAAACCTATAGAGATTTTGTCAGTAAATTAGTAAGAAGAGACTGGTAGCTTTATGAGAGTAAGAAGCTAAATTAATAGTAAGCAGAAGTTCAGTAGAGAAAAACAGGAGGAAAGTTGATTAAGAATAGTCTCTTGGGGTCAAAACAAACCTCAAAGATTGACCTCAAAGACTACCTCTACAAAGGGTCCCAGATTTTTAAAAATATTTTGTTATTGATGGACCTTTGTTTATTTATTTGCTTATATGTGGTGCTATGAACTCAGTGCCTCACACATGCTAGGCAAGCACTGTACCACTGAGCCACAACCCCAGCCGCCCCCCCCCCCCAGAGCCAAGATTTTATTAGATAAGACCATGGGGACAATTTGGGGCCCAGAGCATTTTCAAAAACAATAATCAGCTGGAAATTAGTGAAGCTCAACAACTGGGTGTGATACAAGCAGAGGTGGAGAGAATAACAGAGAGATTGGGAAAGAGAAAGAGCAAGCTTCCCAACCTGTCATCCAGGGTAACTGTGTGAGGGCCATAGCTCAGCTCCTGGGGAAGAAATAGTCTGCCAGCCAACTCACTATTCACATAAAGAGAAAATGACACAAGGAGTTTCCTGAGTTACAGGAGACAGGGGTGTGAAGGTTGTTTCCTGCAACTATAGGGTACAGCATTTGAATCCACAGAGCAAATGAAAAGAGACAGACTGAAAAAGAAGGTTAATATAATAAACACTATGGATAAAGTGCTAAAAGCCCTTTGTTATGAAAATTGTTCCTTCAGTTAATGTTCTAGCTCTATTCTTCTGGATACCTGATAAAAGTGGTGAAAAGTTTGACTCCATGGGGGAAAATACTGGGGCAGGCAGAGAGGTGCCTCTTGTTCACCACACCCTCCAAGGTCCAAGGCTGGTTATTACTCTCAGTTTGGCTCATTACCCAATACCTGATTGTTCAACAGGCAGAATATCAGCTTTGATACTAAGCAGCATTGCTTAATAATGAAGATGAACAATTTCATGTGTAATTGATCAAGCATTGCAGATCACACAGATACACATTTATCTATTACTCTGCAAAAAGTGAATCATAAAGACTGCTTTGGAACCCACTTTTATCGCTAAAATATATGGCATTTTTCTGTTGTTAAATATTCTATGTTATTTGCAATGATTGTATAATAACTTTTATATGAGCATATGATAATTTACTAAACCTATTATTGAACATAAAGCTTTTTCCTTTTTGTTATCGTTACTATTTCAAACCACAGTATGAAAAATCTGTAGGATAATGCTGGGCACAGTGGCGCATACCTGTAATCCCAGTGGCTCTGGAGGCTGAGGCAAGAGAACCACTAGTTAAAAGCCAGTATCAGCAACTTAGTGAGGCTCTAAGCAATTCAGCAAGACCCTGTCTTTAAGTTTTAAAAAGCGGAAGGCAGCAGGGGTGCTGGAGATGTGGCTTAGTGTTTAAGCGCCCTGGGTTCAATCCCTGGTATCAAAAAAAAAAAGGACGTCAAATAGTTTAATACATCTGTGATTAATGCAAGGATATAGTCTATTTGGAGTCAGGCTAGTCTTGAAATTTCTATAAAAACCTTCTGTGACTATTTGAGATGAGTGCTTTTTACAGTTCTTCTTTTTCAATGACACAGTACTGTATTTGTAATATTAACTAGAAATAGATATTTTCCAGAAAACTTCCATAAAATAAATCCACTTCCATAATATAAATATACTGCTTAATAGCTTTATAAATCTAACAGTCATGGTTTCATGGTTAGAATTAAAGAATAAAATGAGTTTTCAGCCCATACGTTTCTTTTGCCTTGCCAGTGAAATTGGAACAAGGAGAAGTTTCTATGGTTCCTGAAGCATGTTTATAAACCTCTTCTAAAATTAGAAGTAATTTATAACCGAATGTTCTGTACAATACAGCTGTGTATCCATCTGGTCCTGGTGCTTTATTACCTGAGATGTCTTGGAGGGTATTTTTAAACAATTCTTTTCATCCACAGAGCTTATTTAATTTCCCTTTGCGTCTGGACTCAATAATTTCAAAACTCTATTTCATCTTCATAGCAAACACACAAAATAAATCCCATAATCCTGCATACTATCTTCCAGGAATTATATTTATAAAGTCCATAAATCAATGAGAAACTTCCAAAAGATTTTTTTTAAGATTTTTAATTCTATTTAGAATTTATTTTATCCTGTCCATGAGCTAAACTTTCACTGACAATTGAAAATTATCTTTTGCCCCAAGTGGGAATATACCTTATAAATCTATTGCAAAGAAGTTGCCAATGTCCTCCAAAGTTTCTTGTCAAAGGAGGGGCCATTTCTAGGGAGTTACTCATAATCTCTCAAGGGGCGATGTGAATAGGTCAATTCAAATAAGCACTGGTCAGGCCTTAGACCTAATATCAATAAAGAAATAATGGCTGCCTTTGTTGGATCCCCACAAGGCTAATATAGATGGCTTTCTCCTGAAAAGACCAGAAATCCAGAGCCCCAGCTGCCAGGTGCCTGCTGCGGTTGATTATTAGACCCAGGCATGGAAGCCTGGGTCCAGGGTGGACCCCTACAGTCTTTGAGGACGCTCACTCTCGCAATCAGGCTTAAAGGCACAACTATGAACAGGCCGCGGGTGAAATTGTTTTTAGTGTCATGTGTCAGTCCAACTGAGGGGAATCCCATATCCACTGTAAGTGAAAAAAGGCAGCATATGTGTAAAATGGCTTGACATGGCCACTGAGACCACAGCACTGATGTCCTTGCAGAGGTGGCAGGTCCAAGGGAGAATGTGAAGGAGTCTGTGATCCACTTGACTTGCTCCACCATCCATTTAGTCTTAGTGCTTGGAAAGTGAAATGATCGCAGTGATCTCCCCATAAACACAGGGAGTTTCCTGAGTTACGGGAGATAGGGGGGTGAAGGTTGTTTCCTACAACTGTAGGGTACAGCATTGCACATTCTAAAGTGCACCTAGAAGCATCAGAAGCCATCTAGTTGAGGTTTGTATTTAGTTTTCTTACTCTACAAGGAAAAGAATTTTGAAATGCCTAAAATCTCTACCATGTTCTGTTTGACTCAAAGCATTTAACTAAATAGTTAACAATGCCTTATAGATTGAAGACTTACCCAGTTCCATATAGCACTGCGCATATTATAAATAACATTTTGTTACTTAAATATGAGGATTAAAAGCATGAGAGTCAGGGTTGGGGATACAGCTCGGTTGGTAGAGTGCTTGCCTTGCCTACACAAGACCTGGGTTCAATCCCCAACACCAAAAAAAAAAAAAGAAAGAAAGAAAAAGAAAAAAGAGCCTGAGAGTTAAGTAGTATAAAACTATAAGGTTTGACTCTAGAGTTCCTTTTGAACAAAAGCTAAGTCTTATTTGTGCTTGCATCTTCAGGACAGTACTGGTACTCGATAAATATTAAACTAAACAATCTAAAGCTATAACTATTTCAAGCAATGAGAAGTCCTCCAAAGTGAAGAATGTCTTTAAACTTTCTCAGTAATCCAACATTTATTTTTAGTAATATAAAAGACATCACATGCTATGGTTCAGGTATGAGGTGTCCCCCAAAAGCTCATATGTGAGACAATGCCAAAATGTTTAGAAGTGAAAAGATTGAGTTATAAAAGTCTTAACCCAATCAGTGTATTAATCCCCTGATAGGGATTAACTTGGTGGTAACTATAGGCAGGTAGGGTATGACTAGAGGATGTGGGTCCCTGGGGGCGTGCCTTTGGGGTATATCATTTGTCTTGGTTGAGCGGAGCTCTCTCTCTGCTTCCTGATGTGATGTCTTGAGCCAATTCCTTTTCCCACACTCTTCCTCAATGATGTTCAGCCTCATCTCAAGCCCCCAGGAATAGAGCTGACTATCTGTGGACAAAGACCTCTGAAACTGTGAGGTGAGTCCTCAAATAAACTTTTTCTCCTTAAATTGTTCTTGTCAGGTCCTTTAGTCATAGCAGTAAAAAAGCTGACTACAACACCACTGAAAAATTATATGCCCTATATGACAGCTCAGAACACAATCATTGAAGCCTGAATCTATCCTAGAAAAGGCATTCCAGCTTACTTTCTTGGAAAGAGTGATGAGGAAAAACTCTCCTAAAATGAGAACAGTCCCCAAAGATTATTCCACAGAGCTCAGGTCTCTGATCACTGGTGGGTGATAGCATAAAATGGGTCTTGTAGTCAAATACAAGTGGGTAATGCTGGTCTAAGAAAGGTTTATTTGCTGAGCACTTATTAGAATCTTAACTGCACTATGCACATAGTAAATCTCTCAAAAGAAAATAAGGGCTGTGATAATTCACAGAATCACTTTTGCATGGAACTGCTTTTTCATGCTCTATCCTGAGGGGGGGCAGTATTGCTGAGCTCACTATGGGCCACACTGACTAGGTCAGCCATGACTGCCCACCTCTGGATCCAATAGTATTCTTTAGGTTCTACTTCCTTCATTGGCCATCAAATTTTTAGTATCCAGGATTCTTTTGTTGATGATCTAGAATATTACAAGAAAAGGCAAGAAACTGGGTTGCAGAATTGTATCTCTTTGAGTACCAATTGTTACTGATAGAAACAAGAAATGCCTTCAGAGGTTCTAGAAACCATAATTGAAACAAAGGGAAAGAGGACAGAAGTATAAAAGAGAAGAGGAATAAAGAAAAACTGAAAAGGCAACATAAGAAGGAAAACATGTGAGAAGCCACATGAAACAACAGACTGCTAGCACCCCTCCGTCCACATGAACTCAATCAATAACCTCGGAGCTGAGTTTAAACCACCAAGGAGATGGTATTACTGTGGGAGCAGCCAGCCAGTAGCCTGAAGAACAGCCTCTTGGCCTCTTAGCCTGAGCCTCCTTAATCAGGAGAAGTCACACCAGAAGTCATACATAGCAAGTCCACCACCACTAGGATGTAATCTTCAAACTTCTTATCACTAGGGAATGTGTAATATGCCATCTACCAAAATGATGCACTCTTAACCAAACAAAAGCACACAATGTTGAGTGGAGGGCTGAGACCATGTCTACTTGGCTTAGAATCACAGATTCATTGATCATAGTTGAAGAGACCTTGGAGGCAAGCTTGTTTGGGACTTCAAAACAGGACTTCAAATGCCTCTTTTGTTTGGGATGCTGCACTGCACCCAAGACTTGCTGAACTCCTCGTAAACCTTGTTCTCATTATTTGATGGCCACTAAAGGCTAACCACCCCACTCACCTGTTCACTATAGCTTCCTGTCAGTGGGGACAATCTTGATGACTTCTTGGAGACTTGTCGACTCTTCTAAAATATTTGCATTGACAGCATCAGCAGCAAGCTGGAGAATGTGGAATGCTATCTGCAATAGTGACATCTGGTGGCGTCAAAGTGCTACTGCATCTCCTTGAGGCAGGAAAGATTGGATTTTCAGCGATAAATGTTTGGGGGAAACATAATGGTATTACATGTGTTCTGAAAAAGCCCCCATAAATATATTTAACAACATGCACTCAAGTGCTTATATTTCTCACTGTATTACAAACCATGAGGAAGAACTACTGTGATATAATTCTTTTTTTCTACAAGTAAAGTGGCTAGGCAAATATCACATCATTTTGAAAGCAGGGGGTGTGTCACGTGACCGAGTAGTGTTTTGAATTAGGTTTGTTTTCCATGTTCTGCTCTGTGGAGCCCCTCAAGCATCGCAAGCCAGTCAACCCTGCTTGTATCCCCAGCACCATGACTTTAAAAATGATATGGACAATAAGCACCCACTCCTGAGAACTCTGGAATTGGGACCATCAAAAACAATGCCATCTATGTAAGGCATTGAGAATAGAAGTGTCCCATGAAGTGTCAATATGGGCTCTGTAAATATAAAGTTTTGAAGAAGCAGTATCAATGAAGATGCAGACCAAGTTGACCAGGAGAGAGAATGAAAGAAATGTGCAATAAAAGGGGCCAGAGAGCATGAAAGAAAGATAAGGAAATCAAAGGAGAAAGAGGCAGGCAGTATGGCCTGATCCTGGGGCTACCTTGGTTCTTGTCTATCCTTGAGCTTAATTGTCTTTTAATTTTTAAAAAATATCACTGAGGAAATGAATGGCTTTTTAGACACACAAAAAGTCTTGATTTCCCCAAATTAAAAAATCAAACTTTTCTCATAAATCTTAATTTTGCTCTTCATGGTGCATTAATTCCTAAGTACTCTTGTTTCCTATTTTCCTTATCTGCATGCTCAGTAGCTGTGATAGAGATGGTTTCTTGCTTAAACTGCAGGATATGGGATAGTTTGCTTCCATGTATTTGCATTAAAGAGTCATCTGAGAAAAACACAAACTAAGGATTCCTTCATGTTTTATTGAGAAAGATCCAAATTTAGTTCCAAGTTGGTGCTAGTGTAGAGTTAAACTTCTCAAGTTCAGCTCCCATTCCCCCCCCCCCCGCCCCGCCCCGCAACCTGCCAACCCTGCTCATTCTGTGATTGCCAACTTCCTTCAGGGAACCTAAATCAGAAAGCTGGAATTCTTCTAGGCCTTCTCATGCCTCACATCCAATTTGGTGTCACTATATTTGTTTAACTTAAAAAGCATAAACTTCTTTGTGTGTTTTCTTTCACATTGCTTCATTCGTTTAGCCTAACATAGAAATGCTTCTTAGAGAGTTAACGTGTAGGATCTCATCAGTTCTATCACTATTGCTGATAGTTAAGATCAACGTGCATTTTTTTCTATGGTAAACTGATTTAGTTATAAATCAAAATCATTCTGGTCCTATGTCAACCTTTCCTTATCTAATAAATACTTACACTAAATATAATGTGTCAGGCACCCTGCTAGGCAGAAGGATAAGAAACGTGATTTAAACAACTCATGTTTGAAGACACATATTTTCAAATTAATTACAATTAAATGGTATGCATGTTATAATAAATAGATGAAAATTGTCACATAACAAAGGAATGAACAGTAAGTCTTGTCTAAGGAATAGAGATGAGAAAAAGATGTCAAGCTTCAGAATCAAGTAAATATCACAAAAACACAAGAAATTTATTATGAAACAAAAAAATCATTCTAATACATGAGTTATATGCAAATGATAATGCAACTGAATTAAAGTAAACAGTACTTCCAAACTTTTCAGTACCATCCCATAAAAATAGTAACCAAACAGTGAAAAGATGAGAGTTAGCTTTCCCACGAAGAAAGTGTTAAGACAACAATTCTCCAAACTCTTCCGTGGCAAGGACCAGAAAGCAGAGTGGATGCGTCTTGTGCCCCTGACTCTGCCCCACCCACAACCAACATGTCTTTGGTGCTCATATGCTCTTCATAGCAATGAGTGGGAAATTTAGAAACCTTGCACAGGGCTGGGGGTGTACAGGAAAGAATTTTTCCACAGATCAGAGCTACAGGGCACAAACCGTCAGGGTCACATCACTTTTTCTTGCTGAGCAGTTGGTGTGAAAATGGACACCAAGGCAAAAAGACAAAGAGGACACAGCATCTTGCACCAAGAGTGCTTTCTGAGAGGACTAGACACTGAGCTCCATGATCTCTCACCAGGATCGATGCCACTTTGGTAGGAGAGCAGCCTGAGCTATCCTTCCTCCTCATCAGCCCAATAGGACAGGTTCCTTACTCTTTGAGAGGTCATGACTTCCACAAAAACATCAAAATATGGTCAGAATTATTTAGAATTCATTTTCAAAACAGAAAACCTGGAGATGAGAAAAAGGGAGAGGCAGGACTTCAAATGCCTCTTTTGTTTGGGATGCTGCACTGCACCTGAGGCTTGCTGAACTCCAGAGACTACAGCTCCACTTTTCAAGATGCTGTACCCCCACCTGGGGGAGCCACCTTATGCCTCTGGGGTGGAAATATGACAATTAACATAGTGATATGGAATTTGAATAGAAAATAAATTGTGCTGAATCTCACATATGGTGTCCTAAAAATGTCCAAAATGATGTCATCCAAAGGGGGCTGGTGAAAGCAGGGCTGAAATTAGATGGATGAGGAAAAGGCATTGGAGAAAACAGATTAATGATGCCTTTGACACAATCAGCCAGAGAGGAATACTGGTTTCCATGACAACCAAACCACTTAACCTAAATTAACAAAGCTGTTAAAAAAAGAAAAACTTAAATGATGGGGAGGGGGGAAATCAGAGGATCCTCTTTGGGGAAATTAAGTGGCCTGTCCCATCAGCGGCTCTGAAAGGTGTGTGTATTAACTGCCTATCCACAGGGTGTGTATTCTCTTACACTCTCTGGTTCCCAGTAATTAGTTTTCAGAAGGAATCCAAAGATGTTGAGAAATTCCAACTAATTAGCACAGTTTTCTGATAGGACAGACTTATTATCTTGATGCAGCCTGAGCTAGACAGTAAGAACAAGCAACAGATCAAAGGCCACTTCTTGCTTTTCCCGAACTCTTGTCAATGTCCACATATACCATGACCCCAACATCTTCCTGGAAACACTTAGGGGACACAGTCCAACCATATCCAAACCATGGTAACATTATATCTCAATAAAGACATATTAGAGAAATCGATCATGCAGATGATAATAGCAAGTTAGAAACATACATCAAATCTAGATGAACTAAATCATTACTCTGTTTTGTTAAGTTTCTGGATATAAAAGTAAAAAGTGACATCTCCAAGAAAAATACCAGCAGATTTTACTACAAAAAGATTTATAAAACCAGTTCACACACAATTTCATTGAGTGGGCTCAGCAGGACTATGAACGCCCTTCAGGTCACCCACAGTGTTCACACACTTACCGAGCAAAAGGCTGGTCTTGAAGCTGTTGGCACCACCAGAGGAAACTACAGGTCCCACGGGAAGACACCCCTCATACACATTCCTCATGTGCCCCTCAGTCACCTATGAAAAGTCCATGTGGTACAGAAGCCATCAATGCTTCTGGAAGGAAGGTAATCAGGAAACACTCTCCTCCCAATAACCTGTTCATGCTTTTCCCAAGGAAGAGCTGTGCTTGATGGACCCAAATTATCCAGAAAGGTGCGAGCACTCACTGAACCCACCCACAAACCTTAGGCATTTGTCATGGCTGCTAACCTAACCAAGAGCTCTAACTTCATAGACGTTATTGCCTCTGTAGTCCCAGCTGCCCAGGCTGCCCAAATGCATCTGCCTCACTGAACTCCTTCTGGTGCACCTACATGGGACCATCCTCATGAGCACACACTTTCTCAGTTTGCTGGGCAAGCCTAGGCTGTTGCCAGGCTGAGGGGGCCAGCCCACCGTGGGAGATGTGATGAGTCCTGGACAAGAGTTACTCAGCATGCACCCCAACCTCCTACTGTGCCTTCCTGACCAGAAGAGGCTTGAGAGCTTAAAAAACTGCATGTCTCACATGCCTGGGCTGCCTCTGATCTGGATGTGGATTTAGTTAGATGCCTTAAGAGAAGAGATGAAGGCACAAGGGAAGCAGACACCATACAATTTGAGGAATATGCTCTTACTAGCAAGCAAGTTGGTCCATCATGCCGAGTCAAGTCCACAGAAGGACACTTGGCACCAGTAATCCTTGGGCTCATTCTACACATGCTGAATATCCATGCTTTGCAGGGTTATTTGTAAGACACTACAGAAGTTCTGAAAGTCCTCACCTCAGCAAATTATTATTTTTTAAAATATATAATAAATAAATTTATTGGTAACTATTTACTATATGCAATAAGTTTTTTGAAAGCTCTACACAAAAAGGCATAGGAAACTAAAATGTTTTCCTTGATTTCAACATATAGAGCAAATTATTGCTATAAAGGAATCCTGCAGGAAACTAAAAGGTTGCCATCAATCACATATCCATGCAGATAAATCTCCACTGACATTTCAAAGCAGAAAGGAGTGCATCAGAGTTTTACCCAGCTGGAGCTGAGTTGTCTGAAATAAAGCAGAAAGCTTGAAATAGTAGAATTAGGCATCTGTCTGAACCTATTGTCCCACAGCTCTTAAATCAAAAGGAAACAGCCCCCTCCCAGACATGAACCTCACAGGCATAAGATGAGGTGGGAAGGTAGGAGAGCCATTCAGTATTGGAAATTTCACAATATTATCACACAAGTCAAAAAGCTTTTCTTTTGTGTGTTGTTGTACATGCACTAAGAAGGCATGCACGCACGTGTACTTTGTACTGCCAATGAACTTGAGGAATGACCTCTTGTGGAGCCTTAAGACTCCAAGCAAATGCTATCTGGTAATGTGATTTTTTTCCTTTTCGCTAAAAGACTGCTATCATCTGAACAGGTTGAAGTCTGTAGGTTTAACCTTAAAAAAAAAAAAAAAAAGCCAAAGATACCTAATTTGTTCAACTGTAGAGAGTGAAAGAAACTAGGGTTTTGGCATGGTATTTGTGCCCTTGTGGTCTGATTGAGAGGGCCTAGACATTCTAGATCAGTGCCTTGACTATCCCCAGCCAGCCCCCTTCAGAAGAAGCCCTCTGGCCCTCTCCTAGAGCATCTGAAACTAATAGACTCTGGTGCATGCTGTTATGTGACCTGCCCAAAGTCCCTGAGCAGATGTGGCTGACAAGGCATGCCTCTGAAGACTTTCAGTGAGAGGATCCTGTTCACACTAATCTCCATGTTGCAGTTCCTAACCTTGAAGGGTGGGTTGGAACTTTCCATTATTTCTAACATTTACCTTTCTCCACTAAGCCAAGGGGTGGAGGTAAATGGTAATAAAGCTTATTTTATTGAACTTACATCTGCAAAGCTGGGTTCTCCAAGTAATTCCTACTCAGAAAATAAGTTTTTAAACTAAGAAACTTCTCTGCCCATTGGCAACGCACAAAAAGTACTACACGAGGGCCTTTCCCCAAAGGAAGAATGGAAAGTCTTAGTAAACTTTCTATTAGTTCTCAATATTTCATTTTTTTGGATCTGTGTTCTCTTCTATAAATAGTCATTTCATTCTTCTGATTTGTATAACTGCCTACAATTTAAAACCTTTGTTTCAATAGGTACCTGGTCATTCATACTCAGTATATTTGAACAATTTAGTATAACAAAGTATATCATAGATTAAGGGGGGAGCATATATCTGCTTGGAATAATACAGCAAAAACACAGCCACTGCAATTATCAGCTATCCACATGTCACAGCAATTGAGGTCCAAACCCAGGACTTGAGGATGGAAAGAAGAACTTGGGAAGAAAGGAAGAAGCCTTTGCTTCATCTCCACATCCTTGCCACATCCTCTGTAAAGAATGTGCTACTGCCAGAAGAGCTAAAGCAGCTAGAGGGCTAGGGATTGTTGGTAATGTGCACACCTGGTGTAGGGGACAAAGACAAGAAGGAGGGGACTGTTGGTAGCTGGCTGCTTCAGGCTGTCTGCAGGAAGACATTTGCTGTCCTTGTAATAGTAGATGTTTTTCCTTGGACTAAGCTTTACAGACCTTCTCCTCAGAGGACTGTAGATTGGAAACCATCTTTATGATGAAACAGGTGATAACAGAACAAGATAAAAATTGAACCTATTATGCTTCATAAGATTTTGGAAGACTCTCAGGGACGAATTTTTACAGGAAATTAAAAACAACATGAGCCTCAAATGTTAAAAATTATCATGGGGGATATGGAAAAGGAAAGCTAATCTGAAAGGAAAAAGTGAATGATTATTGAGTTTGTGCTTTCCTATGGCTTAGGCACTCATTGGGAAAGAGCCATGAAAATGGATTCTAAGCATAAGAGATTCTGTTGACTTGTTGTTCCAGAATCAAATGGGGGACATAGGATTTTTAACATCAATTATTGAGAATTCTTCAGTCCCCACATTCTACCCAACAATATCATCCATCAGTGATTATACAGTCATGAACTTTGTTATTAAATACCTTAGACATTTACTATTTTTTATGGTGCTTTGTAAACTGAGTCTAGCAACGTAGAGCTCATCTAAAAAGACAAAGAAGAGGGCACCCTGTGGGTTCAAGTGGTGGCCCCATGTGAAACACCATCCTTCCCCATGATCTTTCGGCTTAAAGAGTAATAATAGATTGATTCCCAGGTATTTTTTTTTAGGCTATTGTGAATGGAATAGTTTTCCTAATTTCTCTTTCAGTAAATTCATCTCTGATGTATAGGGATGCATTTGATTTATGGGTGTTGATTTTATATCCTGCTACTTTACTAAATTCGCTTATTAGTTCTAGAAGTTTTCTGGTGGAATTTTTTGGATCTTCTAGATATAGAATCATGTCATAGCAAATAGTGATAGTTTGAGTTCTTCCTTACCTATTTGTATCCCTTTACTTTCTCTCTTCTGTCTAATTGTTCTGGCTAGAATTTTAAGGATGAAGCTGAATAGAAGTGATGAAAGAGGACATCTTTGTCTTGTTCCAGTTTTTAGCAGGAATTCGTTTAATTTTTCTCCATTTAGAATGATGCTAGCTCTGGGTTTAGCATACATAGCTTTTATAATGTTGAGGTATGTTCCTACTATCCCTAGTTTTTCTAGTGTTTTGAACATGAAGGTGTGCTTTATTTTATCAAATGCTTTTTTCTGCCTCTATTGAGATGATCATATGATTCTTCTTTTTAAGTCTATTAATATGATGTATTACATTTATTGATTTCCATATGTTGAACCAACCCTGCATCCCTGGAATGAATCCCACTTGATTGTAGTACACTATCTTTTTAATATGTTTTTGTATGCCACTTGCCAGAATTTTATTGAAAATTTTTGCGTGTGTGTTCATCAGGGATATTGGTATGAAGTTTTCTTTCCTTGATGGGTCTTTGTCTGGTTTTGGTATCAGGGCGATATTAGCCTTACAGAATGAGTTTCTATTTCATGGAATACTTTCAGGAGTATTGGTGTTAATTCTTCTTTGAAAGTCTTGTAGAACTCGACTGACAATCCATCTGGTCCTGGGCTTTTCTTGGTTCATAGGCTTTTGATGGCATTTTCTATTTCATTACTTGAAATTGATCAATTTAAATCATGTATGACTTCCTCATTTAATTTGGGTAGGTCATATGTCTCTAGAAATTTGTTGATGTCTTCAATATTTTCTATTTTATTAGAGTCTAAATTTTCAAAATAGTTTCTAATTATCTTCTGTATGTCTGTAGTGTCTGTTGTGGTTTTTGCTTTTTCATCACATATGTTAGTTATTAGAGTTTTCTCTTTTTCTCTTCATTAGCATGGCCAGGGGGTTATCTATTTTATTTATTTTTTCAAAGAACCAACTTTTTGTTTTGTCAATTTTTTCAATTGTTTCTTTTGTCTCAATTTCACTGATTTCAGCTCTGATTTTAATTATTTCCTGTCTTCTACTGCTTTTGATATTGATTTGTTCTTCTTTTTCTAGGGCTTTGAGATATAGCGTTCGGTCGTTTATTTGTCGGCATTTTATTCTTTTAATGAATGAACTCAATGCAATAAACTTTCCTCTTAAAAGAGGTGAAAGACCTCTACAATGAAAACTACAGAACACTAAAGAAAAATTGAAGAAAACTTCAGAAGATGGAAAGATCTCTCATGCTCCTGGATAGGCAGAATTAATATTGTCAAAATGGTCATACTACAGATTTTATGCAATTCCTACTAAAATCCCAATGACATTCTTCATAGAATTAGAAAAGGCAATCATAAAACTTATTTGGAAAAATAAGAGACCCAGAACAGCTAAAGCAATCCTTAGCAAGAAAAGTGAGGCATTACAATACCGACCTTAAACTATACTACAGATCTATAGTAATAAAAATGGCATGGTATTGACACCAAAATAGACATATAGATCAATGGTACAGAACAGAGAACACAGAGACAAACCCACATTAATATGGTTATGTTATACTAGAAAAGGGTGCCAAAAATATTCACTGAAGAAAAGATAGCCTAGGGCTGGGGATGTGGCTCAAGCGGTAGCGCGCTCGCCTGGCATGCGTGCGGCCCGGGTTCGATCCTCAGCACCACATACCAACAAAGATGTTGTGTCTGCTGAAAACTAAATAATAAATATTAAAAATTCTCTCTCTCTCACTCTCTCTCCTCTCTCACTCTCTCTTTAAAAAAAAAAAAAAAAAGAAAAGAAAAGATAGCCTATTCAACAAATGGTGCTGGCAAAACTGGAAAGCCATATGTACCAAAATGAAATTGAACCTCTGTCTCTCACCCTGCACAAAAATCAACTCAAAGTGGATCAAAGACTTAGGCACTAGAACAGAGATCCTATGCCTAATAGAAGAAAAAGTAGGCCCAAATCTTCACCACATCAGCCTAGGATCTGACTTCCTTAACAAGACTCCTAAAGCTCAAGAAGTAAAATCAAGAATTAATAAATGGGATGGATTCAAATTAAAAAGCTTTTTCTCAGCAAAGGAAACAATCAATACAGTGAGGAGAGAGCCTACAGATTGGGAGAAAATCTTTACCACATCCATCTCCGATAAAGTATTAATCTCTAGGGATATATAAAGAACAGACACTTCACAGAAGAATAAATACAAATAATCAACAAATATATGAAAAAGTGTTCATCATCTCTAGCAGTTAGAGAAATGCAAATCAAAACTAAGATTTCATCTCACTCCTGTCAGAATGGCAATCATCAAGAATATAGGCAACAATAAATGTTGGCAAGGATGTGGTGAAAAAGGTACACTCATACATTGCTGGTGGGACTGCAAATTAGCAAAACCACTATAGAAAGCAGTATGGAGATTCCAGAGAAAATTGGAAATGAAACCACCATTTGACCCAGCTATCCCACTTCTTGATTTATACCCAAAGGACTTAAAATCAGCATACTATAGTGATGCAGCCACATCCATGTTTATAGCAGCTCAATTCACAACAGCTAGACTATGGAATCAACGTAGGTGTTCCAGAATAGTTGAATGAATAAAGAAAATGTGGTATATATACTCAATGGAATATTACTCAGCTTTAAAGAAGAGTTAAAATTATGGCATTTGCCAGTAAATGGTTGGAGTTGGAGAATATCATGCTAAGCAAAATAAGCCAATCCCATAAAACCAAAGGCCGAATGTTTTCTCTAATATGCAGATGATAGTTCACAATAAGGCAGGGGCACTAGGGAAGAATAAAGTTACCTTAGATCAGGTAGGGAAGTGATGGGAGGGGAGGAGAGGGGAAGTGGGGATAGGAAAGATAGTTGAATGAAATAGACATTATTACTGTATGTATATATGTGACTGTATGACCAATATGATTCTGCAACATGTACACTCAGAAAAATGAGAAATCATATCCCATCTATGTATGTGATATATCAAAGTGCATAAATGCATTCATTCTACTGTCATATGTAACTAATTGAAAAAAATTTTTTAAATTAATTTTAAAAAGAGTAATAATAGTTAAAGATAGATTTTGTGTGTCCTCCCCATCCACTCTTTGTAGCCCTCCTAAAAGGATTCATAAATCTATGCTGTGAAATCTTGAGAACCACTACACTAAACTACATTGTAGCTGGTAGTCCATACATTGATTGCCAATGACCAAGGTACAACATCTGGTCCTAGGAAGGAATGAAGCTAGCTGGCTAAGGCAGCATCACACCAGAGATTCTATATTTGTTCTACAAATGAGCTGAGCCCTCTGTACATTCCTAAATGTAACAAAAGGCCTGCAGCCTCCTTCCCAAGGTCCTCAGTTTCATCGGCAAGACACATCATGCAGCAATTTTAAAAAGCAGCATTTGCCTTTCTGACAGCCATTCAATAAGTCACCACTTGTGTCAAACTTTGCCTGGATTGGCCTTAGGAAGATCATCTGGGTGAGAGAGGATGGAGGAGGAATGTGTTCTTGTTGTTATGCATAAATCTCCAATTAGGGTTAGGAGGGGAAAGAAAGAATCCCCAAGGTCCCAAAATGTCAGAATATACATGTTTACTACTAGATTAATAAGTATTGTAAATATTTACATGGTCTCTTGATATGGTGAACTTGTAAGGGGAGTGTGGGGACAGGAGAAGAAGCAACTAGACATATATAAAGGGAATTTAATAAATAGATATATTGTAATTATTTTTTAAAATATATATATATATTCCTGGAATAAAGGATCCCATCTCTTTTCAGAGAAGCCATTTTTTCAACAAATGAAAGAGGGTTTAGCTTTATCACTACATTGGCTCCATTTTCAGTACCTTTATCTCCGTGTTCATCCAGAGTTTTGACAAATAGGTTTTGTGCCAAATTAAGATTTATTCCTTTGATAATGGAGGGCATCAGGAACTAACTGGTGTCCTAGGACTTAAATGAACCGAAATAAAGAAAAATGTAGTCTCCATATGACTAAAATGACTTGGCTTTTAGCTTTTGTTTAAAAGAAGTGCTCTTTTTAAACTATTAGCAGTTTACTAATATAAATCGTTAGTAAGTAAAAGAGAGGCAAAAAGCAAAATGGAAACGTTCAGGGCCAGAATAAGCTCTTCTTGTTTTCCATATAATCTCTGAGTAGGAGCAATTCTTGGAAATGATCACAAATGCAATAATTACTGGCTTAATTCTAAATAGATTTGCAGTCACTCCTTTTCATGTTATTTTTGGCATGCTGGCTGTAGCAGTGGCATGCTATAATGTTGACATAACTGGTTTCTCTGAAAACAAGATTTGTGACAATTTGCTCCATTTTGCTTCAAAGACAATCTGAGGCTTTCAAAGCGGGGCTAAAAATACACAAATATCTTCCCCCTTGCAGCTGCTTTTTGTTTAACACTGGCAAATTTTCTTAATTGAAATTTGAAATTCTGTGATTCATTCCCACCACCATCCCACTGCCTTAAGGCTCAAGTGACACTCTGCCTCTCTTAAATACATGGGAGTTTTCAAAAAGCCAGTCCCCAATTATTTTAAAAAGACCTCTTTTAAAAGTCACCTCTCAAAGCCATATGCCAAGGACTCTTGACATTTTATCTCAACCCAAACTTGTCTAATTCCAGAATCATTGATCCAACTTCCCTCACAATATCAAAGTATTTAACAGAGATCTTAAGCTTAATGAGCTTAGGTTTAAAGCTCAAACTGACTTCCAAGCATTTTTCTAAAATCTGCTTGGCCTGCCTCTTCTCCCATCTCAGTTGATGCAACTTCATCCTTCCAGTTGTTCAGGCCCAAACTCTAGAGGCCACACACTGGTCTGAGCTATCATTATTTCTTGTCTGAATTTCCGCAGTAGTCTCCCTGTTTCTGCCCTTGTCGACCCCATTCTATTCTCAACATGATGGTCAGGACAACTTTTTCAAAATGTAAGTCAGCTCATGCTGTTCCTTTGCTGAAAAAATGTCATAGTTCCTCACCTGAGAGTAAAAGTCCAAGTCATCAACATGGCCCCATTATCTTCACAAGGTATCTTACACTTGCCATTGGTCATTCACCACAGGTCTCTGGCTTTTCTGCACATCTCCAATGAAAAGACACTGACTAGTTTTACTCCAGACCATCTTTTCAAAAATGGTCCACCTTTTGGACCATGATCAACTTTGGAGGATTATAGTGGTATTTCCCTCTAGAGCATAAGTAAGATTTGTTTACTGTCCAGTGTGACAAAGATACTGTCTTCCCTCAGAGAAGAGCAGAAAGGCTGCTAGCAGTCCTTTACAAAAAAATTTGGGTTCCTTGAGCTTGAGATTTCTCAACCATAACACAAACCCATAGGGTCCCTCCATATCACCTTACGGGACCTGGAGAGGAAGGGAACTGATGCAAAGATGATGAGCTGCTTGTTGTGCTGTAACAGCATGGTTTTGTTTCTGACTCAGGAATCTCCTGTCTTCTGTTCAAATCCACAAAGCTATGCAGACTAAACTTGTTAGCTTACCAATAGGATAAAGCCTCAGATCCTACACATACTGACATCTTCTACTACAGTCCCCCTCAGTCCCTTAAAGACAGCCATATGATCCTTTTGATCTTTGAAAACACTCCTTTCTTAATGCCTTCACACTTTTTTTTTTTTGCCTTATCTCTTTAGCTCCTCTCCTCTGTCAAGTCTTTGCTCTAATTTCACCTTCTCATTAGAGATATTGGTCTGTAGTTTTCTTTCTTTGAGGTGTCTTTGTCTGGTTTCGGAATCAGGGTGATGTTGGCCTCATAGAATGAATTTGGAAGAGCTCCCTCTTTTTCTATTTCCTGAAATAACCTATATTCCAATAAAATAAAAGATAGTGAAGACATTGATAAATTTCTTAATTCCACCTTCTCAATGAGGCCGACTCTAACCATCCTATTTAAAATTGGGGCTGGGGTTGTGGCTTAGCGGTAGAGCACTGGCCTAGCGCATGTGAGGAGCTGGGTTCGATCCTCAGCACCACATAAAAATAAATAAAATAAAGTCATGTGTCCAAACAACAACACACACAAAAAAAATTTAAATTGCTACTGACACCTTCCCTATCTCAACATTACCAATTCCCTTGACTCAGTGCCATATTTCCTTCCCCCCAACCCCAGGGCACACAGAGCCATTCACAGATTACAGAGGGGTCACTGAATGTTTTCTTCAAGGGTCAGACAATAAATATTTTAAGTTTGCAAGCCATGAGGTCACTGTTTAACTCTGGTATTATGGTGGGAAAGCTGCCATAGATAACACATAAATGAATGGGCATTATTATGTTCTAGTAAATATTTATAAGACTAGGCAGCCAGCCTGAGATTTTAAATCGCTAACCCCTGCATCATATAATTTACTTTTCATATTTATTTTTAATGTCTTCTCATTCTACTAGAAGATAAGGTCCATAAAGGCAGCAATATTTGTTTTCTTCAAAAGTATTTCAATGTGCTTGAAAACAGTGTCTGATAAGAAACACAGAGAGCTTTATTTATTTATTTATTTATTTATTTGCTAAACAATTGTACAAATGGGGATTATATAGTTAAAATCAATTTTCAAATAAACTAGAATTACATTCAAAATCATATATGATATTTTGAAGTTCATGATGATCCTTTCCCCTTAACTGACTCACAATCCACAGCAGTGAACTTGAGCAGCAATGTTTGTCCCCAATGACCTTGTTTCCTGGGTTACAACCTTTTGAGGGAAGGATCAGCATCTCTCCTACACTAGACCAATAAAATCTCCCCTTCAAGGATTCAGAACCTGGACTGAGAAAGATAGCTGTGGAACTCTCACATGTGAACCTGGAACCATTGACCAATATGGTAGATTGTACTTAACCTGTCCCTCTGGAATTGGGCATAATCACATGACTTCCTTAGACTAATGAAGTAAGTCAGAATGCTCTCAACAAATGGTGAAATATCCACATGCAAAAGAATGAACTGGACCCCTACTTCACACCATGTGTAAAAATAACACAGAATAGATCAAAGACTTAAATGTAGAATCTAAAATTATAAACTCTTAGAAAATTAGGCAATGGTTTCTTGGATATGATACCAAAACACAAGGAACCAAACCAAAGATAAATTGGACCTCACACAATCAAGAGAATGAAAAAAAAAAAAACATGAAATAGGACAGAATATATGCAAATCACATATTTGATAGAGATCTAGTATCTAGAATATATAAAGAACTCCTACAAGTCAACATTTAAAAAGATAAATTTTAAAATGATTAGAAAATTTAAATATATCATTCTCTCCAAAGAAAATACATGAATAGGAATGTGGAAAGATGCTCAACATCATTAGTCATTAGAGAAATTTAATCAAACCCCCACAATGAGATATTACTTCACACCCACTAGGATGGCTATAATAAAAAGTTGGGAACTAACAGATATTGGGAGGATATAGAGAAATCAGAACCCTCAAATTTTGCTGGTGGGGCTGTAATAGGGTATAGCTACTTTGTAAAACAGTTTGGCAGTTCCTCAGAAACAAATGTAGAGGTCCATATGACTCACAAATACCATTTCTAGGTATATACCCAAGAAAACTAAAACCAAATGTTCACACAAAAACCTACCTAAGAATGTTCACTGCAGCATTGTTCATAATATCCCAAATGTCCTTTAACTAGTGAATATAGAAAATGTGGTATATCTATACAGTGGATAAAAAGAACTGAAGTACTGTTCCATGCTACAAGTTGGATAAAACTCAAAAAACATTATGCCATGTGAAAGAAGCCAAATACAAAGGGCAGTATATTGTATGGTTCCAATTATCTGAAATGTGCAGAACAGATACATCCATGCCAACAGAAATTAATGAGTGGTAATCAGGGGAAGGAAGAAGGAGGAATCAGAATTGACTGTTAATGGGTAGGAGGTTTCTTTTTAGAAGAATAAAAATGTCTAGGATCAATAATGGTGATAGATGTATAATAGTGAATATAAAAAAAGTCACTGAGTTGTAAACTTTAAAATATTGACTCTCATGTTATGTGAATTAAAATTCAATTTTAAAAATGTACCAGAACTTCAACATGATATCACTTTACATAAACCAAACTTGTTAAAATAATGACATCATCAAGTGTTGATAAGCATGTAGAGAAACAGGAATTCTCATACACTGCTAGCAAAATATAACATTTCATAGCCCCAATTAGGAACAGGCAGTTTCCTAAATAAACCTATGCCCATATATGACCCAGGAATTCCACTCCTGCGTATCTACTCAAGAGAAATGAAACTTATGTAAAAACAAAGAAAAAAAATTTTTGGCACTGGGAATGAGCCCATGCATATTTTACCATTGAGCCACATCCCCAGCCCTTTTTATTTTTTAATTTGGAGACAGAGTCTCACCAAGTAGCACAGATCTTCGCTAAGTTACTGATACTGGTCCCAAACTTGTGATCCTCCTGCCTCAGCCTCCTGAGTTGCTGGGGATTACAGCTGTGCGCTAAAACAAAAACTTTTAAGCAAATATTTATAGTGGTATTATTCATGAAAGCCAAAATCTAGGAAATAACCCAAATGCCATCAGCTGGTGAATGGATAATACATCATACATTTATACAATGGAAGATAACTCAAAAGTAAAAATGAACCATAAACATATCTATTTTGGATGAATCTCAAAAACATTATGCTAAGTGAAAGAAGCCAGAAACAAAAGACTATGTATTATGTGATTCCGTTTATATGAACTTTGTATTGAAGGCAAAACCATAGAAACAACCAAGTCAGTGTTTGCCTGGGGCTAGGGAATGGGATTGGGATTGATAGTAAAAAGATGAGGGAACTCTGGAGGTGACGGAAGAGCTCTAAACCTGGACTGTGGTGATGGTTGCACAAAAGCATACTTAATAAATGTAGATTCGTATATTTAAAAATTTATGGTACTTAAATTATAACTCAATAGTTGTTTTTTTTTAAAAGGCCAGAATACAATTTGCGAAAACTCTCTCCCCTTTGCCATGGCATTATTCCAGATGGTGGTGTTTCCAATGGCCTTCACAACGCACAACAGGATTATCTACAGACTGAAAATGCACATGTAATGGGAACAAGAAATAAACGATTGTAATTTTCAGTTGCCTAGACTTGAGGGTACTTTATTACCATAGCATATCACAGTGCATTCGGATTAATACAGAAATCAGTTCCAGAGATGATACTGACCCCAGTCAATATTGAGACAGTTCTATCAATGGGAATGAGAGCAAAGCCTTAAACACCCTGTGGTGTGATTATCTGGCACATGGCACAGAATCAAACAAAAAGTAGACTATGTTTTTTGGGAGAATGATACTGCTGAAGAGCAACACACACTGAGAAATGTTCTGACTTTCTGAGACTCAAAATGATCCTTTGACTCCAGTGTGAGGCAGGAAAGAGCTGACAAAGTTGCTCAGTTCCTGAGGAGGGGGAAATTCCCTACCACTTCAGATAGGGCCACAGAAATTATTATTTTTTTAATTCAAAATCTCTTAGAAAGTGAAACCAGATGCCCAGAAATCAATGGATAAGGACAATGTTCCTAGGAAATGGGATGAAAGTCTAATCAAAGGACATTTCCTACTCCCAAAGTAGAGAGGCTCAACATATGGGATTTTAGAATTGTCACAGACCAGTGTTTGCTGCTTCCCACGCTTCACCTTCCGCCTTTCTGAGTGGGCATGTTCATTGTGGTTGTCCTCCCTCTGTTAACCCATATAGAAATCTTGCGTAGAGGAAAAACAGCTTTATAGTTCATGATGCTTACATCAATTTGAAGCCATATTTGGATTTGGAATAAGATTGCAAGGAATGTTGCAGACATGTCTCCACCAGAAAGGACTGGGGGGGTTGTCTTTCTTGGAGCAGAGTCAGCACTTGGTGTGTAGGAGGGCGAGTGAACCAGATATTTGGTGTCTAGAAAGGCAGTCAGTGCTTCTCCTTCCAGGCACATGTAGGGGTCATACTTTCCTGCGCGGCAGCTGAGGTTGCCTAAAGCTGTGAGACTTGCTTGGAGAGGAAATGTATTTTGTTTGTTTTGGGGATTGAACTCTGGGGCACCTGGACCACTGAGCCACATCCTCAGCTCTATTTTGTATTTATTTAGAGACTGAGCAACTCAGTGCCTCACTTTAGCTGGGGGAGGCTTTGAACTCATGATCCTCCTGCCTCAGTCTCCTGACCTGCTGGGATTACAGGAGTGTGCCACTGCGTCTGGCCAGGAAGTATGTTGGTTAAGATGCAAGTCATATACACAATACTCCTTTCCTCCTCTCATTCCAGATAGAGAATACTCTGGCAGTCCAGGGGTCTGAATGAGAACAATGTGGAGTTACTTTCTTACTGGCCTGAAATAGTGACAGAGCATGATTTAAAAAAAAAAAAAAAAATTAAAGAGCCTTTTTTACTATGAACCATTAGCAGAAGAAAGGAACTGTAAGAGAGAGACAGGAGAATTGTTCCCCAGGTCTCAAAACCTTTTCCATTCTGAATATACAGACTTCCTAAGGGTCTCCTCATTCTTGTCCCTGGATATGTCTTGCAAGTTTTGTTTTTAAGCTAAATGCAGCTCATTTCTTCCCTTTTAAACCAAAGAGTTGTAACTAATGTTATTTGCAAATCTAACAAGCTCTTCATACAGAAGAATAAAGGATGACAAGTAGGAAAGGAGGGGACACACTCCAGCCTTAATGTGGATATGACAGAGATAGGCAAGTTTTGCACCATACCCACTTTCAGCCGGGCAGAAAAGTACGACCCTGACATGTATCTGAAAGGAGAAGCACCAGAAATTCATGATGAACAACATTAATGACTGCCTTTCTAGCCACCAAATATCTGGTTCATTCTCCCTCCTGCACACAAAGTCCTGAGACCACAGGTAGACTACATTTCTCTATTTCTTTTGTCATTAGGTAAAGCAGGGTGGCTGAGATTTAGCCAAGGGTTTGTGGGGTGAACAAGAGTATTTTATATTAGATTAGCCCATTGTGATTCTCACTTGCCTCTTCTTCTGATCCTCTTGGAGCTGAATGAGGTAGTAAAATTGTTCCCATTTCACAGAGGGGTTAGGCAAAGTTCAGAGAAATTAAGTGATTCAAGATGGAGATTACATGTCTCATATAGCCAAGTTCAGGCTTAAAGACAGATTTCCTGATTCCCAGAGAGCAGGACTTTTACCCACTATGCTATAGAGAATGCTGAAGACTCCTTAAATTGTTCATTTTAGCAGCTAATTTAAATCTCTGAGTTATTAAATAGATTATAAAAAGATAAAAGAGAAGGTAGTTCTCCCCTCAAGACAACTGTACCATCCCACTTATCTCTTCATGCCTAGGGCTCAGCTAAGATTTGGCACAAGGTAGAACTTTCACAACTGTTAAGACTAGGGGTGTGGTGGGGAGGAGAATCTTGTCAAGAAACAAAAATTTAAGTCTATATCACGTGAAAATTAAAGACCAGTGAAACATATGTTGTACAGTTTTTATATATACACCAACTAAAAGAAAACTGCAGATGCATCAAGTGTCATTTATTTAAGGAACAATTCAATTGCATGTTGTAGGTAAACTAGTTATAGCAATATGAAAATACAGAATTCTGAAAAACAAAACCTGGCAACTTAAACATGTATTTAATAATGCAGAATATTCTGTAATACTAAGGAATGAAAAATAAAACATGTTGACTTGCAATTTGGGATGATTTATTTGCACTTAAAAATGCAATTTCTAAGATGACATCTATTTTCAAAAAACATTTGAATGGTTAAAAAAATAGCCTACAGTAAATGCTGTCTTCATGTTGAAATTTTAGATCAAATATCAGCATTAAACTTACAAATTGCAGACAAAACATTAACACAATCAAGAAGAGAATACTCATTGGGAACAGAGCTTTTATATTAAAATTATAAGAAGTTCACAGTTTCTTCTTGATTTGTATTGATAAAATGTTTTTACAGCTTTAATCTATTTCACTTTCAGGGACCAATGCCTAGTTGAACAGCAGAAGGATATTACTGACACATTCATCTCACACAGACTCTTACATCTTCAATTTCTAAAAACATTTTGTTTTGTAAAACTGTGACAGCTGAGAATGTGAAAGGCAGGAGATTAAGCTCAAATGTGGTGAAGAAAGAGGTAAGATACTGAAAATTTTTACTAATAGAAAATTGAACTATAAAGTTCATAAATGTAGCTCTGATTATTCAACAGGAAACTCCAAACTGGCTTACAAAATGCTATGGCTTTCAACTTTTTTTAAAATTCAAACAAAAGTAAAAATAATGTTATTAAATAATTTCAAAAGCCTCCTACATGTACAAGTTAACATTAGGGGCTTCTAGGTAGCCAGACTACAAGACAGGTTTATTTTCTGTTTTGACAGAAAGCAAAGTTTCCCAAATGAAACAGTATAAAATAAATTTGCCTTGGAAAATAAATTTCAGTAAGAAAATAATACTTCTCACTTATTAAATATATATATATATATATATATATTTGCTTTTAAATATAATTCAGCAACCTGCATCAAAAAAATTAAGTGTTCTATGAACATTTGCAAATAAATACTTTAAAACACCAATATATACATGAGTCAGTACTCTTTTAGGTGTTTAGATACCAACAATTAGCAAAGGAAAAAATGATAATAAATAAACTACTTACTTATAGAATTTGTATGACACAGTATAAGAAAGCAACATATTGTTGAGAATTAAACAGTTTTTCTGGACAGCACGTAGTCAAACACATATGCCCTCCCTCTGTAAATTTCAGTTAAACAGAACCCAACAATGCTGTTTTCTTAAGCCATTAAATCTAACAGCCAAAGATTCAAAATGTGTACATATTTTCTTACACAAAAAGCAATTGTCTACTATGAAGAATGAATTGCTTCAGGAAAAAAAGTGAATTAATGGAAATTATTTAAACTCATTTATTATCTCCAAAATTGCTTCCTGCACATTTGGCTCCATTAAAGAATGAATTAAAATATTTGCATAATTTCCAAAGCAGACAGGTTGTACCTTCAAGTTGAGAATACCTTCAAATTTCAAAATAATGTAATTCCTTTAAAAATGAAATAAGTAATATTCTTTAATGTACTCATTTATTCGATTTCTCTTGCTATCAGTTCTGTTACACTGACATTAACACCTTTATTTTCCCCAAAAATGATACCCAACAGACTACCATAATTAAACCCAATATGCTAGAAAATGTTAAGCAGCAAAATAAAACAAATGTTCCCAATGGGATATGCCAGCATCCCTTAAATTCATCATTTAAATTATACATTTCTAAGAACTACTGCATTAGCAACACAAAGTATATTGTATGTTCAACAAGTTTTACTTATTGAAGTTTGGTATGCACAGATCTTGACTTTTCCTATTAAAATATCCAATTGGCAGGCATCGTAGGCATTCTTTATTAAATACAGTGAGGCAGCTGCTTTGATTTTTTTTCCCATGCAAAGTCCTGTTACAGTATTATTAGTATGTTAACACATGTCACAGGTACACTGAAGACAGGAGGGAATGGGGCTTGGACTTCCTTGAAGCTAGATCCACATAGCCTTCTGAATGGCTCAGCCAAGAACCTGCTCAACTATCCCAATATACGGAATTGTTCTTACATTTCTTTCTATAGCCTGGAATGGATTTCAACAATTCCCTTGTAGGAAGGGAGTCTGTCAAGATCAGACAAAACTGCTCAACCCAAATGATATGATAAATTCTGATGTCTTTTCATTATATTTCAAGCTTAACATTCTAAAGTTACTAAATCCAACAGTAAATGCACAAAAGAGAAAACCACCAACAAGGGAAGCGGCAAAAGGGTTACAGAACAAACTCCTATACTTAAAAAAAAAAATGTAAATAATTGGGGAGAAAGAACAATTTAGAGAAAACCCTGCACTCCTGACAATATAAACATTGTCTATATACTAGTAAGTTGTTTTGTCTAGCAATCAATAGACTTATATAATCAAGAAATGTCTAGACATTAAAAATATGCCATGCACATCACTTAAGTATTATATACATTCAAAATAATAATAGGCGGCAAAAGGCATTTATATATAACTTTAAATTTCAATATGCCAAATTATTCTAAGTGGTTAACTTGTATCTAAAAACTTGAAAGAGTAAGATTGGGCTAGTTGAGAGAGTCAATGTTGAAACACTAATTAAGGGATTAAAAAGAGTTCACTAAATTTTTTCAGAATAATGCTGTCTTATAAGTTATTATTTTACGCATGAAATCTACTAACATTTCAATGGTGACAGTCACTCACTCTCCTATAATTCTAACAGCCGCACTTTGTGGAAAATCAAGGAATGTCTATAAAATCATATTAAAACAGTAACCTTAAAAAAATAAGAACTTTTAATTTGTATGCAAGCTCAGCAGGAGTCGGAAGGGGTGAGACTAATGTTCAAACATGCCAATGACCTGGAACATCTGAAGAACGAACACAGCGAAATGAAGGTTTAAGGGCACTTCAACAGAAGAAGTGAACTCACAGATATTTGCAACACAATTCCTGATGCAACTGTGGCAACAAAGTGGTCACAGTAGACAGCAAGCAAAAGCCAGAATGCCAGGAAGCAGGATCCTGGGATTCTTTAGACAAAACTGCAGCATGTATGAAGGAAGACCCCTGTGACAACCAGCATAATCCTGTGTAGCTTGGACATTTCAACTGTTCAATGGCCACAGGTGGCAAGTGGAGATTATACCAGACAAAACATACAGTATGAAAGGAGAACCACTACAGTTGAAAAGCTGGAAAGGATAAGGTAATGTCCCCAGATCCATTCCAGGGCCAATGAAAAGTAAAATCTTAGGGTTTCAAAAACGATTGCTATGAGTCTTCATTAATTCATTTTAACTAAATATATTTAAGATTTATGAATATGGATAGTCCCACTAGAAAGAAAAAGAGTAAAAAATTAATAAATAAAAAATTAATCATTTACAGAAAAATTTCCAGTTGGTCATAAAGACCACATTTTAATTACTGCTTTTACCATTGAAGGGGGGAAATACCTCTATTCACAAAGATCAATAGCTTCAATAGTTTTGAAGGGACAGAAATAGAATCATAATGAGTATCAATAGCAGATACTGTTGGTGCCTATCACAATGTAAGGACCTTTGAAAGAAGAAACATTCACTTTTATTTAAAGGGGCATTTTCTTCTTTATACCCAAAACCTCTCTGATTTGAAACCCTGATCAAAGACTCATAGAGTGACCTCAAATTCAACTAGCCCAAGCACTGATGCCAGGTAGGAATGATAGTCATATAGCACTACTAAACTCACCCCAATGCCAAAGAGCTAGTTAGACTAAGACTGTTGGAACATTCTAATGATTAAAAATATTTCTTAACACTGATTAATCTAGAATTCACCTCCTTACAGCTTCTATCCACTTTGTCTCATCTCTGCCCTCTGAAGGAAAAATCAATGAACTTTTTCTTTTAAACAACTTGGGACCTACTTATATCTCTGGGTATAGAAAATGTCAAGAGCCAACATAATCTATCATTAAATGCCAAATGGAAATGGTGCCTTGTCACCAATCCAATGAAACAAAAAATTTACTTAAATATACAATGCATCTCACTCTAGTCAGAATGGCAATTATCAAGGATACAAGCAACAATAAATGTTGGTGAGGATGTGGGGGAAAAGGTACACTCATATATTGCTGGTGGAACTTCAACTTGGTTGGAACCATATGGAAAGCGGTATGGAGATTCCTCAGAAAACTTGGAATGAACCACCACTTGACCCAGCTATCCCATTCCTTGGTTTATATCCAAAAGACCTAAAATCTAAATAAATAAATAAATAAATATTACCCCCCCCAAAAAAAAGACTTAAAATCAGCATACTAGAGTGACACAGCCATGTCAATGTTTAAAGCAGATCAACTCACAATAACCAACCTAGATGCCCTTCAACAGATAAATGGATAAAGAAAATGTAGTACATATCACAATGGAATATTACTCAGCCTTAAAGAAGAAGAATGAAATGATGGCATTAAGCCGGGAGTGGTGATACATGCCTGCAATCCCAGTGGCTGGGAGACTGTGGCAGGAGTATCTTGAGTTCAAAGCCAGCCTGAGCAAAAGTGAGGCACTAAGCAATTCAGTGAGACTCTGTCTCTAAATAAAATGCAAAATAGGGCTGGGGATGTGGCTCAGTTGTTGAATACCCCTGAGTTTAGTCCCCGGTACCAAAAACAAAAAAACAGAAAAAGAAATGATGGCATTTGCTGGTAAATGGATGGTGCCAGAGAATATCATGCTAATCAAAATAAGCCAATCCCCAAAAACCAAAGGCAGAATGTTTTCTCTGATATGCAGATGCTAATTCACGATAAGGGGAGAGGATCTTGGGAAAAATAGAGGTACTTTGGATTAGGCAGAGGGTAGTGAGGGGAGGGAAGGGAAGGGAGCATTGGGGGTAGGCAGAATAGTAGAATGAATTGGACATTATTACTCTGTGTGCATATATGACTACGTGACTGGTGTGATTCTACATCATGTACAATGAAAAGAATAAGAAGGTATAGTCCATTTATGTATGATGTGTCAAAATGCATTCTACTGTCATGTATAACTAATTAGAACAAATTTTAAAAATTTACAATTCACCACTCAGAACACTGCCTCTCCATTAAAAAGGGGGAAAAAGGCAATTTTATGAGGTATTACATAAATTACATTGTCAGACACATCAGAAATTCAATGTCGTCACACATGCCTCTCAAAAGATTAAGCAATGTCACTTCATATAACACCCTGAATTACAAAATAACTCCAAAAATACAATATCAGCTGATGTCAAGAAATTGGTGCCAGCACAAAATCTTAGGCATGAGAGAAAACAAATATAGCAGAACTAATGCTATTATAGTTCTTACTTACGAATGCCCTAGATAGAAAATATAAAAAGAAAGAAAATAACAGGAAAATTTTAAATGGGACAGATGAATTTCTTTTGTATTTGATAATGTAGCTACAATTAAAATAGCCACTGTTAGATTAAGATTTCTTCATTTTATACCAGAAGAATATTTTTTATTGACTTGCAGCTTCTCACAAAAATAAGAGTATATTGCTACCAAAGCTCTCCTAAAGAATTTATAAACTTTTTTTCAAAGTAAAATAATTAATGAACATGTTTTTTACTACTAATTATAGTAAATAATGAGTTGATTTATTTCCTTTTCAGTCTGTACCTAAAGTAATTATATAATTTATATTGATAGCACATATTGATATCTGCTACCATACTATCTAAAGAAGCAGTATTCTGACTTGACTTGTATTAATTATCTTCCATTGGAAATACATCTTCATTGGTCAAGAATTTGCACCTTAAAGAAAACATCACCAAATTCCTGCTAGGGAAAAAGTCCTGTAACAGGGGAGAGCAAGGAAGAAATTCATTATATGGGCTACTATTAGTGCTAAATGCATGAATAAATTTAATGGTTTTCAAATTTCCATACTTCTTTCATTTTACAGCAGAGACCATAGACTCAGCCAATATTTTTGTTTATACTGTAATCAGTGCATTAAAAACCATAATTATTACAACAACTCATATTCATATAGCCTTTCAGGGTTTACAAAATGCTTCCATAAGCATTATCTAATTAAGTCCTCAGGAGCACCAAGTACTACTTTGCTATTCCCACTGGGAAAACTGAGTCCCAGAAAGTATAAGCCACTTTCTCCAATATCATGGCATGATTAACCAACAGAAAAGGACTCCCAATCTGAGGCTCTTTCTGTGAAAATGAAGAGGTTTCCAGGACAAGCTCCCTTCTTCAAAAAAGAAATGGAACGAAACCCAGACTCATAGATTCATGAACTGCTTTTCTTCATTCTAGATGAAAGCTGGTCCTTAGCCACAACACATACATATGGGCAAGGAATGGTGATGACTGAAAAATAAAACATGCTGTAGGTGGGAAGGGTTTGAATGAAAACATTTAACATCTGCCGAAAAAAAAATACCTAATACACTGTCACACAGTTATAAAGCTGAAAGAGACCTTTAAGTCATCTGTTCCTTTTTCCATATCATAGATGAAGAAACCATGGTGATGCACAGGGAGCAGGGACTTCCTAAAGGTCACCTGTTAAACTGTTCATCAATCGAAGAGCCAGGATTACAGCATTTTCCCTACTCCCTGCCTTGATCCTATTTCTCAATTAAAGGATTAAGCATAGTCCAAATATTTATAAGGAACCATCACAGTGCTAGAGAGATTAGAAAATGAGATCTTATCATTGTAAGTGTAAAAATTATTGATTTTTATATATCATTTAAAGCTGCAAGAACTTTGCTTCCTATAAGAAAAATAATCAATGTTTAGATTTTAGGCTTTATCACTAAGGTTAAGGATAATTTCTAAAATATGACTTTTTCTTCCCTTTATATACACAAGCTTTAAAAAATTTTGTTTTTATGATAGACTTAAGTACATTCAAAACCAGCATAGTCTCTCAACTTTTAACCAATAAGAGGAGTAAAACCCCAATAACTTGGAGTTTCATGATCTTTTATAGGTACAAGTCTCTTTAAAACACAAAGTAATTATCCCAACCAAGTTTATGCCTCTGCCTGTCTTTCTCAGTCTTCAGAAGTTCATTAAATTATCTAATGCAATATTTATTTCTCCTCTGAGATTTAAATACTAGGCAACAAAATATCTCTAAGCTTAACTGACCAACAACATATCTAAAAATGGCTCAACTTGTAAGTTATTTGCTAAACAATATTAATTTCCACATTAAAAAAATAAATGATCTAATTAGTCTTTATTGTACCTATGAGTCTCTAAAAAGACTCTTCACCCCCCAATTAAAACCTAATGTGAAATTCTTTTTGGAGAGGCAAAGTATAAGAATTTTCTAGCTATTATTGAATGTTATTCCACAGGAAGAAAAATAAAAACATTTTTATGGAGACCAACAGTAAACCATTCAGATGATAGAAAATATTGACAGTAAAATAAATTTTCCATCTCTTATTCACAAGATCACTTTCTCACTTTAAAACAAGGTCTAATCTACAGCAGATGCCGATGCTATTTGGGGGGAATTCCATCATCTGTGTCCTGATCATTCCGAGGAGGGTTTTTTCCAGAGGTGAAGAGCTGCCTGAATTCTGAAATGTAGTCTGGACTCCAAGGAGTAATCTTTGTAGTTGTTTCTGAAGATAACAATAAAATTATACAGTCAAAATTTCTTTGTATTCCAAAGGATACAAATTCTTTGTAGCCCACTCCCCAATATGCTATTTACTTTCAAACTTTAATATGCGAAACCGTGCATCACAGCAAAATGCAGATTCTGCCTGGAGGTAGGGGTGGGGATAGCAAGTCTGTTTTTGCAGAAGCTTCCTGGTGGTGATTTAAAGTCATACTTTCAGTAGCAAAATTCTACTTAATTACCAAACCATTCACAAACCCAGCAAGAAGGTTTTGAGGAGGACCTAACAAATTTGGTGAACTACTCCTAAATAGTTTGACTTCCTTTTTTTAATTTGGAAAATGTGAAGGTAGGCTCATATAAACATGGTAAACATCATCAACCACTAGAAAGAAAGACCTGCAACAAAGACAGCAGTATTCCTTAGTACTACCAAAATTACTTATTCTAATTCTAATGAGCAAATATCAATGATTTGTCCAATAATTAAATAATAATCAGGGGGCTGAGGATGTGGCTCAAGCGGTAGCGCGCTAGCCTGGCATGCGTGCGGCCGGGTTCGATCCTCAGCACCACATACAAACAAAGATGTGTCCGCCGAAAACTAAAAAATAAATATTAAAAAATTCTCTCTCTCGGGCTGGGGATGTGGCTCAAGCGGTAGCGCGCTCGCCTGGCATGCGTGCGGCCCGGGTTCGATCCTCAGCACCACATACCAACAAAGATGTTGTGTCCGCCGAGAACTAAAAAATAAATATTAAAAATTCTCTCTCTCTCTCCTCTCTCACTCTCTCTTTAAAAAAAAAAATCTCTCTCTCTCTCTCTCTCTCTCTCTCTCTCTCAAAAAAAAAAAATTAAAAAAAAATAAATAATAATCAGACCAATGTCAGAAGGGCCATCAAAATGCAAAGATTACTTTAAGACTTGACTGAGATCATTCTTGTTAAACTCCCTTTGCTACAACTGTTAAGAAACAACAAAATGGAATAACTTCAACTTTAGTCTCCTACTTTTATACGTTGCCTTATTTCTGTAGCACTTATTTCTATAGCTTTTCACTTTATACACATCTAAGGGCTGCTTGGTGGTAACTTTGCTAAGGGTTAATAAAATGTATTATTTATAAACTAATATCAACATCTTACCAGAGTGTATCAAAGGATGTACCTGACTCTATTCCTAAATGTCTGGCCACCACTTTTGGCAACTTTGCAAAGCTCCTACTACATAAAGGAAACTGAAATTAATTGAAAGTCTTAAAATTACTAGGGAACGCGTTATCATCAGTACTGTATGACATTAGTGGTAGCTTTTGGTTGCTTTTTAGAGGTGAAGTGTAGTCTGGACTCCTGGACTTTCTTGTCTTCCACTGTCATCATTATAAAATTGTTTTACTATACACTACATAGTAGTAAATATACCCAAACAATAAATATTTGAAACAACAGTTTTTGTAGTCTAATCATACTCTCAACAATTGTGGGGGGGGTCGGGGATGGAGGAGAAAGGCAGTACTAGGGATGAAACCCATGGCCTCATGCCACATCTGAGCAACATTTCCAGCTCAACAGATTAAAAGTGACTTGTTTTCACATAAACCTTTTTTTTTTTCTTTTCTTTTCTTTTCTTTTTTTTTTTTTAATCAGAAGTCCTTCTTGGCTACCCTATGTCCTGGTCTTCTGCCCTATTACTGTGCTCTAAATATTTTTAGAAAATACTTGCAAACATTGAAAATCCTTGCCTCCAATAGCTGTTTCTTTCTCTTTTTTTTAATATTTATTTTTTAGTTGTAGTTCGACACAATATCTTTATTTTATTTATTTATTTTTATGTGGTGCTGAGGAACAAACCTAGGGCCTGCATGTGCTAGGCGAGTGCTCTACCACTGAGCTCCAGCTCCAGCCCGACTGTTTCATTTTCACCTCACTTGTCAAGGTCACTAATGATCATGCTGCCAAGTTCGACAGGCCTTCTTTGGTCTTATGTTGCTTGACCTCTCAGCAGCTGCTCTCATGAATTGACTATTCGTATTTTTTTTTTCAAGCACTTGGGTTTCCTAGATGTCTTTCTAACTCATATTAAAATCTTAATCTTCTTAATTTTATTGGTTCATCTCTAAAATGAAGGCATATCCCAGGCACCACGATAGACTTCCATCCTTGCTCTGCAACTTTTCCAAAATGAACTTATCAAGTACGATGGCTTTAAATATTGCCATCTTGTGTTGGTGGCTTTGGAATCTCCACATTTAGCTCTGATTACCAGAGAACCCATGCTTACATATCTGACTACCAACTCAATATCTCTACCTGGGAAATTCAACAGCCATCTCCAAGTATTATGGTCCCAAAAGAAGTATGTTTCTTTCCCCAAACCTGTTCTTCTAACTATTCCCCATCTCAGTAAAACCATCACTGATGACCTAGTTTAACTCCCCTGTGGCTTCTGCCAAAAATGCTTCCTGCCCAGTCTTCTGGTGATTTCAGGTGACTGATTTTCTCAAAACTTGCTCTAATTATACAAATGTCAATTACAGTATCACCTCCTCAAGGAAATCTTCCAGAAACAATAAAATCTAAAATAATATCTGAGTACCCTGTATCATATTGTAAACTTCAGGAAAAAAATATCATTAGTATTTTTCTCACTTGATTGTTTAATCTAATATCTCCCTCCTGCTAAGGAAGTAGAAACATTGCCTATATAGTTTGTAGCTAGGTCTCTCTAGCACTTTTACCAGTATCTGGTACTTAGTAGGTATTCAGTCAATATTTGCTGAATTTAAAGAAATTAATGAACCAACAAACCCCAGGCTATTTGTGACCTACAGCTGTTATGGCATTCCTTCTCCATTGCACAAAATGCTCAAGGCAAACAGACTATAAGGTTTTGCCTTAAATAAGGGGACCAAGATCTCAAGTTTAAGAGTCATTGTCTAGCTCAAATGATAAAAGAAAAAATACTTCAGAACTACTATGGTGGAGATCAAAGAACTTCATGTGATTAGTTGCTCATCAAGGAAATGATAGTTATGACTTAAATGACCTTATCTTATCTATTGGTCATCAAATTATGACCCAAGATTCAAATCTGAACACACCCATTTATTTACATATCATAGTCTATGACTATTTTTAATATAACTGAGTAGTTTCAATGAAGACCTTACACAATAGAGCCAAAAATACTATTTGGCCACTTACATAAAAATCTTCCAACTTCTGATTTAGAGAACAGTAATTTAGCAATCGCTGAGACAGATACCTACAATCACATCTATAAGAAGCAACAGGGTGAGGCATGGGGAACAGCACAATTATAGCAAAAGCATGAACATAATGCATAAGCCAGCAAAAGCAATATTATTGCTAATTTGCAGAAGTAATATTATTACTAATTCTTCATGACTTTATTAATCTTTAGGTGTCTGAGGCCACTGCTGCTGATTTTAGTTGTAATGGTGTTGACATTCCTAACTCCACAGCAATCAAAGAAGAGCTACCTTCATCACTTACCTTGCAGTTTCTAGGAATTTTATGGCCTTGTCAATTTCCCCTTGGCTTTTATATAAAAATGCCAACTCAAACAGAGTGAATGGCACTAAGTAGTGGTCATACTTCAGCCGCTTTTCACTGAAAGAGCAAATGAGAATCAATTAAGTCTTAACAGAACAAAAGCATATCATTTTAAGACTTATTCCTCATTCCTCAAAAAATAGGTGAAGCATCAAGCCTATTATCCGAAAAAAAGCTGTACTAAATAGTTATGGAACTTTAAATAAACTATGACAATAAATTGTATGCTCTTGATACATTATTTATTCCATACTGTAAATCCAGAACTGATAATTTTTTCCCCAAGATCAATGATTTATTTCTGATGATGGTTTACAGTTTTTTATAGATGAATACACATAGACCTCTAAAGATGAACCCCAGAAATGACAAGATCTTCCTTTCAAACATGAAAGTGTTCATCTCTTATCCCATTTAGAGATAAGAAAGCTGCATTATTATCTTTTTTTTTAAACTATGATTCAATTCCTTTTGTATTTTAAAGTCTTGTAAGACTTTAGAATGTCAATAAAGAAGTAGTCAACAGTTCTGTTTTCATAATTGTGAAAATTATCATTACAAAACATCCAGAAGCTTTGGGGAAAATATGAGTAATACCCTTTCCAATGCATAGCTTAGCTCAAAGGAACATAATAAAATATCTCAGATTCCAAAAATAGAACTAGAACTGAAAAAGTAGGACTCTAGGTATGTGGGATGATGCTGAATGAATCCTGGGTTTTGCTTCCATCCAAACCATCCAGGTTCTTAATGTGCATGCAAGAGATGAGGTCTTGGGCCCACAGAAAGCAGGTAGGGAGAACTTAAACTTCCACTTAAAGTTTTGGATCCTAGAATAGCACTCCTCTAGAGAAAGGGCATATTGGAAGAAACACACTTACCAACATAGGAGCAAGAAAATGACTCCATTTAGAGTTAAGAAAGCTCTTTTATTATTAATTTTTTTGTTCATAGGAGCAAGACCTTTACTTTTGATGGGAAGAAAAAAGATACCTTCGTTGGGAGAGTAATGAACTTGCAATTCAAATTTAAATGGCTCAAATAATCCAAGAGCCTATAAGCAATGAAATTAACATAAAAGTGGCTTTAGGATAGAAAAGCCTTTAGGGCACCTGGCAGAAATAAAAGCAAAATCACTTTAGAGAAACTCTTCCTTAATAGAGCACCATAAGAATTTGAAGATAAAAACCCAACTGAAGGTAAATTCACAATCCAAAATAATAAAATATATAAGCAAACAATTCACTATGAGATTCAATAAACAGCACAAATGGGTCATCATTCTGATCATCCTTTTTGATCCTTATAAAAGTACCAATAAAACAGAACTCGGTGCATAGTTCTTTAACATGTTTACTAAATACAGTATATTACTTATTTGGGAAATAAATATTGACTCCTTCTTCTTATACAGACACCAGTCTTCTTACATTCTCATAAATATTATCAGGAGGAAGGGGATCAGATGTCCATGGATTGAAAGGTACATGATTGAAAGGCACAGGATGTAACCTGGTAGTCTACAGCAGTGATCTTTTTGGTCTGCACTGTGATCTTTTGGATCAAAAAATTTGAGACAATATTTAAAAATTGGGATATTTTGGATAAAATCCAGCTTCTATGCTTTTCATTTAAAAAAAAATGGTACGGACTATTGTTACTCAGACCACACTACGCACAGCAATAATCAATTACAGCTAAGGAGTGGTTAGAACACACAACCTTTCTAATCTACACTGCTCACCAATCTCTTCCTATATCATTTAGCCTGTCTCATTTAGTATGAATACTAGTCTGACCCCTAGAGTTACTTGCATTTTAATACTTGATTGAATTCTATGATTAGTAGGAATAGGACCTCATCATCATTGCCATTGAAAAAAATTAACTCTTGTGCTATGGGTGTCCTATTAAGGAATTTGGAGCCAGACCCCACAATATGTAGATCGGAGCCAACTTTTTCTTCTATCAGACACAGAGTCTCTGATTTGATATCAAGCTCCTTGATCCATTTTGAGTTAACTTTTGTGCATGGCGAAAGGGGATTCAGTTTCATTTTGTTGCATATGGATTTCCAGTTTTCCCAGCACCATCCATTGCATGCTTTTAGCCCCTTTATCAAATATAAGATAGTTGTAACTTTGTGGATTAGTCTCTGTGTCCTCTATTCTGTACCATTGGTCCACCCGCCTGTTTTGGTACCAGTACCATGCTGTTTTTGTTACTATTGCTCTGTAGTATAGTTTGAAATCTGGTATCGCTATACCGCGTGACTCACACTTCCTGCTTAGAGTTTCTTTGAATGGATAAAAAAATGTGGCATTTATACACAATGGAGTATTACTCTGCAATAAAAAATGACAAAATCATGGAATTTGCAGGGAAATGGATGGCACTAGAGCAGATTATGCTAAGTGAAGCTAGCCAATCCCTAAAAAACAAATGCCAAATGTCATCTTTGATATAAGGAGAGCAACTAAAACAGAATAGGGAGGAAAAGCATGAGAAGAAGATCACCATTAAACAGGGACGAGAGGGGGGAGGGAAAGAGAGAGAGAAGGGAAATTGCATGGTAAAGGAAGGAGACCTTCAGGTTATACAAAAATTACACATATGAGGAAGTGAGGGGAAAGGGGAAAAAAAACAAGAGAGAGAAATGAATTACAGTAGATGAGTTAGACAGAGAAGATGAGAGGGGAGGGGAGGGGAGGGGAGGGGAGGGGAGGGGAGGGGGGATAGTAGAAGATAGGAAGGGCAGCAGAATACAACATACACTAGTATGGCAGTATGTAAAAAAGTAGATGTGTAACCGATGTGAATCTGCAATATGTATACGGGATAAAAATGGGAGTTCATAATCCATTTGAATCAAATGTATGAAATATGATATGTCAAGAGCTTTGTAATGTTTTGAACAACTAATAAAAAAAAGAAAAAAATTATATGCAAATAAATGCCCTTTATGGAAAAAAAAAACAGTTATGATACTTGTCACATATCTTTCGTCCCTGCCAGATTATAAGAATAATGGCAAGTCTATTTACTCAGATCTCAGTGCCTAGGACTCAGCACAGTCTCTGGCACATGCTGGGTTCTCAAATATCTGCAAAATAAATAAATGGACAAACAAAAAAAAAACATGAATTAAAAGAGTATCAGAGACTCCGTATATTCTCAGTATATTGCAGTCAGAGTTTGGATAGAAATCTGTTAGCCAGGCCATAAATTTAGTTTTTGTGGGTAATCTTTTAAACACCAAGTAGAAATGCTTAAGGCCATATTTCATTTAGACCACAGTTTTATTCATGAAGAACAAAGAAAACTCTAGATTCTCTCCTTAGTTAACACTAAGTAAATGTTAAGAGACATGAAATTAAAGTATTTTGCATTTTTCTCACAGCAGTTCTCCAGAAAGCATGACACGCGCCCAGGTTGGTTTTATTGTTTGTTCTTACCTTTCCACAACATGATTGAAACACAGTTCGGCTTGCATGGGCCGCTGCAGGTTCTTGAGGCAGCATCCTTTAAGTAACTGCACTAAGCACTCGTCATCTACAGAGTAGTCGCTAAAGTCTTAAAACAAACAAGAATCATAAACAAAAGAACTGCTTTTTTTTTTTTTGGTGGTGCTGAAGATCGAAACTTGAGCCTCATACATGCTAAGCAAGCGTTCTATCACTGAGCTACACCTCCAGCCCCAAAATACTTTTTAAATTAAGAGGAAACTAAAAAGCTACTAGGTTTCAGACAGATCATTCAAAAATTTTTAAAAAAAATGCTTTTAGCATTTGTTGTGCCTCACTAAATACCACCATGAAAATATTTTAAATCAAGAGAACATTGAATTTACAACATTAGTACACCATTTTATTTAGGGGTTCACTCTATCCACTTAAAATTTTGCTTCAGGTGGTCACACTCAAATTTTGTGACTTTAGTTACAACCACAGGAAATGTAAACTCTAAATAAAGAGCTTTATTAATTCTGTAAAAGGTAAAACCAGGAGGAACAAGAAAGCTGTTGTTTTGGCTTCTGTGTTGGCTTCGATGCAGGAGAGGATAGCACTTCCATATGGAGAAGCAGATGGCCTTGCACCCATTAAAAATTCAGGAAGTAGAATACCCTCTCCAGATCATTATGTTTACAACTTATCAATTCTCCCAGGTTATGTTCTTTTGGGGGGAAATTATGTTGTAAAATTAGACAAAACTGTTCTGAATTACATGAAAGACACCAAAAATCCCCACAAACTTCTGAATGCTTGAAGATAATGCATAGGATTTTCTTTCACCGTTTTTTTCTTTTTGAAAATGACTGCCTTCTACAGCTAAAGTCTAATGCATATTAAATAGAATGAAACCATACTGTGTGTGACATCATTTGACAAGATAGCCCACTCCAGATTTACCACTTTTGAAGGTTTCTTTTGTTTTGTTTTTTGTTTGTAAGTGATATGTAACTAAGAAGTCACTCCAAGACAGACTGCTAATTTACACATTTCAGACTGTGACAACAGAGGGGAGGGGTAGGAAAGAGAAATAATAAGGCCCTGGGAGTCCCTCATATTGAAATTATGCTTTCAGTACAAACCTCAGAAATCACCAGTGACACATGTTGGTGCTTTAGTTGGTAAACTCCATGTCTATAGGAGGTTAAGAATGCCATTTAGCCAACTAGAAGGTGATCACTTTGTTTCTAGGTGCTGAAAACAGCTGAGATTCACCTCTAACTTTCAAGTGCTGATAAGTCATTCATTAAGAAAACCACCAATACCAACACCACATTACCTTTCCTATTATTTACTTAGGACAATTTTTTCCTATTAAAAAAAATCTATCCAGGCTTCTAATCATGGATGTTTGTTGAAATATATATATATTCAAAAAGCAATGGGAAAATTAATAAAAAGTAGTCAGACTGTTTGAACAAAGTTTGTTCAAAAGCCCAAACGGCTTTTATGGAAGTATATCTCATGAAATCTTTTTTTTTTTCTTTTTGTAGTTGTAGATGGACAGAATGCCTTTATTCGTTTATTTTTATGTGGTGCTAAGGACCAAACCCAGTGCCTCACACATGCTAGGCAAGTGCTCTGCCACTGAGCTACAGCCTCAGTTCCTGAAATCTCATTTTTTTAAAGGTGAACTTTCATATATTTCATTTGAATTTCAAAATGATACAAGGTTATGCTAATTTCTACCTCAAAAGAGGTAAAAATTTCTTTCTGAAATTATTTCACATTAAAAATAATAAATATTGGGGCTGGGGTTATAGCTTAGTGGTTGAGCACTTGCCTCACATATGTGAAGCACTGGGTTTGATCCTCAGCACCACATAAAAAAATAAATAAAATAAAGATATTAAAAAAAAAAAGTAAAGATCACCTTACACCCATTAGAATGGCTACTACTAAGAAAAGAAAAAGTAGAAAACACGAAGTGTTGGTGAGGATAAGGAGAAACTGGAATCTTTATGAGCCACTGACAGGAATATAAGATAACACAGCCACTAAAGAAAACGCTACACTGGTGCTATGGTTTGAATGTCCTCTACAACCCACAGTGAAATATAGTCACTGTGATGGTATTGGGAGGTGGGAACTTTAAGAGGGTCGGTCAGTCTGTCTGTCTGTATGTCTCTCTCTCTCTCTCCATGTGATGCCCTCTGCCATGATATGATACAGCATGAAGCCCCTCACCAGATGGCAGAAACTTGATATTGAACTTCCTAGCCTGCAGAACTATGAAAAAAATTTTTTTTTCTTTGTGAACCACCCAATTTGATATTCTTTTATAGCAGCAGAAAATAGACTAAAATAGGCAGTTCCTCACAAAATTAAAGGTAGAAATGCTAATTGCTAATTTAAGGCTAATTCCTGCCTTAAAAAGGAAGGAAAGTGGGCTGGGGTTGTGACTCAGTGGTAGAGCGCTTACCTACCATGTGTTGAGGCACTGGGTTTGATTCCCAGCACCACATTAAAAAAAAAAAAGAAAACTAAATAAACAAAAGGAAGGAAATATGGCACATGCCACAACATGAACGAACTATAAAAATATTACACAAATGAAATAATGCAGTCACAAAAAGACAACTACTTATATGATGCCATTTTATATGTGGTATCGAGAGTGGTCAAACTCAGTAACAGAAGGAAGAATGGTTGCTGCCCTGGGATAGAAAAAACGGAGGAATAAGCAGTTGGTTTTTTATAGGTATGGAAAAGTTCTAGAGGTTGTTCGCACAATGATATGAATATACTTTAATCTCCTGAAATGTATACTTAAAAAGAACTAAGATTTTATTTTATATGTTTTTACTCACAATTAAAAATAGAGTTTTTAAAAAGATAATTGTTAAAAAAAAAAGTTAGGACTCTTATCACAATTCTAATAAAAACTGTGTAAAAAATATAGTACCAGAATATCTAGAAAAACATACAAAGTCTGAAAAGTGCATGCAGCAAGTCTATAGTCAGCACTTTATAAATATTCAAAGTACAATCTTTGAATTCCTCTTCTGACCCCAGTTCTGAAGTCTTCTCATCTGCTTATTTCCCTGGTACTCAGAAATCCAGAAATCCAAAAGGAATTCCTAGTCCATGAAGATGAACACCTCAGCACTTTGGCTATCCTACCTAAGCTCCAGTTCAAGAAGGGATTAAAGTGTTTTAACTTTTTTGTGAAAGGGGGCGAGAAGAAGCAAGAGAAAGGAACCCTTTGTTTCTTTTCTAAACATGCTGTCTTTAACATGGTGAAAGCAGTGTAACACCCCTCATCAACAGACGAGCTCTACATGTGACTGCTGTGGGATAGGATATTCCATGCCCCAGTCTACCCAAGACCATGGGTCTATATTTCCAAGATGGCTTTTGGTATGGGGAAGGTGGAGGAGAGGTCTTATGGCCCCAGAACAGCATTGTTCTCTTTGTTCTAACTGACTCTATAGCTAAGTCATTTCATTCAACTCTCATTCTTTTTTATTTCTTCTATTGATGGAAATATAATCTTTTTCCTGCTAAGAGAAATGAACAGGGTGTGGCAGCACACACCTATCATCACAGCTCCTCAGAAGTCTAAGGCAGGATTGCAAACTTGAGATCAGCCTGGACAACTTACTGAGACCCTGTCTCAAGATAAAAAAATAAATAAACAAGGATGAGGAAGTAATTCAATCCCGAGGAAGGAAGGGAGGGAGGGAAGAGTTAACTGTTACAGCCCTTCCCACAAATACATGATTCCTTAATTTCTATGCCCATTAAGCAGGTTTATCACCAGGAAAATTTCCATTTTACTTCTGTGGTTATAACATTCCAAAAGATAAGACCATAATTTTGGGATAATACCTAAGTGGTCTTGCATTGATAAGGAACACAATAGAGGCTATCACTGATGGCACTGTCTAACAAAACATAAATCCTCTTTTTAAAAAAACAGAATTATGGGCTGGGGATGTGGCTCAAGCAGTAGCGCGCGCGCTCGCCTGGCATGTGTGGGGCGCTGGGTTCGATCCTCAGCACCACATACAAAATAAAATAAAAAGATATTGTGTCCACCAAAAACTAAAAAATAAATATTAAAAAAATCTTTAAAAAAACAGAATTATAAATGTCAGAGCAAGAAAACAACTCTGGGCATCACTGGCCCAACAGTGTTCTCATTTCAAAAGAAATAGGTGTTTTTCCAGAGTCTGAGGGCTGCAGAGCTGGGGCCACAGACACCATATCTGATGCCCCTGTCATTCTGTCAGCTGCCTCTGGCAAACCTTGGTAAACCACTAGCATCACCAAAGGTAATGAGTGAAAAATCAAATGGTGATAAGATCCGAACGTGAAAACAACAATTCCTCAAGTCTCCACAAACACGCCAACCTGGAGAGCCATCGGGAGGCCTGGAAAGAGTCACAGCTAACCCAGAAGGAAGAGCCTGCATTCTTTGTGCTGCTTTTACACTGGAATGCCTGTCTTTCTCCCTTCTTTTTTTTTTTTTTTAACAGTTTTCTGATACAATTTACATGCTATACATCTTGTTCATTGAAGTATATAATTCAATCGTTTTTAGTACATTTATATAATTGGGCAACTATCACAATTTTAGAACATTTTCACCCCCTCCTCAATAAAATGCTGTACACTTTAGCTATCATACCCCACCCCAATTCCTCCATCCCTTTCAACTATTAATCTGCTTTCAGTCTTAAACACTGGCCTCTTCTGGGCATGACATATAAATGAAATCACATAAAAAATGGCCTTTTGTGACTGGTTTCTTTCATTCAGCCCAGTGTTTCCAAGGTTCCTCCTTGTTGCAACATGTCATTCCTCCCTTCATCTTAATTACAACCACCCTGCAGCAAAAGCTGCTGTCCTCAAGCTGCACACAGATTGACGTGGACAAAGATGCAAGGGAAAAGGCAGGAGAATGGAAATGGAGCATAGAGAAAGATGACTACAGGTTTACTCTTCACACTTACTTTGATTTTGTAAAGCTGCCTCGGCCATTTCAACGGTTACCAAGAGATTTTCAGAAACGTCTTTTCTTTTACCCACTATTGAAAAACCATTCCAGACATACATCATTTCCTAATGAGGAAGAATGAAAAATCATTCCCAATTATGTGAGGTTATTCAACATCCTTCATGATCTCAAAAGTACATGCATGTATTTTGCCATGATTGCTAGGGATCACAAGACAGTATTTAGGGATCATATTCTTTAGCTTTCTTCATTTGGAATTTAGTGATATAATTTCCCCTTGTTTTATGATACATCTTTTGCCTTTGTACTGGGAAGTAATTCAGTATATATATATAGTATGATTTTACTGAAAAAATGACTTCTTTGTTCAATAAATATTAAGTAACTATAAGTATGCAATTTTTTAGAATACAGATATAAGTAAATATAACATTTTTAAATCACACTATTAACAGTTCTGTTTAATATAATTTTTATTGTTACTTTAAAGGGAAATATTTTAAAATGTCTGCCAATTGTTTACATAAACTGTTTCCAAGCCTATCACTGAAAATAAACATTGAAATATTTCACTGGGCTCAGGTTCTTTTATACCATTAAAAATATGTGTTGGTCCAGTAGTGCAATCCAATATGCAAAAAAGCACTCATTTAAAGCCATATGGCTAAATGACAGCTCCTGAAAATGTAAATTAATGATTTCTCATTGCCTATTATATTCAATTGGCTAACAGATGAGAATTTTTTTTAGACCAAAAGCAAATGTGCTTTTGCTTGAAAATATTTTACCAGTGTTCCCGATAGTGCAGTTCATATTTTGAAGGGTATACAATAAGCAAAGTAATTAGTATCTTTTTTGAAATAAATAAAATTTAAAATATGATAGATATTACTTGAAAAGCCTCTTACCAGGGAAGCAACAGAAATGTAGAAGCCTCATTCAGGCAGAATGGTGGTGAGTTTATTTAATGACACTGAATGCTAAGATCACAGCACTCTGCCTTTCATTTTACATATTTTCTTACTGCTAACAGAGTAAGAGCTCAATTCAATAACTGAGAACATTTTTAAATTGATGATGGTTTAAAAATTTTTATTGATGGAATATTTTCAGAAGGAGGCAGGCTCAGCTCAGACATGATTACAGAGTGGCCACATTTTTGTCTTCCTTCATTACAGTCACAGAAGGAAACTGTCTGATGTTGGTGTTCTCTGGAACTGTTTTAAGTTTGGAACACTTGGGCCTTAGTGATAGTTGCAAGCCAACTCCTATCTGATACCTGCAAGGGGATGTAGAGGTTCTATAAGTCAATAACAGAAAAAGAAACAACCCAATGAAAAGTTAAGGAAGGATGTAAACAACAATTCACAAAAGAAGAAATAAAAATGAATGAACCCACACATACCAGTTTCAATCCTCAGTACTAAAAATTAAATAAGTAAAATGTTCTTAGTGGTACAGCACCCTGAGTTCAATCCCCAGTAATGCAAAAAAAAAAAAAAAAAAAAAAAAAAAAAAAAACTGCACGAACCCATAAAAACATGCTCAATGGCACCAAAAAGGAAATGCAAATCAAAAGAATAAAATATTGTTGGTAGTAATTTAAATTGGTACAGCTTCTTTGGAGGGAAATATGGAAATATTTACCAAAATATTAAATGTATATACCCTTCAACCAGGAATTCCATCTCTAGAAATCATTCTGAGGGAAGTACATATACATATACAAAAAAAGGATATTTGATGTCATGTGTTGTATGTAGTAAAAACCAGAAAAACCTATAGAATAGTCAAAGGGAAATGGCTGAATAAAATCTAGAATAAAAAGGCAGATAGATTCAGGAACCCCCACAAGAGGGCTACAGATATCGACTTGCACTGAACAGCTTTCCTGTGTTGACTACCTTTGCAAAAACTAAACCCTCAAAAGAGTCATGGTAACTCAATATATTCAAATATATCTTTAAAGGAAGGTTTCATTAATTAAATTGAAATTGTGTTTTTCACAGAGGTCTTACCTAAAAGGCATAATAATTAGGAGTATGAGCTGGAGCAGGACTAAACAGTCACCACCCACTTGGCACTCTTGAGCACTGTAAGGATGGCTATTTCAAACTAACGTGTCATCTAAGTATGAAAGACACACTGACTTCCAAGAACTAGTAAAATGTCTTCTGAACAAGTTTTTTTCCATTACATGTTGAAGTGGCAAAAGTTGGCATATACTGGGTTAAACAAAATACATTCTTAAAATTAATTACAGACTTCTTTTTACTTTTTAAATAAGCTATTAGAAAAGGTATGATTAGATTAGTGGCTCACATTCTATTTCAATTCAATTTCAATGAAGTCAACTTTCCCTTCTCTCTGCCTAAACTTTCTTATCTATAAAATGGGGCTAACATTCATAGGTATTTTAAGAATTAAATTGATATGGTTCTCTAAGAAAAAATTAGCCTTTATCATAATTCCTGGACGATATCAACTAGTCAAAAGAATCAGCTATAATTTTTATTATTTGTTAATAAATCACTTAGGTTTACCTTACAAAACAAAATGGTTTTTAAAACAGCTATCTTCCCAACCAAAGTTAACATTCTCCCTGATGCTCTGAGTACACTATTTCTAGTATGCAAATAATAAATAAAATAAAAGCACAAACCAGGGCTGGCAGGACCAGCTTTACAGGGTCAGGCAAGGAGGGGGAGTAACGCCGAGCCTTCCTCACTGCAAACTTCTCAGTAGGGAGAGATTTACCAGCAATTCTCTGCTTCAAGCCATCCACCTGTCTGTGAAGATCCCCAACCCCAACGAAAGGTCAGTAAACACACATTATTTACACCTGTGGTTTTCACATTGCAGGGCACACAGCAGCAGCAGATGCTGGGAGCCTGTTTGAAATGCCAAATCTCAGGACCTTCCCTAGACCTACTAAATCAACAATTCCAGTGGTGGGACTAGCAATCAGGAGTCTGATGCACACTCAGCATGTACTCTGATGTACACCCAAGTGAGAATCACTGATTGACACATTTCTTCTAGTCAATTTAGCTAATAAACTACATATATCAAACACAGTCCAGGCAATGTAAATATAAAATTGACAATTCACATAAGAAAACAGGAAATAGTACACGGTATTTCCTTACAGTGTGGATACCCACAGAGAGGGAACGGAGCATACACTGTTATTGTTCCTATTTGCAAGACCAACACAGATCTATAAAATAATGTGGCACAAGATAGCCATCAATTAAGGCAGACTTTGAGAAAATGTTTCCCAAGCATAGGTGATTTTGGAAATAATCAGTTTAAGATATGCACCATATTTATAAACTTCCTCTCAAAATTCTAAAAAATTTCAATTATGAAATTCACAAGCAAATAAAAATGAAAGTAGGTGGGAAGATTACATGTTCCTGAGGGCATTTTCTAATGCATAATTTTATGAATATATCAAACAAGTTGTTGAGAAAAGAATTCAAGGAAATATCCAATTACATCACTGAAAGAGTAAGATGAAATAGGAAGGGGGAAATCCAGTATAATTGCACTAGCAAAGCCCCAGTTTAAATTAAAAAAAAAAAAAAAAGTAGTTTTAAGACATAAATAAAACAATATGTTCTCAAAATTCCCTGTCACACAAGCATATATGCAAAATCCTATCCGAAGAATGGTATTTTGACTCTTGTGTAAATAAATTGTTTAGGGGTTCCCATCTAAGAAATATGAAAGTGAATCATGAGGGAGCTCTAAGGAAAAAAGGCAAAAGATGTACTAGTGTACTGGTTTATATATTCAGGGTCTTTGTTAAAGAAATAGTGTCTTGCCTACCTGAATAAAGTTACCACATTCTCATTAGTTGCCACCACATCTTCCTCAGGAAGCATACTCAAAATTGCAGCTTTCAAAAATACATATGTTGCCTTGAGGAGAAAAAAAGAGCTTGCTATAATAACATCTTGAGGTACAAGAACTTTCTACCTAGAAAATCAGAAATGAACTACAAATCTTCCAGATATAATATTAAAAGGCATCAAAGAAACCAAAGGAAATAGAAGTTTTAAGTTGTCATTTCCAATCAAGAAAAACACTGACCAATTAATTTAGACCATTTTCCTATTATATAACTATATCACTCATAGGTGAGAAAGTAGGCAAAATGAATGAAAGCTCACTGTCTCACTCCTCCCAACTTCTCACAAATTAATCAGAATTTATTTTAATTATTATGAAAAGCCTGGTCATCAGGGAACTGGAAAATCTACAAAAAAGTTATCAAGATTACAGTATTGATATGTAATAACTTTAAATATAAGTTATTAGATATCAATAGAAGAACTGAAGTTCTTCTTAAAGAGTAAAATCTCTTTGTTATAACCCTTTGGATGGCTTTTGAAGCGCATAATACTGACAATAGTGCTAAGTACTATGTACTTAATGCACATTCCCTCAATGTCATACTGCTGAACAAACAATCCTAAATAAAATTCATCCTGACATTTATAAGCAAATGAAAGCAGTACACTTACCTTGGACCATTTACTCTCTTTGCAAAGCAGATCTGAATAGTAATACGCCTGCATCCAGTTTTGTTGGAATACATAAATCCACATTAGCTCCCAGTAACAGAGATGGTGAAACTGTTTCCATTCTTCTTGAACTGAAATGCATTTTCGAAATATCTCTTGTGCCTATAAGTCAATTGCATAAAGCTGATCATCCAGATATTAGACAAGGAGATAATAACCTAATGGAAAAATACATAAAACACTTTGTACAAAAAGAACCAAATTATCACTTATTAAACCACTCAATATGATAAATATGATTCTCTGCTTACATGCAATAATACAGTTAAGTTCTGTCTTTTCATGTAACTTTGTGAGGGACCCTGGCATTTTATAATGTGGGAGTGGGGAAGCTCCTTTCCAGATATATAATACCTAAGTCCTTTAAAAAGAAGACTGACAATAATAAAGGTAGAACTTCCAATGGACAAAACACATTATAAACACAGTCCCAGGCACTAGAAGACTAGGAGAAGACATGTCTGCTCACACCTGGCAAAAGGTTAACTAACCCCTTATCAGACATAAATTTTGTAAGATTCTTTAAGATTAGACTCAAAGGGAAAATGGTGAAGATTGAAACAAGCAAACCAGAGAAAAAGATTTACAAATGACATATATATAAAGAAATTTGTAAACTGGGCAATATAAACATAAAAATCAGATCTGTTATTTATCAACGATCACATTGGCAAAAATTTAGAAGATGGAAAATGTCTAGACTTCACAAAGAGCACTGGAAACAAGCATTCTCATATCTTTACGAGAGTTCTCGTTGTAAGAACCTTTAAAAAAGGAGGACGTTTTGGCTAGATAGATCAAAATGTAAACATATTCCAACCTAGCCATTCTAATGATCAGAATCTGGCTTAGGTCAATATACTTGTGCACAGAAATGAACATACAATGCTGCTGTCAACAGCATTATTTGTAGTGGACAAATATCTACCAATAGTACACTTTAGTATAGTATATTCATCCCATAAAATGAAACCAAGCCATTAGAAAGAGTGAAGGAGATTTATATATACTGACCTGGAGAAAGATCCAAGATGTATTGTAAACAGGAAAAAAAAAATCACAGAAAAATATACGTTTGATCTCATTTGTGTGTGTATGCACATAAAAGGCTCCTCGCTCTTACATCTTCAGGGAACTTGTGATGAAGAGCCCACACACAATACAATGGAACTGCATCTTATATATGTCATACATTCCAAAGGTAATGTATACAATGCAGTAATTGATAACAATCAAATGTTTTTGAAAATGCCTCAGACTACCCACCTGTTATTTTGTATATTCTACTCTGAACTGTCTCATGCGTTTTATGTGTAAGGTTGCTTTCAGTAACCTACTATATATAACAGGATATATACACAAGTTAAAATGTGGGCCTTTTAATTAAAATGTCTTTTTCTTTATTTTTAGCTAGTCCACATAGCTGGATTTACTTATGTAGAATGGCTGTGTGATGCAATTCTACTACACAGATAGCTCCCCCAAACAACTCCCACCAAAAAAGTTACCTCTTCAATATTCCCTTTCAGCAACTGGATTCGGGCATGATAAAACAACATGAGTGAGCCCTGTACAGAAAGGAAGAAAACACACTGTTCAACAATCAACGCTGGCTGATTGATTATGGTTGAAACATACAATTGAAATACCAAACATACGTTTGGAAACTGCTGGAGGAAGGGTGCAAGGAGACTCTCTGCTTCCCCAACATTCACTTCTCCTGTACCTAGAAATTCAACAGGAAAAACCTCAGTCTTCATGAAACATGGCAGGTGTTTATAACTCTCTCTCCATATTTCACTAACATGTAGTAAAGACATATTCATGGAAAAAATGAAAATGATTACTTTCTCATTTTTCACATTTGAGAAATAAAGACAAGTGTCATCTATGACTATTTTAGACAGCTCTGGGTCAGATGAATTCTTGAGAATAGAGGCAGCTATCTTAAATTCCTAATTTCCTAATTGGAATTTCTGGTTTCAATAGCAATATTAATTTATTTTAGTCAAAAAATTAATCTAACACAAAATAAACCTAAATATGATAAAATAGATTACTTTAATGCAGAAATTTTAGCTGAGAAGAAAAAGAAAAATCTTCAGTGAAAGAAAGGAGCCCACTCCCTGTCATATGTCACTATGACAATGTCACTATTTTCCATCTTTACTCAAAAAAAAGCAAACAGGCAGAAACTACTAACTGATTTTTCTACATTTTTACTTATTCAGATTAAAGATAACCTACTTTCAATGAAGCATAATATAATCTACACCTTACCAAGTATGAGGGAGATATAAGTGTGGAAAGCCAGGATGGTTAGGCAGCACAGTGAAGACCTCATGCTTCTTCCCGATGCACCTTCCCGAAGCTGCAGGAGGCCCAACTCCTATGTGAATCAATCACAATTGAAAGATTATAAATGAAAACTATCACATGTTAATTAATTTATTTCTGCCCTCCATGAAGGTAGGGTATTTTTTTAGAAGTTTAAAATAGTGGTAATTCTCAACTAGAAACAAACTTCATATTTTGACTGGCATAACACAATCTCACCAATTCTTTTGTATTAAGTGATTTTAGCAAGAGAATAAGGCAGTGCTCACTTCATAAACATGCTATATTTCTCTAATAAAAATATATACTTATTAAAACATACTGAGGATTCAAGTGCAAAGCACTCTGGTGAGAATGTCTGCAAAGACCTTGCCATCAACTGAGGAAGACAGCACATGAACACCATGGTGTTAGAATACAGTGAGTGCCCTAAGAAAAATGAATGAATGATTCTGAAAGTTAGGAATGCTTGAGCCTGTTGGGCGACTAATGGAAAGCTTTGTGGAATGGGTGGCATTTATTTCAAATCCAGTGAATGGAGAGGCTCTCAAGAGAACATTATTGGGAGGAAGCTCATTGTGGAAGATGTCTGAAAATGGAGACAAGCAAAAGCACAGAAACAGGAAAGCTCAGGGCCTGTTTAAGGAACAACTAACTCAGTTCAGCATGAGTATTCAGATTATGAGGACCTTTAAGCCATGTTAGAGTCTGGGGACCTTTAAGCCATGTTAGAGTCTGGACTTTATTCAAGAGGCCAACTAGGGGCTGAGGAAGTAGTTCAGTGGTAGAACACTTGCCAGACTTGCATAAGACCCTGGAGTCAGTCCCAGTATCATGGGGGGGGGGGGGGGGTAAACTGGGAGCTACTGAAGGAATATGGTGGAAGATGAATGGTTAAAGAGTAAGATAAAAATGTACCAAAACATACAAACCCTATCATAAAGAGATCACCACAAATACATAATAGCCTAGGAAGAATATGGACAGTGGAATAAACGTTTTTTCTTTCATTTATTCATTACATGTCTCAAAACCTGCTCTTTGACTAAAAGAAACAGTTTTTGCAAAGAGACAACTCTTGTAATAGCATACTGAGTGCTATGATTAATAAATGCTATATACTTGCTACGAAACATCCACCACACAGAAATTGAATGAATAAAACTCACAGAAAGCAAATTTTCTCACTTAGTTCCACAGTGAAACTAGTAAAAAATATGGAAATCCAAAATATTGCCACTATATTTAATCCATGCTATTAATCTGTCAGAATTATAAACTATTAGATATGGAAATCTATCCCAATTTCTTTGTTTTACAAAAGATAACTCTGGGGTTAGTAAAATAATAAGGAAGTAGTTTAACCATTAGAAGTAATAAAGATCAAGCAAGCAGCAATATCAGTAAAACATAATTCTTAAACCCAGAATCTAGGGTAAGAAAGATGAGATTTTAAACTTTCAATCCATGTTTAATTCCTGAAAGACATGATCAAGACCAATGGTTCTTTATTGTCCTACAAACAAATTGCCAATCACTTTCATGCTACTTGGAAGGACAAGTTACAATATTCTCATAGTTAATAAACAATGCCAAAATTAATAAAATTAAATTTGTACCCTGTTTCCAGAAAATCCAATAAATTCTAATAATCGGATAATCCTTGCTGGTAAAAGAGACAGCATCTGTAAGGGGGAAAAGAAAAACATACATACATATTTTTTTGTGTATGTGTGTGTGTGTTAGTATATCTAACTATACAGAACAGTAACTCCCAACAACTTGTAAAATTTTAATGTTTCAGTATTATGAAAAATTAGAAATAAATTTAAACACTAGATATGTCTCAATCACCACATACTATAATAATTATTAATTTCATTTACTAAAGTGAAGAACCTTAAAAAAATCCTTTTTTGAAGGAGAAAACAAAGCCTGTCCTTTCCATGGTTCTCTAAAGAACACTGGCTTATAGTTCCTTTTATATGGAGTGATAAAATGATAGGAAAGCAATTCCTTAGCACCCTTTCTAGACAAGATTTCTTCTTAAGTTTCTTTCCTAGAAAGAGAAATCTTTAGTATTCTGGGCAACATACAGACCCTACTTGGAAGTGAACAGCTACAGTACTATGGCTCCTTTTTGGTTCATCCCTGAAGTTAGGGGGGAAGGGAAATTCTCCCTGTGAGTAGTGAGAATGTGGTAAACAGAGCCACGGCAGTGCATCTGGTAAACAATTTGCTTGAAAGCAGAAATAGTCATATGTGTCTATGTACTAATTCATGGCCTATGGTCAATGGTTTGGCTCAGGGGCTTGGAAGGAACGTGATTGGAAAATTGATGGCAAAAATGTCTGGGGAAGAGATGGTGGACAGGCTTCTCCAAATAGGCAGAAAATATGAAGATATCTGGGTCCCCTATGAATGCTGCAGATTTTAATAACCAGTGGGTACATGGAAATGAACAGGCCTCTTTTTCTGGCTACAAGTCATAGAACAATAGGTTCATAAAAAATGTCCCTGGTGGTCCATACACTCATAGATATGATTCTCTTTATCACTTTCTCATGAATTCTAATAAAATCTTCATAATATTTCAAAATCTCTAAATAATATATTGGAGACTCTCCATTTCCCTAGAGATCATCAAAAATTATTTGTCAACCTATATCACTCCCTTTTATATTTTCAATCCCAGAGCCATCATTGATTATTACAGCAACAATATTTCTGATGTGGAAATGGAACTAGATTCTAAGCTTCTTGTTACTAAAAGTCCACTAAGAGTGCCGCATGCTTCTCTTACACTGTACAATCCAAAGCCTCCCTGAACACATGTATAGCTTTACTACACACAGTAGCCAAAGTCCCACTGGGTAAAAAAACAAACAAACAAAAATGGACCCACTTTAGCCACTTATCCCCTAAACCCAAGTGTGAGTTAAGAATAAGGTCCAAGTGCAATCAAGAAGGTAATGAAAACCTTAGGTTTTCTACAAAAAAACTGGTTTCTATAGAATTATTACCTTACCAAGTTAAAGGCCCCTGTTCCAAGCTTGACACCTCCTTCAAACTCATAAAAGAATTCTTGCTCGAGTTTATTCTTCTGAATTACATGCAGGATAGAAAGACATTCTCTGGATTGAAGAAAAAAGGTTATAGCATAAGTTTTCCATAAGTTAAAATAAATGTAAAATCAAATTTTATACTTGCACACTATAAATGTCATTAGACAAAATACCACAGAATATTTAAATGGATAATGTTATGCTAAATTTTCTCTTAAGGCCATCTGGGAAGAATTATTAAGGAAAAAGGAAACACCCATTTTTAACAGGACCAATCTTTTTGGGAGTAAAGGAAGCTCAATCATCAGCAAGTTTACATAATCAAAAGAAAAAGAAGTCAATAGAAACTAACTCTACGATGACACAGATGTTAAGATAATGTCCAATCTGAAAAAATTTTTCTTTTCAAAAAAATACCTCAGTAGCCTATTGAACAAAATCCGGTAGACTAATATGTAATTTAGGAGTTCCAGAAGGAAAGGACAGAGTAATGGGGAGGAGGGAAAATTAAAAAAAAAAAAAAAAAAAAAAAAAAAAAAAAAAATATATATATATATATATATATATATATATATATATATATATATATCCTTCAGATACTTTGGCATATCATAGTCAAAGTGCTGAGACTCAAAACACAAAATAGTCTTCAAAGAGGCCAGGTGAAATGACACATTAAATAAGAAGAATGATAGTACAAATGACAACTGACTTTGGATCACAAATAACAAAGACCTTAATACAATGGATAGCAGTTTCAGAAGGCTAAAAAAAGAAATAAACAAACAAACCTGTTGACTCAGTATAGTAAATACTTAGCAAAAGTATCCTTGAAAATGAAGGAAAAAATAAAGACAATTCAAATAAATGAAAATTTTTTGAAAGCAGACATACACAAGAAATGCTAAAGGAAGTTCTTCAGTCTGAAAATAAACAGAAATGAATGAATTATACTAAAAATGGTGATTTTCTGAGTAAAGAGAGAAGACAACACCAAACTATTTAAGGCTTAAGTCTGCCATGGTACTGGCGGGGGGGCTTCTAACATACATAACTGTACTATATATCATAAGAATATTGCAAGAGAAGTGCAAATTAAAACTACACTGAGATTTCATCTCATTCCAGTCAGAATTGCAAATATCAAGAATAGAAGTAACAACAAATGTTGACGAAGATGTGGGGGAAAAGGTAAACTCATACTGCTTGTGGGACTGCAAATTATGGAAAAACACTATGGAAAGCAGTACGAAGATTCCTTAGAAAACACGGAATGGAACCACCATTTGACCCAGTTATCCCATTCCTTGGTATATATCCAAAAACATAAAATCAGAATACTATATTGACATAGCCACATCAATGTCAGGTCAATTCCCAATAGCTAAGCTGTGGTACCAACCTAGATGCCCTTCAACAGACGATGGATTTAAAAAATGTGGTACATACACAAAACAGAATATTACCCAGCCAACAAGAAGAATGAAATAATGGCATTTGCCAGTAAATGGATATTAAGTAAAATAAGCCAATCCCACAAAACCAAAGGCTGAATGTTTTCTCTGATATGTGAATGCTGATTCACATGGGCAGGGTGGGAGAGGGAGTATCTCCAAATCAGATGGGGAAGGGAGAGGGAACGGGAATGGGAAAGACAGTACAATGAATTGGAATTAATTTTCCTATATTCTTATATGAATACACAACCAGAAAAACTCCACATCACAGTCAACCATGAAAATGGGAAGTTATACTCCATGTATGTATGATATGTCAAAATACATTCTACTGTCATGAATAACTAAAAAGAACAAATAAATATTTTTTTTAAAAGAACATTACAAAGGATAGCAAGTGGGAAATGAAACTGTACTTCTACAAAGTTCTTCTACTTTATATGCAATGATACAATATTAACCCTAAATTGACTGTGATAAGGTTAAAAGGAGATTATAATCATCATAGCAACTTCTGAAACAAATCTAAGAAGACAAGGATTACGTGGAATTTTTTAATTTTTTTGTTCAAGCAAAATCAGACAGGAAAAGGGGGGTAAATAGATGAGATAAAGAAAAAAAAGGCAAAATGGCAGTCACAATATCAATCATCCAATTATGTGCATTTACAAGAAATGCAACTTAAACATATAAACAAGGGTAGATTTAAAGTAATATATATATATATATATATATATTACAAAGACTTATAAAAAAAGCATGATTGGCTATATTAATATTATAAAAAATATATTTTAAAACAAGGAATACTACAAGAGCTAAATTGGGACATTTTATAATTAAAAAAAAGCTAATTCATCGGGAAACATAACAATTACAAATATACATGAGCCTACCAGAGGTCCTAAATATCTACGGCAAATACTGATAGAACTAAAGGGAGAAATGGATGACTCCACGTTCTAAGTTGGAAACTTCAACACTCTCATGAGCTGGTAGAAAAACTAGATAAAAATCAGTAAGTATACAGAAGACATGAAAACTCTATGAGCCACGTAAATTGAATATTTTTATCCACTGCAATTCTAGGGGACCAGAGTAGCTCTAGAGTCTGGACCAAAGACATACCTATTATTTGAAATGTATAAGTTATCCTTAGGAGTGAGAAACTAGGATTATCTGAGCAGAAATCATAACAGTCACTTTCTTTCCTGCTGTTTTGCTCTTAAATTTTTATTTAAACTTAAATTCTATTGCCTTATGGCACTGAAAACATACTCAACCAAAAATCAAGTACATTTTTACCAATACTAAAAATTTTTTAAACTTATCATATTAAGTTTATGAGAATTTTGAAAAAAAAAGTAATGTAAGCACAAAAATCATTTAAAAGTCATGTTTTGCTTTTTAAACTTACTTATATATTTGGTAACTTGTTCTAATTTTGAGTCCACCTTTGATGAAGTTGATCATATTTTCATCCTGAAAATAATTCAATTAAATAAATATATCACTTAACAAAAAATTTTAAATTGTTCCAACACTTGCATATTTGTGTAACTAGGGGGGAAAATACTATCTTTTTGAAGACACAGTATTGAAATTAACACATTCTTCTTGCTTAACATTTGGAATGTATCTTTTTGTAATTTTTCTTACAAGTTAGAAAACAATGAAAGTATTTTTTAAATCCTTGCATCACTTTTTTTCTAAGGAACAAATCCCCACCAATTAAGGGCCAAATGTAGTCCAAACTTACTTTAATAAATATCATCATTTACTGAGCAATGTTCTTTGGTTTCATTCAAATTCAAAATAATTGATTTAAAGTATCTGTTCTAAGGCCAAATTTTCTCATCCATCATATCCAGTAAATGGAACTATGTTTCCTCTTTCACAGGGTACTTGAGCTGGCAGAGCCTGTTTAACATTGTGAATTTCATTCATACACATTTCTAGACCAAAATAACTGGTCTGGATTCTGAAGTGGCTATCGGTAATGTGCAATTTTGTTTTGAGGAAATGGAGGGTAGCATCACTTTATTTTTTTTGCCTGATGGTCATTGACCATACAATTGAGGCAATTAGCCTAGAGGAATGGCATTTTCAAGGTCAGCATTCTAACACAGTCTCTTAATAAATTATATTAAATAACCACTGGAAGAAGGTTACTTTAATAGATGGTACTAATAGAGACAGTGCCATGCTTCACATTTCCAGGGAGGAAGTTTCTCTAATCTATTGATATCAAAAAAATGCTCTGATATTTACTTCTTGTATATCTTAAGCATCCTTCTGAAGTAAAAGATAAACTCAGTTCACTAATTTCATTCACTACTGAAATATTTAATATTCCAAATGTCATAAGAATCAGTAGATACAAAATTCACTATGCAATTTAAATGTTTATCACATTATTTTAAGGAATCCTATAATTATAAAAGTTCTAACACTAATCAGGAAAGAATTTCCTGGGTTAGATTAAAATCTGACATAAGAGTATTTCATTTCACAGTTCATCAAATATTTACTGAATGTCTGTGTTACACCAGGAACCTGAATGCAAAAACAGAGATGAAGGCATGCACAGCTTCTCATGAAAGCACAAAATGGAGATATGTGGAAGGCCAGAAAAACACTCTTGAAGTATCAGTGCTTAAAGTTTAAAAAAAAAAAAAAAATTGGAAGTGGCCAGGTGAAGAAAGGCAAAGCAAATGTGAACTTTCAAACTAAGGAAAACTGAAAGAGAAAAGCCAAGAAGCATTAAAAGTCATGATGTGTTGGGCTGGGGATGTGGCTCAAGTGGTAGCACGCTCGCCTGGCATGCGTGTGGCCCGGGTTCGATCCTCAGCACCACATACAAACAAAGATGTTGTGTCTGCCAAAAACTAAAAAAGAAATATTAAAAAATTCTCTCCAAAAAAAAAAATTTAAAAAAAAAAGTCATGATGTGCATCGCCACCTGTGCATACATACACCAGCACTGCTAAGGAAAGCAGTAGTCAAGGAGGAGGAAAGCTACCTCTCCCCTCATGCCACTCAAGTATGCAACATTCCTATCAGTAACACCTGAAGGCAGGGAGTCTGGAATTTGGGGAGAAACACCTTCCCAACTTGTGATATTCTGACAGAGGACACTGCCATGGTCAGTAAGAGTGACTAAATGCTGAAACAGAGAAAAGGCAAGGTCAGAGTCTTCACTGTTTAAAATATACTCAATGACAGAGTGAAGAATGAGTGGGAGGTAAATGGAAATTAGAGATAGTCACTAGGTTGCTGCACAGTCCAGGCAAGAGCTGATGAGCAACTCCACCACAACAATGAGAGTCACAACAAAGTAGAGATGTAGCCAAGCAATCTTTAAAAGGCAAAAGCAGCATGAATATGAAAGTGATATGAGGCACAAGGAAAAGTGGAAAACTATGTACATTTTCCAGCTGTTAAACTTTAACTCCCCAAATATAAAATAAGTTTTCAAATCCCATATTCAACTGTCTAATCCTCATTGGAAAACACATCAAAAAAAAAAAAAAAAAACAGGGGCCTCTGTGGATAGCTTCATATTGTTTACTGACATAGTAAAATTGTTATTAACCAGACTTTGTAATGTACAGGGTTTTAGAAAATACCACACTGATTCACTTTTACTAAACCAAAATCTAACCTAAAAGGTCAACTTCCAGAAAAAGAGAGAAGCAATTCTCAAAAAAATACAAAAGATTTTAGAGTGGAAGATTTACCATTTTATAGTTGAGTTTCTTTCTGTCTCTCCTTATACTCCTGACCCCACCCCTATAGCCTTCACTATCACCTTAGAGGCTACCATGTGCAAATATAATTTTTTGGAAGTACTGGAAAATACAGAGATAGGCAAAATACCAACTATAACAGTTCTTAGAGGTGAAACTAAAGTGCCTCATGAGAAAAAGATTCATTGTTTTATTTAGTAACTTTAAAACTTTTCTTTCAGAAGGAAGAACTAAAAGAAAGGGGACTAAGAATAGAAAGTGGGGAAAAATAATATTTGAAGTATCCACAAAAAAATGTGGTTATTGATATATGCATGATGGAGCTTCACTGAAGCAAGAAAGGAATGGCCAGGCTGGAGATGCAGTTCAGTGGTCCAGCAATCGCCTAGCACATGCAAAACCCTGAGAGGAGGGAAGGCAGGAAGGGCCACAAGGAATAAGGGGCCTTCCTCTGCCTGGGCCACTTTGGTGGGAGGCCCTCTACCATAAGAAAGTACAAAATGGAATAATCTCAGTTTTCACATGAAAAAGCAGTCTGAAATTAGGTGTGGCCTTTATAAGGCATTTCTTTATAAGGCAGTAAGTCCCATTAGACTGAAAAACTCAAAATAGACTCTGAAGTACATTTCAGTAGATAAAAAGTTCTCTGGAGGTTTTTTACAGCCAAAGTTTATCAGAATAACAAATATTTTTCATTAACACTGTAAGACAAAATAACTGGAGCACTAACATTTTTTTATGCAGTATTAGCAGGCTTCTCAGCCAATACCAATTCTAAGACATTTATTACCTGCACAAAGGTGAGTGCTGCTTTCTGTAGAAGACACTCAGCATAACAGATTTCAGCATGCATCTCCTCTATTAAAAAATAAATAAAAATACGTTAAGAAAAATCCCAAGTCCACAGTAATTGCCATAGATATTCAGAAAAGACTGATAAATAAATGATCCCAAAAGAGACATAAAAGGAATACATTAACCCATTATTAGTGCTGATTCAGCAACATTCCTCTGGAATGTATGCAAAGTTCAGGGAAGTCATCATTGGCCCCATTCAAACACAACAGGAGTCCACATTTGATGTCCAAAACCCAAACTTGGCTCATAAGGAGAACCAATATTTAAGTATTTAAAAAAAAAAACACTTTTTTAACTTAACAGTAACATTAAAGCTCAACACAGTTGTAAAGTTTGAAAAAAAAAAAACTATATGAAATTTATAAACTCTAACTTCTAAAATATGAAGGTATGGTAATCATGACAATGACTAGAAACATTATTAACCTGAAGTGAATGCATCAATTCTCCAGAGCTCTCTGAAAACGCACTCAGGTCAGGGTTCTGCACACAAATCAAACTTGATCTAAAGAGAGTCAGGACTATTCCAGTTTTAGGGTAACTTTATCATTAGATATCCAGCACAAAAACAAGATGCCTTGCAAAAGGGGGTTGTGGAGGCTATGTATGTCCCAGGGATATGTGGAATGCCCCCAAAACACATTCCTTATCTTCTTAAATAATCTATTATACTTGCAGAGATTAGGGAGACAAATCTTGCATGTTTGCTTAAACACAATCAGCAGATTCCTGCCTTCTCCGTGGATTGCAAATCAGTATGTTATTTAAGTACTTGAGTTTGGATAAAAGGCTTTGCCATGTTCTAGCTATAGAACCTTGTGCAAGCTAGCCTTTCTTTCTCTGTTGGTTGCCTCATTTATAAAATCCACTAATAATGTCTCTATTTCACAGGTGAAGGATTAAATGAGGCACTGCACATAGAGTTCACTATACACAGTAAGCACTCGATAAATGTTAGCTACTTGCACTAAGATTACTGTCTTTGACCAATGTACATTTTGGTAAAAACTTAGAAAGCAGAAAGCATTTTTATGACAAGTAAGTGATGGAAAAATAGGGTATATGTCTGTATAATTGTAAATGCTATTGATCAAACTAGATAAGAATATGTGTCACCTTTTAATTTTACACACACACACACACACACAACCCATTGGCTCTTTCATATGAGTTCAACTTCTTGCTGTGCTCATATTCCAAATGTGCAATTTATGAAGAAGTAAATAAGCAACTAAGATCCCCAACAGCACACAGACAGGTCCAAACCCACAACAGGCAGTATTTGGGGACCTATACCTGCCTGTGTGTATCCCAGCAGGATCAATAATCAGAGCTGCAGTTCTTTAGAACACCTTCCCTAAAAATTTGCCTCTTGATTTTTTCAGTGTTTCAGTGGGATAAAAACTGATAACTTTTATTTTTAGAGTCACAAGAATATCCTCTTCCTAGGTAAGTCTATAACACAGTGAGAACTTTCAGGGGCTGTTAATGCTGTGCTAAGGATCAGATTGCTGGTGTGGGGCATGTGCAGAGGGGATCAGCAGGACAAAAGGCATGTAGCAAGAAAAGCCCAGGCCACCTTTGGCTGTAGCATGTGGTGTGCAGTCAAGGAAGAGAGAGCAATGAGGTTGGAAAGGTAAGTAGGAGTTAAACTATGGATGACCTTGACTGTCACAGTCTGCCCTGGATTCAGCAGGTAACCATGAGTCCTTGAAACGATATGAACAGAAGAGCGAATGGATTATGGTTAGGTTAACAATGGCCAAATCAAAGAGCAACATAAAAGATGTAACAAAAAAGCAAAGAGAAAAAGGCATGAGAATTCCAATTCTATATTCCACATGTAAGTATTCTTCATATTATAGCTCACATCCTAGACATTGCATTTAAATATCTCTTTTTAAAGTCAATTTGAAACCCATTCAGCACAATCCGCCAGCCATGAGAGAAGAGCAGGTGTGTTCCACATTAAGCCCATGAAAAGTTTAATGAAATATACTCACTCCTGCAGACAACCAGACACTCAACGATGTAAATGAAAATTACCAAGAGGGAAAACAAATCACATACTAAAACGACAATGTTTTGACATGCTCTCTTGAACACAAAGTCTGTCTAGGTTGTAGTGACAGCCAAGCTCACTGGGAAGAAAAAAGCAACTTAATTTATACAAGTCTTATTTCTTACTTTACTGTGGATGATTTACATAGGGCAGTTCTCTGGTTCTCAAAATTAGTATTGGGCACTTATAAATAGGTACTAGTAGAATGCCACTGAATTATAAAACCCTTAGGACACTGAAGGAAATAAATTCATGGTGCACTGAAATGTTAGCCAAGTACAGCTTTTAGGTATAAAGTCTATATTTCAGAATAGACTATAGTCACAGTCTATACAATTTTATAATTAGCCAAAGTTTTCTACCTTATTCCAGACTTCCTGAAGTGCACTATCCAAAGAAATTATAAAAGGATAAGAACAGAGTAACATCTGCTTTTAAGATGTTTAACACGGGAGTGATCCCACATTTTCCTCACCCATTTTTTAGCTACCTACAGAAACAAGTATGGGTATAATAGAGAGAGCTGCGCTACCAGGAAAGGCACATCAGCTTTAAACCCTGCTCTGAAAGGTGGGTGACCTAGACCACCTATCCAATCTCTCCAAACATTAGCTCCTAGTTTAATGAGGAGGTTACATGGAATAGATTGGTTAATGTTTGGCACATAGTATTTTTAATGGTTATTATCATATTATTTTTTTAATTACTATTTATACTCACATCATGTCATTCTTCCTAAAACTAAGGTTAAAAAAAATCTCCAATATCATTTTCATACTACAAAGAAAGAGGGAAGCAGGGGTCAGTAGAGAAGCCATATAGAGTGTAACAGAACAAGTAATATAAACAGAGTCCTCAGATTCCCTTGGATTTGGGGGGGCGGGCTATTTAATCTCCTATTAATCTTTGTTAGAGGACTGTAGAACTACTAGTGCAAATTTTTATTCTCATGGATACCTGGAGGTCAGTTTCTGGAAGAAAAAAACAAGATGGGTTTCAGGGGTCTAGAGCTGTTAGGTAGCTAGTCAGCCATGAATGGGTGGGCAGAGCTAAGACAAGGAAGGGTAACTGAAAACTACAGGTATAAGCAGCTGGAAGATGGGGACCTAGCATGTTAAAATCTCCTCCAGCCCATAATTACCTCCCCTCAAGCAAAACCTTTGTTTCAAGATCAGTTCACACCCAACCAGGGATCCTGAAACCTCCCTTGTCACAACTATCACAGCCGCCAATCATCTTGGCAATCGAACATCAAGACAAGAAAACTTGCTGATGGCTATTCAAGGGTAATAAACAATTCAGGGGACAGGAAACAGAGGCAAAAACAGGGGGACTCTATTTCCTTAAAATCCCCAACTCTGAGCATCATGCCATCCTCCCATGGATACAGTCCATCTAGTCCTATGCTGTCAGGAAAAAAAAAAAAAAAATCCAAAGGTAGACCTGGGTGGGACTCTGGAAACTTTCAAGACCCCCTCTGCCACTAAAACTGGAGAGCAGGAAGGGCACAATATCTATCTCTTCTCTGAAAGGACCCATCTCTCCCTTAATAGTATCCCCCTTTCTTCTTTCCTATCCCCTCTAATAAACTCATGACTATTATTCTGAATGACAAGTTTGAAATCTTTCTGGCCTAATTTCAAAAAAAGAGGGGGTCTCCGCACTGCCTTAGTTTCACAGTAGGCATCTGCCCTGTAACAGAATGACCAATGAAATTCCATTTTGTTGGAGAGGCAACATCACACTCTCTTAGAACAAGTCCTGAAGATGTGATATGCATCAATCCTCTCTGGTGATCAACACTTGAAACTCACACCACGCAAATGTTCCCAAGTTCTCCGATGTCCATAATGAGTTGATGACACTTGTCTAAAAAAATGAACACTTCATGATAACACACTCAATAATGTGTGTGACGTACACTTGACCATGAGGAATGCCTCTGACGGTTTTCAAAACTGCTCTTGCTTTTAATCAGCCACAAAGATTTCAAGTATTTTGTGTTACTTCCTCCAGAGAGCAAGTCGGACAATGACAATGAAGGAATAGATTCCTTTGAAATGACAGAAGTTTCTGAAGGACATATTTTTAATTCTGCAGGGTTACCTGCACACTCTTTTCTGGTAAGCCATCCTCACTAGGGTAAAACATCAATCAAACAACTGGAAACTTCTGCCCTGATCTCAGCAGGAACATCAAGTAACTGACAACAGGCATCCTTTCTTCCCATCCATCTGCTCAGGACGCTGTGGGCATTCCTAGATTCCTCAACATTCCTAACTACCAATCCACCAACAGAATACCTATGATACTGTGAAGTATTAACACTTTTTAAAAGTTATCAAAATTACTTTGACCTTGGAAAAAATTCTTAATAACAGAGAAAACTGAAACTCTCATTAAGTGGATAGTAAGAATATAAGTGTGTTAAGTTTTTAGAGGAAAAAAAATCGCAATACCTGTAAATTTTTAAAAATTTCAAACCCTTAGAACTAGTATTATGATCTAGATATGAAATGTTTCCCAAAAGCTCATGTGTGAGACAATGCAAGAAAGTTAGAGGTGAAATGGTTGGGTTATGAGAGCCTTAAACTAATCAGTATGTTGATCCACTGATAGGGATTAACTGGGTAGTAACTGAAGGCAGGTAGGGTATGGCTAGAGGCGTGGGTGGGTCATTGGGGGCGTAGCCTTGGGGTTTATATTTTGTCTGTGGTGAGGGGAGCTCTCTCTTTTTGCTTCCAGGTACCAAGTTCCCAGCTGCTTTTCTCAGCTACATTTCTCTGCCATGATGTTCTGTCTCAAACTGAGGCCAGGAGAAATGGAGTAAACCATCTATAGACAGAGACCTCTGAAACTATGAGCCCCAAATAAACTTCTCCTCCTCTAATTTGTTTTGTCAGTCTTTTGGTCATAGCAGTGAAAAAAACTGACTAAAACAACTTGTAATCCCATTTGTAGGAATTTATCCTATGAAATATTTTTTAAATGCATGAGGACACATGTACAAGGGTTTTAGAACATCATTATTTGCAACAATGAAAAACTAAAAATTATATGACTGTTCTTTAATAGAGAAAAAGCAACTAAATTTTGTATATCCATCATATGCAATACTACATAGGTGTAGAATGAAGCATATTTATATGACCTGGGAAAACATAACATTATAGAATGACATGCATTACATGATTCCATGTTTGCAAAAGGTGAACACCACATAAACAACCACCAAAACCCTATGGGTTTCTTATATGTTTGTACATAGAAAAGTCTGCAAGGCTTTAAATTCACCATTAGCAATGGTTACTTCAGGAGGGTGAGCACAATGGGGAAGATAAAAGATTCCATTTTCTTTCTACACTTCAGTATTGAATTTTATGAACATGACTGCCTTTTAATTTTTAAAAGAAAATAAAAATTAATCTTTGAAATCACTCATACCTTCACTCAGCTGTTCCAATGATCCTCGAGAAAGAAGACTTGAAAAAGATTCTACAACTGTGCATTTTTTCCTATATCTGCATTGAGCAAATAGATAGGGAGACAGGAAATAGAAAGAAAAAATAAAAACAAATCAGGCTGTGTTCTTTTTCATTTGACATTCATTTCAGCAGTCACACCAAAGAGTCACCAAGCTGCAACTCTAAACCCTCACATCTGCAGGGAAAAGGCCACCCTTTTCCATCAACTGCACACCTAGCTCCTAGCACAGGGCTAGCAACCCACAGACAGTCATCCCACATTTATACCCCACATGTGGGACAAACCCATACACAATGAATACTAAACCTGCTAGGGGCCTTCCCTTATCTCTATGGCTATGTCACCAGCGGAGTTAAAGTGCACTATTTGAAAGTGCTCTTCATTTGAGGGGCTCACAACATAATTATATAAAGATGTCAATTTACCCATGTTAAAATTTACTAATAATAGCTTTTACTATGTTATTCCTAAACATACAGAGGAAAGCTCAAAATACAATTAAAAATCTATCTTATTTTGACCAATCCAAAGTACCCAACATAAGTTCTTCTTATATGAACAAAATAATCCTGTTGGAATTTGCAGGATCCAACATAAAACAAGCTCCTTGCTTGACTTGGCACAGCATACAGTACTCAAATCTCACCCACTTCAGGAGACACCTGAGAGATGCTGGCTGTTAACCTCACTGAAATCTCCCTCAAATCTTCTCTTTAGCTGAGGCCCTAAACTATCAAGAAGAAAAGTCTGGGAACCACATTATTCCTGGTAGGAATTGTTAAACTCTATTATATAAAATTGGATGAGGCCAAGAAGTTTTGAAGCTGAAGTCCTTTTCTGTATCTGGCCAACCTTAACCAGAGTTCTCAGGCAAATAGGGCTCATTTTATCACACAGGATCAGGGTTTGGGGGTCAGATCTCAAGTATTTAACTCTTCAGTCATACTTCTGGCAGGTTTGTAAAGCGTCCTTCATGGCAGAAATGCCTTTTTGGATGTCCTGTTGCTCAAAGGTCATGACAGCCTGCAACACCACAATGGTACTGTAGCCCAAGGCATGGTACATACTCTCCTTAGCCCTAAAAAGAACACAGGGAATTAGTACAATTCAATTAAATAAAAAAACAATCTAGGCTTTTTTGATACTAATCACAAGAAATCCTACCAAAGCATGCCCTGACTTCAACAATAATAATATCTAGTCTTTCACCATAATCACTGAAATGTTACAGCCTGTGAGAGGCGGGTACTTAAGAACTTTACTGTCAAGAATTTTCCAAATTAAAACCACACAGGCAGGACAAAATGTTCCAGGAAAAGAAGCTCAAGTGGACAACATGCCTTTCTCTGCTTCAGCACAAGGGGGCAGCCTGCTGATTCATTTCCCAGAAAAGGTTTCAGAGCAAACAACATTTTCTAGTTAAACAAGGTGCAATGTGCTGCCTTAAGATTTAAAATAAGTGCTAAAAATAAAGACTATTGGAAATGTATTTTGTGACAAAGAGATTTCATTTTGGGTGATGGGGGTTACAAGGGATTGAACTCAGGGGCACTTGAGCACGGAGCTATATCCCCAGCCCTAGTTTCTGTTTTATTTAGAGACAGGGTCTCACTGAGTTGCTTAGCACTTAGTTTTTGCTGGGGCTGGCTTTGAACTCTGTTCTCCTGTCTCAGCCTCCTGAGCCACTGGGATTACAAGCATGCACCACCATGCCTGGCCTCAATGTTTTTTGAAAGAGGAAGACTCATTTAAAATCATTCCCTTTCCTCTACAGCCAGAGATCAAGAAGAAGCAAGATTTGAGGCAACTGGGGGGCAGTAGGTCAGCCCCAAAAGGGCCTGACCAAAATAAATCTCAAATCCTGTATCTGATCTAATTGCATTATCTGAGATTCCTAATTAAAGTTCTTAAATTTTAGTTATTAAGTTATCAATGGTTGCTTCAGGAATCTAAGAATGTTCATTAGTTCTACTGTGGAACAGACATCTCAATTTCCTGGATGTAAAAGCATTACCATCTCTTCTCAAAACTTCTGATGTTATTTATTTATGATATTAAAAATACCAACACATATCCAAGTGCAGTGTAGCACATCTGTAATCCCACTAGTGTGGGAAGCTAAGGCAGGAGGATTAAGAGTTGAAGGCCAGCCTCAGCAACTTAGCAAGGTCCCAAGAAACTTAGCAAGACCCTGTCTCAAAATAAAAAATAAAAAGGGCTGGGGATGTGGCCCAGTAGTTAAGCACCCCTGGTACCAAAAGAAAAAAAAAAAGCAATGCATATGCCTGGGGATGTGGCTCAGTGGTGAAGGGCTTGCTAAGATAGCAAGGCCCTGGGTTCATTCCCAGCATAGCCAAAACAACAACAACAAACCAATGCACAGTTTTGTTTTTAATTTAAATATTAAGGCTCAACAGCCTGCTGCTATATGAAACAAATACAAGCCACACTAATTTTTTTCCCTCCCCCCATGGAAATAAATAGTCTAAACAATTCTTTGGTAATTTGCAGTTTGTCCTAAACAGTGAGGCCACTGGCTGTTCAAAAGAACTACAAGGGGACTGGGGTTATGGCTCAGCAGTAGAGCGCTCGCCTTGCACATGCAAGACTCTGGGTTTGATCCTCAACACCACATAAAAATAAATGAATAAAATAAAGATATTGTGTCCAACTACAACTAAAAAAATAAATATTAAAAAAAAGAACTACAAGGAATAAGAGCAGCCAGAAGTTATTCACTAACTGTGCCTTCAAACCTATTATTTTTCTAACTGAATGTTCTTCCAAGAAGGAAAAAAAAAGGTTCAAGCGGGGGAGTATTTTTAACAATGACGCATGCATAAATATCACGACTACAAAACTTGACTGGATACAAGATTATATTATAACCAGCTGGGTGTCAATGGAAGAAGGGGGGAAAAAAAAACTTGTTTGAATAAAAAAATAAAAAAGATAGGTAGGTAGGCTGAGAAAGGAGACAGAGGAGAAATAAAGAAGGAAAGACAAGAAGACTACAAAAGGAGGTAGAGGGCCAGAACACAGAAAGAGAAGTCTAAAGCACCTAGAAGGGTGGAGGAGGGAAGAACACTGGCAAGGCAGAGGTGGAGACAAGAACTGGAGGCAACCCTGACAATTTTCCTTAGCCTGGGGTCTCAACATTTATCTTATCATTTCTTCTTAACTTCTGAGATGCTAATTGGCGAATCCTGATTTGAAAAATTAAGGGTACTGTTAATTAAAATTAAATTGCTCAACTTGGTTAATCACATATATAGGGAATCCCAGTAATATTATCTTGAAATTTAACATTGAGATTAGCATATTCTAGTTCTTTGCCTCATTTCAAATGAATCTTTTTCTAATTATATTTAAAAGAAACATCCATGTAAATATTTCACTGAAAATAAAACAAAATTGAAGTCCTACAAAACTACATAACATGATAATATTTGAGCCAAATATGGAAATTAAAATATATGAAATAATCAGAAATTTTCTAATGATAAAATTTAAAAAGACATATTTCTTAACTAAATTTTAAAACTGACCGACAATAAGGGGTCTCAACCAAATAGGCTTATAAATATTTAGGTAGGAACACATAAATTAACCTACATGACATTAAAGAAATGGATAAAACAATGTTTCATCTAAAAATAAATTACCCTGGACGAAGCAATTCTAAGGCATCTGTAAATCTGTTACTTAGAAATAAATTCAATGCCACTGCACATTCTTCTAGGCCACTCTTGAGATCCACTTTGGTTGATGATGAACTAAAGATCAAGAAAAAAAATACAAAGAATTTTTATCAGTTTTATTATTAGCACACTTTCCCAGGGAATGCGTATGAACTTTGGAGACAGAGGGCAGACTGAAATTCTAACTCTACAACTGACTAGTGTAGGGGCAAAGGGAACACTCCCTCTGTCCTCTTGTAAATGATTTTTAGGGGAGATGAACCAAAGAACAGAGAATAGCCTGAGACAAAGTTCTTCTGGGTTCTGAGTATGGTGTCCTTCTTTTCTGCTAGTTAATCCTCCTTGACTAATGAGGTTATTGGGAATGGTGGATGCCATAGCAATTGCATTCTTTCTAGAAGAAGTAGGGACAGAGTGGGAGAAGGTTAGAGAGACCCTGGTTCTGAGTCTGCTGCTTTCATTCAAAGTATCCAGCACGTCAAATTGCCACACTTTGGAATACTGTTTTCTGAGTCCCAAAACTAACTTTGTCTGTTACATCCCTGAGTCTCAACTTTTTTATGTGTAAAATGGGAAACACCAACCTACTTGATAGGCTGTCTTGAGGATGATATTAATTGACAAATAATGACAGAGTAGGCACACACACACACACACACAAAAAAAAAAAAAAAAAAAAAAAACCCTGACAATTCACTTGGACCTACAAAAGTTCAATGAGTAACTAGAAGCAGGATTAAAAACAACTTGGCATCTCTGCCTCCATTTTTGCATCTATCTCCTTTACTCTGAGTCTCTTTGGATTCCAGAAACAACAGATCTTATCAATAAACACAGTGTGATGAGTGGAAATTCCCCTGCCCCCCCCAACCAGGAAACAGTAGCTTTCTTACAGGTTCTGACAACCACCACCTACCCACCCGCCAATCCTATACCAACCAGAACACAGTCTGACCAAGACTGCTTGACTGCACATACTTCTGACTCCACTTAACTAGATAATATAGAAGCTGGTGTCAGTTTTCTTGAAGACAGGGCTAAGGGCACTGGTCCCCTTATCTTCCTGGTATGGCTATCCTAATTCCTGAGCTGGGAGTGGTGGCACACACCAATAATCCCAGCAATTTGGGAGTCTGAGACAGGAAGATTGCAAATTCAAGATCACCCTCAGCAAATTAGCAAAGCCCTCAGCAATTTAGTTAAACCCTGTTTCAAAATAAAAAATAAAAAGGACTAGGAATGTAGCTCAGTGGTTGCCCCTGGGTTAAATTCCTGGTCCTGCCTTCCCTTCCCTTCCTTCTTTTCTTTCTTTCAGTATTGGCAATCAGAGCTCCCAGGGGAGCTGCATCACTGAGTTCAGTCTTGTCTTTTTTTTTTTTTTTAAGACAAGGTCTCACTAAATTGCTTAGAGCCTCACTAAATCACTGAGGCAAGCCTTGAACTTGCAATCCTCCTGCTTCAGCCTCCTAAACCACTGTGATTATAGGCATATACTGATCCCAGCTCATGATTCCTTCTTGTTATTCACGTCTCACCTAATACACCACCAACAGAGAGTGGCTTGGCTGAGCCCACCCAATACTCCAGTTTTCCTTCTGCATCACTTAGTCCAGGATCTTGTGAATGTAGTATTTGTGGACATAAGATGCAAGTGCAAGGAGACTGTTTTAGTCATTCCTGCGTCATCAGTGTCTTTGGTGGTACCTAGAACATGCTCAGTAAATATACTTGAGTGGGTAGGTTCCTGTTCTGGGTAGAAATAAAAAACCTCCTCATACTTAGAGCTTAAAGCACCTTCCTCCTGGGGCAAAGCAGAAAGGAGACCAGCCCTTGATGGAGGGGTAGCTGAAGAGCTAAGAATTGATGTGCCCTTAAGTTTCCAGAGAATGAGAAGATGAAATTACACTATGGTGTTCACAAGTCTCTCACAGCAAGATTTTTTAAAAGAAAGTTATTTGACTCTCTCATAGCAGTCCACCACCAAACCGTGTCAGTGTTACCTTCTGAATGTACCTTGGATTTATTCGCTTGCATCTCTATCACACAGTCCAAGTTAGCTCCTATGTTGCCTAGTGGCTGCAGAATTATTTTCTCCCCATCACCTACCCCTACTGCCCCATCAAATGTTTACCTAGAATTCATTCAATGAATACTTATGAAGTATGTGCCAGGTACTCAGCACTGGCAATACAGCAATGAACAAGACACAGTGAATCCTGGCTCTCTGGGAGAAAGGAAGGCAGACTTACATAAGCAGACCAATAACTAAGATCATCTCAAATTGGGATAAATAGTTTGGCATAGAACCTAGTTTAGAGAATGGTATGTGTGTGTGAGAGAGAGAGAGAGAGAGAAAGAGAGAAAGAGTGAGTCACAGAAGGCTCTCCAAGAAGGCAACATCCAAATGCTGTACAATGGAATCAGCCATGGGAATATTTAAGTTAGAAACAGAGAAAGGATTCTAAACAGAAAATGTAGAGAGTAAGATCAAGAACAGGAGAAAATGAATGCATAAAAGACAAAAGCCAGAAACAACAGAGGCAGCAAGAATGGATTTTATTCTAAGAACCAAAGAACATGCATTGCCTCAGAAATCTCTACTCCTTTTCTAATCAGCCCTTCCCTTTAACTACTAGGGTTTCTAGTTTTACTTCTCCCTATCTCTTCATCTTACTCATACCATTTCTCTATAAGGTTACAACTCATTCTTTATCGTTTGTCACAAGGAAATGGGCTCCCTGCCAAAAAAAAAAAAAAAAAAACAACAACAACAACAACAACACCTCTGCATCTCAGCTGGCCTCTGTCATCTGGAAGGACACATTATACCTGTCCGGCTTAGACAGATTAAAAACCAGATCACTACCTCCAAACACAGTAAACACAGCCCCTCTAAGTAGTGATTACGAGACTCACCTGGAATCAATACACCCTGCCCCTGCAAACACACACAACACTAGTGGTACCATGTGTTCATTAACCAGGACTCCTCTCAACATCTCTTAGGGACACATTTTCCTCTCCATATGTACTGCCATCACCTGAATTGAGATGCGTGTCACTTCATTACTGAATTCTGAATACCTGCCTGCTTTGATTTCATGGTCCTCAAAATTCATCATGCATTAGACTCACCTGGAGAATTTACTAAAATATACTACTGAGTCCTTCCCCCAAAATTTCTGCTCAGTAGACCTGAGGTGGACAGGTTTTCAGATGATATTAATCCTGCTTTGATTCATACTGGATTCCACTCTCAGACTTCCTAAAGCAGATATTTATGATACTACCTCCTTAGATTAAATTACCAAAAATAGCTACCACACCTGCCATGTTAAGTTCAAACTCTTCTGGCTTCTAGGCCTGAGAAATCTGGCCCCACCTCACCTGTCCAACCAGACTGGAGCAATGAGCATGGCTATTTAAAAACAGCCCAGTATCTTGCAAGAGGCTCATCAACAGGGCATCATCCTCAAGCCTGGGATGATGGAATAAAAAACTTCCTGGACTGGAAATCTAACCCACATGGCTAGCTTTTCCTACGCATTTGTCATTATTGCTAGTAATGACATTATTGCCATTTTTTTTATCTACATGACCTTCAGAGAGCTGCTTAGCCTCCCTGGGTCTCTTGCTTCATCTTTGAAATATCCAATTGCTCTCCCATTTCACAACTTGTGTAAGAGAAACAAAGGCAATGGCTTTGTGGACTTTCAAGCCCTATATGAATTAACAACCATGCATAATTTTCTAAAAGCTATGGATGCTCAACCCATATGCTCAAATTCCAGCCCTGTTAGAGTCCAGCTCAGACGCCCTTCTTAATATATATCTTCAATAAGGTGAAGATCCTTCCTATTTCTAAGATATGTTAATTTAAAGGTAAATAAGTCTTAGTCTTGTCTTTTATAAAACAGACAAAAACCAAACATAATATAAAATCTAAGACTACACTAGTATTATCTCTTATAGTCCAATACCACTTCTTCCTTTATTAATGACTTAATAAACTCCATTGAAAAGAGCTACATTTATTATAGTGGACAAGGATCAATTCTGGAATCAGATCATTTTATTCATTTCATGACTTCAACCCTAACTATGTATGGCCATGGCAAGTCACTTTTCCTCCCTAAAACTCAGTTTCCTTAAGTAAGATGGATCTAGTAAAAGTACCCACCTCACAGGTTATGTTATTAATACAGATAATGTGCTCAGTGTCTGACACATAGAAGTCCTCAAGTATTGCCAAGCTAATGCTAACATTAATTTATAAGTAACCAAATGGCCTTCAATAACTCCAAATGGCCAAGTACATAACAGTTGAAGAAATTAGTAATAAATATCTGTTCATTCATGTTTTCAATTGTTCAATACCAGACAATTTAGCAATGATTGGAGTGGGGACAGAACATGCAATATAGAAGGAAGAATGAATAAAATAAGTTCAGAATAGCTAAAGCAAAGTTTTATAAACAGTTTTTCTTATGAGAACCTTACTAGCAATAAAGACAAATGAAGTAGGAAAAGCTAGCCATGTGGATTAATATTCTCTATAGGATAGTCAGTATGTGAATTTTATTATTTATGAAGATTTGAGAATGTGGGTGTATTTGGGGAGAGAACTATTATGGATCAGGGGAGCAAGGAGGGAGCAGAGAGCATATGAGAATGCTGGATTCTTTGCTAAGCGTATCCAGAGAAAGTTCCTACTTTCCTCAGGGTTCAAGATTCACCTTTGCCTCAAAAGTCACAAAGATTCACCATAACATACTGTTCAGCTGAAACTATAGCTGTAGATAAGCAGATTATGGACTCCTAATGACATTTCTAATTATTTATCTAGATATTTTGTCTCTACCCTCTGAAAATTCACAACTTATACTGACATGTTGTGTGGGAAGAGAATTAGTGAATTTTCCTCCTCCTCTTTCCAAATTATTTGAACTCTGTTCATATTACTTTTATAATGAAAAACTGATTTGTAAAATTTTAAAACATAAAAGTAATGTCTCAAAGGAAAACAAAAAGTCTTATCACTACCATTTCCCAGCTCTGTAACCTTGAACAACCTTACCTCACCTAAGTTTCCTTATCACTAAGATGGAGCCAAGACTGTTCTTTATACTTTATGAGGTAGTGTGAAAATCAGGTAAGCTTTTGAAAATAAAAGCACAAGCATTTATATGTACTGAGGCATTACTACAATTCTCCAGGAGTGTCACACTACCCAACCCTATTTGGTAAATACCACATACATACACGTTTGTGACCTGACAAAATTTTTCTATACTTTACCTAATGACCTGCTTTCTTCATATCTTATTAAAAAGCCCTGCTGATTAAAAGTGAAAGAAGCAATTTTTGTGATTTTTTATTAAAAAAATAAAACTCTCAAAACCAATATACAATAATTATGTACATCTGAATACTTCTAAATTATTCCTTACATTTTCATTTGCAAAGGCAATTATTTAAAATGACTGCATACCCACTAAATAAATATTAACATTTTAGAACTTTTCAAAAGTAATTCTAATGTGAACTTATTTTGAATCCATTCCTACGTAATCAAGGCTCAATCCTAATTAGTTTTTCAACTAAGGATATATGAGCATCATAAATCATAAATTTTACAGAAGCTACTGCACAAGCTTTCAGCTGCGCTAGAGAATAATAATTGGGTTCGAGGAAATGCTACACAAAATATGAGATGCCCTTCCTATGCCCAGAGGAAAGGACAACCCTTATCTATGAAGACACAAGGACACAGAAGAAATCTGAACAAACAGGCCTTGCTAAATCCTTCAGCACATAACTATTAAGAATACTCAGGGTTGGGGATATAGCTCAACTGGTAGAATGCTTGCCTCATGTGCACAAGGCCCTGAGTTCAATCCCCAGCACCACCAAAAAAAAAAAAAAAAAAAAAAAACCCTCTCAGGATTCCCATTCCTATGGGTCTTCCTTTCCTTATAAAGACTCTCAAGTCATTTTAAAAAAAAAAAAATAAGTAAATCTGTAAGTTTTCTTCTTGTCAACCTGTCTTTTGTTATGAGAAGGCAAATGGGTTTCTGAAAGGTGAGTTGCCCAGAAATGAGAAAATTGAGTGACAAGTTGCAATTCGTCCACTGCTGGCTATAGAACCAAGGATATGTACCTTTACATCAAGGGCACCTTGGGTATGTACCTTTACATTTTAATAAATGACAAACTGAAACTGCCCCACTGCCTGCCTCACAACCTTGTGTTGAGAAGCAAACAGGTATCTGTGGAGTGAAAAGTACCATGAGGTAAGGCAATGTTATTTTTTTTTCTGTGCAGCCTAAATATATAAGTACCATATGTACATAATTGAAGTCTGAAGCCTCACACTACTTTGAAAGTGTCTTTTTAGCTGCTCCACAATGTGTTTATAAGTGCTTGCTTTTATTGGTGCATTAGAAGGCCTATTGATTAAAAGCCAGCGTGGGAATTTTCCTTATTTGTGGTTTTTTTGGTTTTTTTTTTTTTTTTTTTTTTTTTGCAAACATTGATCCTACAATGGAAACACCTCAAAACTATTTCTTATATTTCACCTTCACTTCTTCCTTTACATCTATCTTTTAACTCCTTCTCTGACCACTTCCCAACTCAGAGACGTGCACAGATTTACTTATTTAAAACAAATCCAGCAAGAAAGATAACTTTCCTTCAATCTTGGTTCTCTCCTACCACACAACTTCTCTGTGTAGTTTGGATCTTAAATGTCCCCCCCACCCCCTAAGGCCCATGTGTTAAAGGACTGGTTCCCAGGGAGGTGCTGCTGGGAAGAGGTAGAGCCTAGTGAGAATCTGTAGGTAATTAAGGGTGCCTTTTAAGGGGATTGTGAGAATTTCAGCTCCCTCCTCACTCTCTTTTGCTGCCTGACCTTTTCTCTTTATAAGTTTATTATCCCAAGTATTTGTTTTAGCAACAGAAATCCCTTTCATAAGCCAGAGCTTCAAAAAAAAATTGACATCTAGGATAGGGTTGTAGCCCAGTGGTAGAGCACTTGCCTAGCATGTATGAGGAACTGGGTTTGATTCTCAGCACCACATATAAATAAATTAAAAAATAAAGGTCCATTAACAACTTAAAAAAAAAAAGTTGACATCTTCAGCTGCTACAGGCTGGCACTGTCCCAATTTTCTAAATTCCCTCCAAGAAAAAGGTATCTGATAAACTGACTACAAAATGCAAAGGACACTTTTCAGCCTAAACCCATGCAGAATTCTCTGCTAACAAGATTCCAGAACTCACCCCTCCCACAAATTCCTTGCCTGTCCTACAGCAACTATCTCTGTAGCTCCTGCTTGAACTCTTCATTCCCTCAGCAATCCTTTACTGTTTGTGTCTTATAGTTCCTTCCTCCACCCAGTCCCTTCTTTTTTGTTTTGCTTTCTCTTAATAGCATTTGCAGTTCATGACTTCAATGCTATAAAAGATTCCCAGTCTACAGATCCAGCACAGTGCTTTCTGTGCAAAGTCTAACTCTTATCCATTACTGCCTTAAGTAATTTTTATTTTTTTTTTTTACTACAGCTTTCAAACTCAGTGTTATCAATGGTGATACAGTACTTACCTAGGAAACTATCAAAAAGATTGGAAGAAAACTATGAGAGAGAAAATTTTATTTCTGGGAGAAAAACAAACAGATTTCCCTGGGGACATATAGAATAAAAAAGTAATGTGGGAGGCTGGGGATATAGCTCAGTTGGTAGAGTGCTTGCCTTGCACACACAAGTTCCTGGGTTTGATCCACCGCACCATACACAAAAAAAAGTAATGTGGGTGGGGGGGGCTGGGGTTGTGGCTCAGTGGTAGCACGCTCGCCTTGCATGTGTGAGGCATTGTGTTCAATCCTTAGCACCATCTACAACTAAAAAAAAATTTTTTTAAAGTACTGTTGGAAATGAATGCCTTAAAGACATTTATTATTCTCAAACTTTTTTCCCACTTTTCAACGCCTTCCACATATTAAGAGAAATTGTTGCCCAGGCACAGTGGTGTCCACCTATAATACTAGCTACTTGGGAGGCTGAGGCAGGAGGATCAATATCTAGTGAGAATTTATCTCAAAATAGAATACAAAAAATAGGGCTGGGGATGTAGCTTAATGGTAGAGCACTTGCCCGGTGTGCATAAGGCATTGGGTTCAATCCCCAGTAATGGAGGGAAAAGAAAAAAAGACAAATTGCCAAATCCAGGAGTATAATAAACACTCTGGAAGACACCTGAAATTTCAATGCTAAAGACCTGCTGTATAATTTTAAAAGTTTAATAAACCTGGAAGGAAGGAAGGATGGAAATCTTTTTTTCATGGTACTAAAACTGCTTTACAGTTTCCTTAATAACTCATAAAGAAACAACCTACATGTTCAATAGGTTGAAAGGAAACAGTAATGAGCAATTAAATATTATCTTATATATAAAAATATCTAATGGAAAGGTAAAATATCATGATATTTAAGTTTAAAAGGTAGACAATTTAACAGTATATTTAATAAGATATCAATTTAAAAATTTAAAATTTCTATATATGAAAAGAAAAAAAGTTTCAATTGTATATTTGATATTCCATTCTCTTCTTTGTGCTTTCTATAGCTCCTAAATTTTCTACAATAGACACACTTTTAAATCAAAGTTACAAGAAAATGTTAAAGAGAAAAATTATTGTAAAACAATATTCAGTAAAACATTTATAATAATTAAATGTTAGTGTAGATGAGCCAGAAAGGGGGATGGGGCACAAAAAAAAGCGAGTAGCAGCTGTAAAGAGACTCACTCTTTACAGTGATTGACCCAAGGCACCAGTCTTCTACCAGGTTCCAGAAAGAGGCCCAACACAAGTCTCCCAAGTATAAAATTGAGGGTAGGTGCCCTCAATTTAAAGAGCTCAGTATATGACTTCCCCCAATTGGGCAATAATTGTATAAAGCACTGGCCCAAAAATGTGTGGCCAAGGTCCACACCAATGAAAATTCCCATTCTCCTATCCCAACAGAGGTCAAAATGTAATAATTTCTGTGCATGTCAGTCCCTAGTCAATTTGCCTGTCCACCACAGACACTTTGTCTATTCTTTACCTTGTAATAAACCTGCCCTACACACTATCTGTCTCTGCATCATTATATACTTTTGCATTTGTACCAGGATAGCTGCTTAATCTTAGACAATTATACCCAAGGACTGAGACTAAACCACAACACTCCAATTAACTCTCAACTTCTGGTAATGTTATAATTATATCAAGAAGCATATGGCGGGGGCTGGGGATGTGGCTCAAGTGGTAGCGCGCTTGCCTGGCATGCGTGCGGCCTGGTTTCGATCCTCAGCACCACATACAAACAAAGATGTTATGTCCGCCGAGAACTTTAAAAAAATAAATAAATAAATATTAAAAAATTCTCTCTCTCTCTCTCTCTCTCTCTCTCTCTCTTAAAAAAAAAAAATGGGCTGGGGATGTGGCTCAAGCGGTAGCGCGCTCGCCTGGCATGCGTGCGGCCCAGGTTCGATCCGATCCTCAGCACCACATACAAACAAAGATGTTGTGTCCACCGAGAACTAAAAAAAAATAAATATTAAAAAAATTTTTTAAAAAAAAGAAGCATATGGCTAGGAAAGACTGGAATGAAATACAGCAAAGTCTGATAGTCTATTATAGTGGCTGCAATTATAGTTGATGTTTCTCATTTCCTCCACCTTTCCCAATTTTGGTAATGTGGTTATATTATTTTACAATAAAAAATAATCATTAAAATTTTGAAAGATTTAAAAAAAAAAACTCAAAAGGAAGTTGTGCCCCCAGAAGTTGGATTTAGTTTTTTGGCTTTTCTAAAACCCTGAGTCATTCAACGGTTACATATCCTCTTCTCTAATTTGTAAAATGGCACAGTAATTACCTAAGACCCTCCCAACCTCACTGGTTTGTTGAACACAAGGCACTTCGGGACTATCAGAACTATATTATCTAAAGGTTAGACTATTTCTTCCCTGATCCCCCAAGAATGCCCACACATTCTTCTAACCTGCTCGAACTTGATGTTCCAAGCTGTCTGGATGCCCGTTTGGTATCATATGATGCAAAGTGAAAGCTATTTGTTGCCATATCTGGTTGAGGAGACCTGTGAATTTAAAAAGGCAGAGTGAGTTTTTTATTTTTTTGTCCTATGAGAAAAGTCTATAAGAATTCAAGTTCACAATGTAAGCCTTTCAATTATTTTGTACATATCACTTCCATTCTCATCACTTTCTGAAAATCTAGTAACACAAATCTACTGCCATGCATTGAATATTCCTGAAATATGGCCCCAACAGACTGATGTTATTTTTTAATTTATTCTAATGCACAAAAGATAAATTGAAATCTCATAGCTTTCTACTCAAAGACCGCACTGTATCTTGTACATACCCTCCTAAATCTTTTCCCAAGTAGATCTACTCATTATATTTTTAATAAACTGTCTAATTTCCCATTCTATATATACCATAGCAAGCTGAAGGAACACACAGGTGAAGACCAATCAAAATCTTAAACTTTATTGATCCAGAGTTACCCTGTAGATACAACTAGAGGTCAGGTCCACTCAGAGAAGGAAACTTACAGAAAGTTTCAGAATAAGCCCTGTCCTGTATTATAACTGATGCCAATCTTTTTCAGCTTCCACTCACCTAATAGCACACATTCCAATAAGAAGAGCTACAGTTATCAACAAAAGGGGCAGAAAAAAGGACTACTGACTGTGCTAACTTTATCGAATCTTTTTTTTTAATTTTAAGATATAAAATGCCCTCAGTATGGAGTATGATTATAACCCACCTTTCACATTTTCCAATTCCCTATAATATTTTATATTAGATATAAATCTTATCCTAGACATATCAAATTCCCTAAATTTTATACATCAGTCAAGGAAAGTCAAGGATCTTCTTAAAAGGGTAGTTGTATGTGGGGTCAGGGAGGGAAGAAAAATCCACAAATGAAGGTAAATGTAGTTTGAAGGTTTATTCTCCAACACAAAAACTTTTTACTAGTAGAAAACAGAGAGCATGTAAATAAGTAAGACTGTAGAGAAGTGTTATGATTTTGATCTGGACTGTTTCCCCCAAGGCTCCTTTGTTGAAGACTTGGTCTATGATGCAGCAATGTTCAGAGGCAGGCTTTAGGGAAGTGACTGGATCATGAGAACTCTGACTTCATCAATGGATTAATCCATCAATAGATTCATAGCTGAATGGATTATTTGGAAGGTAGAGAGAACTATGGGAGGCAGGACCTTGTTGAAGAGAATGGGTCCTTGGGGTATGCCCTTGGGGACTATTATCTTGTCCTTGGCCCTTCTCTCTTTCTCTCTCTCCTTCCTGGCTGGCCTCCAAGAGGGGAGCTATGCTCTGCCACAGCCTTCCACCATGATGTACTCCCTCACCACAGGCCTAGAAACAATGACATCAGCTGACCATGAACTGAAACCTCTGAAATTGTAAACCAAAATAAACCCTCCCTCTTTGTCTTTCACAAGTATCATCTCACAGTGACAAGAAGCTAATTCAAGCAAAGGCTGGAACTCTGCAGCATAAACACGACTCACAGGAGAAGCCCCCAGAAGAGTCACAGACATATGGCTATCGGTGCTGAATATGCCAGAATTACTCTATCTGTCTCAGTCACTGTGTGGACTTAGTTTTCATTCTTATGTTCCTCAAACAGGACTCTCAACAAACAAGCAAAGTACAGGCATTTATCTCCACAGATGCACTAATGTACTGCAACTCATTGTGGCGCAGCACCTGCTTCTAAAGCTATACCCTCTGCAGGTCAGTCAGGTGCACCTGGATGGGCCACTCACATTCAGCACACTCACAGTATGTTTAGATACAGATCTAACTCATTCATTTAAACTACAGTATGGTATTTCATTAAGAACCTATTTTCCCATTTTAATTTTTATAAGAAATGTTTCAGACAGAGAAAATGAAGAACATGCAGTATATCTGGAATCCATTTTTGTGTACACTGTGAGCTAAATTTAACCCTCCTCCAGATAGACTATTAATAACTAATCCTTCAGCTTCCTGTTAGATTAGAAAGAAGACAAAAGTCAGACTGCAAGTCCTCTCAAAGAGCACTGCCTGGGCTGGGGGTGTGGCTCAAGCGGTAGCGCGCTCGCCTGGCATGCGTGCGGCCCGGGTTCGATCCTCAGCACCACATACCAACAACAAAGATGTTGTGTCCGCCGAGAACTAAAAAAAATAAATATTAAAAAAAAAAATCTCTCTCTCTCTCTCTCCTCTCTCTTTAAAAAAAAAAAAAAAAGAGCACTGCCTGACAGGCTCACCCAAGGAATATTTTGTTCTCTAAGGGATTTACCTCTGACTTGCTATTTACATTAAGAATTATACTCTGTAAAATGAGATGTTAACTTACAGATAATTTTGGTCTGGTAGATATGCAAATAATCTCTGTCTGAGGGGGTTATAGTTTTATTGCTGTGACAGAGACAAACCAATTTGGGATCTAACAAACCTTATTCCAATGCTTTCTCTTCAGATGCCCAAATATTCTTAGAACCAGTTTCACAATCTTGATGATTTCCTCAAATCTTTCCATGTGTTGATTTTGTAATTATTATTCTTTGACATGCTGTGTTATTCTGTACTTGCTGACACAGAGCAAGTTCCCATGTGTAAGCAAGACAGTTTCTGGGTATTCTCTTATTCCGCACCTGTCACAGTTTTCATTATCATGGCTCTCTGATAACTGTAAGCCAATGGGAGCAAGCCCTCTACTTTATTAAATAAGCTTTTTGGAGGAATGAGACAATTATTATGAAACCTTCACTTTTTTTAGTTGTTTACTTATTTGTTGTTGTTTTTTATTATTTTTTCTTATTTTCATTCTTACGAATTTTAGAATCAGTGACTGTAAGTTATGTTATTGGGGAATTCTGGAGGGAATTGTTGTCGTACAAGATTGCTTCTTCGTACTGCTATCACACATACTGTGATTTGAACATGGTTTGAAGTACCCTATGATTACAGGCTCAGTCCCGAGATAGCACTGTGGGATGTTGTGGAACTTTTGAGAGGTGGGATCTAATGGGAGGTCCTTAGGTCAAGGGGGATGTAAAATAGTTCAACTGCAACCCTGTGAGCTCTCACAAGACCACTGTTATCAAAGGAGAAAACCTCGCCTGCTGGTACTCTGTCTCTGCTCCTGTCAGGATGTGACTGCTCAACCCTTCAGAAGCTCCCACCACAATGTGCTGCCCAGCTGCTACCCTCACCACAGGTCAAACCAATAGGCCCTCACCTATCTGATCTTGGACTATGAACCTACACAACTATGAACTAAATACACTTTCATTTTGACTCAATTACTTTGTTGAAGTAACATAAAGCTGACTAACATTATTCAAGCCTTATTTTCTTGTTAAAGGTTTTAGTATATGCACACTGCACTGATGATAATGTATCCTTACAAAATAGCCATGTTGGATTCTTATATTGCTCTAATTTTAGAATCTATATCATCAAAATAAGCATAGTCATTAAAAATTTAACTGAAAAAAAAATAATTGTTTGTTCCACTCCTGAGTATAATCTGAATATTATACTAACATGTTGGGGGGGGATGTATTTTTTGTAGAGAAAAACAGTATTATTTGGTTGATAGAGGCTAAACAAAGTAACATGTTTCAATTAGAAATATTATTACACTGGAAAATATGCCCTATTTTTTTTCTTTTTTGGTACCATAGATTGACCCCAAGATGCCTAACCACATTCCCAGTCCTTTTTATTTTGAGACAGAGTCTCATTAAGTTGCTTAGGGCCTAAGTAAGTTGCTGAGGCTGGCTCTGAAGTTACAATCCTCCTACCTCAGCCTCCCAAGCCACTGGGGTTATAAACATATGCTGCCACATTCAGCTGGAAAATATGCTCTTATTTTAACTACTCTAATTATTATTATTATTATTATTATTATTATTATTATTATTATTTAGTTGTAGATTAACAGAATGCCTTTATTTTATTTGTTTATTTTTATGTGGTGCTGAGGATCAAACCCAGTGCCTCACACATGCTAGGCAAGTGCTCTGCCACTGAGCTACTGTCACAGCCCTTGACTACTCTAATTGTTTTGAAAAAGTTCAAATGGCTTGAAATAAAATTCACATTTAAAGATTACAATCAGTATACTTTTCTTAACATAGTCACATAAGTTTGTAACTATCACAATATAATTTTACCATCCGTCGCCCAAATGTGTCCATCTATTAGCAATCACTCCATTTTTCCTATTACCTCTAGTCCTAAACAAACACTAAACTACTTTCTCATCTCTAAATTTGCCTTTTCTGGACATTTCATATCAAAGGACTCACACAATATGTGGTCTTTCATAATTAATTTATTTCACTTGGTGTGTTTTCAAGTTCATTTCATGTTATAGCATGTAACAATACATCATTCCTTTTTACTGCCAAATAGTAGTATCCCATTGTTTATATATATCACTTTTTGTTTATCATTTCATAATATGTGGATTAGCTCCATTTTTTGGATATCATGAATTCATGTACAAGTTCCTGTATGAACACAGAATCACTATGTCATATGGTAACTCTGAAACTGAAGAATTGTCAAGACTGTTTTCCAAAGTGGCTATGTGATTTTATATTCCCCCCAATGCTGTATGAAATTTCCCATTTCTTTGTATCTTGGCAAATGCTTGTTATTATCCATTTCAGTGGCTATGGTGATATCTCATTTTGGTTTTAACTTGCATTTGCCTAATGACTAATAATGCTAAGAATCTTTTCAGGCACTTATTAGCCAATCATCCTGTCTCTGCTCAGAAAGATGATATCTGAGTGAGAATAGATTACAAATTCCTGAATTTGAAAGATCCAACTGAATAAAAGCAGGATAAAAGAGATGTGACTTAGCCCCTCTAAGAGATGTGAAAGTTATGAATTACTTAAAAGTAAACTGATGAACACAACAGAATGTTAGCTCTGATCCAACTTAACTGCAGTATTATTAGAAATGCAGTGTCTAAAAGTCGGGCACAGTGGGCACACCAGTAATCCCAGTGGTTGGGGAGGCTGAGGCAAGAGGATTGCAAGTTCAAAGGTGGCCTCAGCAAAAATCGAGGCACTAAGAAACTCAGTGAGAGCCTGTCTGTAAATAAAATACAATCAGGGCTGGGGATGTGGTTCAGTGGACAAGTGCCCCTGAGTTCAATCCCCAGTACCAAAAAAAAAGAAAGAGAGAGAGAGAAATGTAGTGTCTAGAGTAAGGAAAAGTCTGTCTTAATGGTGGTCTGTCCTAATTTTCTTTTAATTAGCACTTTTTTAAAAAAGTAATTGTCTCGGGGAGGGGAGGGGTGAGGGGACAGTGGAGAATGGGATAGACAGCAGAATACATCAGTCACTAGAAAGGCAATTTGTAAATCAATGGAAATGTAACTGATGTGACACAGCAATCTGTATACGGGGTAAAAATGGGAGTTCATAACCCACTTGAATCAATCTGTGAAATATGGTATATTAAGAACTATGTAATGTTTTGAACAACCAACAATAAAAAAAAAAAAGTAATTGTCTCTATCAGTATACAAACTTCATGAAGGCAACAATGTAACACAGCATATAGCACCATGCCTTACAAGTGGAAATCTTCAATAACATCCTGAGGATGAACTGAATAAATGAACAAAGGAGCAACTGAAGAATAACACCACTCTCCTTTGTTTAAGACAGCCACATCTGGCCTACCTGAGGTCTTAGACACACTTAAATGCAAGAAAGAAGAGTTGGAAAAAAACAAAGGAAAAAATATAAAATCGCCCTTGTTCACTTGGAAGGTTCTAGTTCATCCTTCTAGTCCACCTCCTCTGGAGCTTCTCCTACTCTCAAATGATTAAGAAAAAAAATGTATAATGTTTATACAGACAGAATGATAAATGTAATCAAGTATCAAAACTGGATTAAGGGTATTCAGATATTCTCTGTATTAATCTTGTACTTTTTCTGTATATTGGGAATTATCACTGTTAGGGTTTAGATATTAGGTATTTCCCAAAGGCTCCTGAATGAGACAATGCAAGAAAGCATAGAGGTGAAATGATCAGTTATGAGAGCCTTAACTCAATCAATACATTAATCCTCTGATAGGGATTAACTGGGTGGCAACTGTAGACAGGCTATGTGTGGCTGGGGGAAGTGGGTCATTGGAGACATGCCTTTGGGATTTACATTTTGTCCCTAGTGAGTGGAATCAATCAGTCAATATCTCTCTCTCTCTCTCCCCCCGCCCCCCCACCCCTGGTGCCTTGTTCTCAGATACTTTCCTCTCTGACACTCTTCCACCAGGATGTTTTGCCTCACCTTGGGTCCCAAAGAATAGAATAGGCCATCTATAAATAGAGACCTCCAAAACTGTGAGCCCCAAAATAAACTTTTTCCTCCTCCAATTGTTCTTATTAGTTCTTTTGGTAACAGCAGCAAAAAAGCTGACTAAAACAATCACAAAATAAGATTTTTTTTGAGAGAGAGAGAGAATTTTTTAATATTTATTTTTCAGTTTTCGGTGGACGCAACATCTTTATTTTATTTTTATGTGGTGCTGAGGATCATACCCAGCGCCCCGCACATGCCAGGCAAGCACACTACCGCTTGAGCCACATCCCCAGCCCACAAAATAAGATTTTTTAAAAAGATACCTCAGTGGCAAAGGACACAGATAGGAACAAATGATAGTGACCAGTAGATTTTTGTCACCTGTGAACCAACCAACACCAATGGAGAAAAAGAAGCACTCAGTTCATGGGCACACCGACAGCCAGCAGTCAGGGGCAGGGAGGAGAAAGGCCAACGCAAAGACCACAGGACAAGGCCCCAGAGCAGACAGCACTTCCCATCCTGGAGCACCAGCCCCACAGTGCTGCCTCCTCTTCTCAGTGTCATCTTGGAAGGAGAGGGAAGGAAATCCTTTGATAAGAGAGATATAGGCCTTTTACTTCACTGGGCACTTATTACTTCCCTCTCTCCAAAAAACATGAGTCACTCAAAGATACTAAAATATGAACAGATGTAATATTTAATTGACAACTTAGCAAGGTAATTATTTTTCTGTCCTCAATGGGGATGACAGTTTTAGAGCAAAGTTAGAATAGCTGAAAAGAATAAAGATTCACATTCATATAAAACATAAGCCATTTTCATAAGAAAATGGAAAGTAGGGATTGCTATTTCTTTTTTTTTTTTTTAAAGAGAGAGTGAGAGAGGAGAGAGAGAGAGAGTGAGAGAGAATCTTTAATATTTATTTTTCAGTTCTCGGCGGACACAACACCTTTGTTGGTATGTGGTGCTGAGGATCGAACCTGGGCCATACGCATGCCAGGCGAGCGAGCTACCGCTTGAGCCACATCCCCAGCCCAAGGGATTGCTATTTCTTTTGAAAAAGAAACTGATGTGATTTTCCTTGCCCATAGTCACAGCAAATTACCAACAGAGTAGGAAATTAAAACCAGAGCCAGTATCTTTTCAAATTCTTTCCTTAAGCAAAGCAAATCATACTCCCTCACATTATTTAAAACAAACAAAAATGGAATGTTAGATTGGCAAGAGATATGCACAGCTCCGATTTCATTTTCTTGGTTCTCTTTCCTGATCTTTTTTTAAATGGGAAAAAAAAAAAAGAATCCCTTTCCTATTATGTGACTCTTCTAGTAAAAGACTTCTTACCTGATGTAAGATTTATCCTTTCTCACCATGAAACTGCAACATAACTCTGGAGAATGTGGGCTGGGACACAAGGCAGATCTCTGGGTTGCTACCCTAGGTGTACCATCACTTGTAAGCAGTGTGATTTTGGATCATCCCTTTACCCCTATGAGCCTATGTCTCCAACTGCAAAGCACAGGACATAAGACAATCCCTGCCATGCCCAACTCACAAGGATGTTATGAGGAAGAAATGCTTTTTTGTTTTATAAAATCACTTTTTTAAAAACATTTATTTTTTAGTTGTATGTGCACACAATAGCTTTATTTATTCTTATGTGGTGCTGAGGATCGAACTCAGAAGTTGTGCTCTACCTCTGAGCCACAACCCCGCCCCTTGGAAAAATCACTTTTTAATCTGAAACATCACATAAATATAAGGGAACATAAGTGGTGGAGATGTTATTAGTAGAGATAGGTGATGAGAGCCAAGAACTTCCCACTGACAGACCATAATATTCCTGATGCTCAGCAGTCTGCTTAATGGTTCCAGCAGTCAAAGGATGAAGTTACTAACGCAGCATTTTGCCAATTTCATCATGTCCCTCCAAGTAGGAAGAAGAGAGCAACCGCAGGTTTTCAATGAATGGGAAGAAGCTGTTCATCATTAAAAAAAAAAAAAAAAAAAAAAGTTCTCAGCATGGGGCTATTGGCGCAATGCGAGCAGGTGTTCGGAACCACCGACCTTTACCGGGTGCTGGGCGTAGGGCGCGAGGCCTCAGATGGCGAGGTTCGTCGCGGCTACCACAAAGTGTCCCTGCAGGTTCACCCTGACCGGGTGGACAAGGGAGACAAGAAAGACGCTACCCTCCGGTTCCAGATCCTTGGGAGAGTTTATGCGGTTCTAAGTGACAAAGAGCAGAGAACAGTGTATGATGAGCAGGGAACAGTGGACGAGGACTCTACGGTGCTCAACCAAGACCACGACTGGGAGGCCTACTGGAGGTTACTCTTTAAAAAGATATCTCTAGAGGACATTCAGGCTTTTGAAAAAACCTACAAAGGTTCTGAAAAGAACTGGCTGATATTAAGCAGGCCTATCTGGACTTCAAGGGTGACATGGATCAGATCATGGAGTCTGTGCTTTGTGTGCAGTACACAGAGGAACCGAGGATAAGGAACATCATTCAGCAAGCTATTGACGCCAAAGAGGTCCCATCCTATAATGCCTTTGTTAAAGAGTCAAAACAAAAAATGAATGCAAGGAAAAGGAGGGCTCAAGAAGAAGCTAAAGAAGCAGAAATGAGCAGGAAGGAGTTGGGGCTTGACGAAGGAGTGGATAACTTGAAAGCACTCATTCAGAGTAGACAAAAGGATCGGCAAAAGGAAATGGACAATTTTCTGGCTCAGATGGAAGCAAAATACTGCAAACCTTCCAAAGGAGGAGGGAAAAGATCCGCTCTCAAGAAAGAAAAGAAATAATGGAATTTTTCTCTTCAAAGATCCTTAAGCTTTCATCAGTGCCACTGGAAGCAAGGTGTAGTCAACACTTAAAGGAAAAAGTTAACCTAACTCTTGAGAAGTTGTCTTTCCAGCCTAAATTACTTAGAGTGACTAAACCAAGCAGAAAATTTGAAGCTGTTTTTAGTGTAACCTAGAAACTACCTGACACTGTGATATCCTCATGTGAAGGAATGTGATAGTGAAGTTGGGAGGGTGGTATACTTCTGATAGCACTTTTATGGCTCTTCATCCATATCTAGAATGTGGGTCTAAGGCTAAGGATATAGGTCAGTGGTATAACACTTGCGTCGCTGGGTTAATCCCCAGCACTGGAGAGGCGGGGGAAGAATGTGGATCTTTATGTAGTACTTTCAGTGATGTGCCTGTCTTTTAGACCTAGTTAGAAAGAACACTTACTTGCTGAGCAGCTGTCTTCCAAATAATTGGCCAGTTTGCTTTTGGTCTTAATGATCTTCAATATTAAGACCCTCTCCTATTTTTTTCCCCTCCCTGAGGCAGGTTTTGTACTCCTATTCCTGAGGTATAGAAGAAGCAAGTACTCGGATTACTTCAAACATTTTGGGATTTTATATATGATTAAATAAGTAAAAAATTAGTTTAGGGGCTTTTTAAATGATCCCCCCTATATCATTAAATGTGATATAGATAAAATATGGTGTTTTGGATAAAGAAGAGGCCAAAAAAATAATCCTAGTTAGCATGACAATAGAAAGCCTGGTTTCTCTAACATAAAGAGATATATGTTATAGTCCTGTCTGATTGCTGCTTGGTGTCCTTAGCTCCCTCTTCTGTACAAAATAAGATCTAAAGTTGTCCGATTCTATATATTAAAGTAAAAGAAAATTGCACTGGTTTGAAGACACAAACACACAAGAATGAGGGAATTGGGCTAAATAACCTTCTGACTCTTAACTTTGAAAGGCAAGCCATATATGGATCCAGTGATTTGTTACAGGGCAGTCAGTGGACTGATTTGTGAAAACAGTACAAATTTTCACTTATATTTCTATGAGTTGGTGTTATGTATTCATTAGAATAGATGGATTTTTAAAAAGGACTGTTCAATTTAAAATCTGATTTGTAGACTCATATTCAGTATACCATATGCATAAAACAAACCTATTGCTATTGAACATTATGTATAATAATTTATCTAAAACTAAGCACATGACAGTTTTCAGTTTGTGATTACAAGCAAGTTAAAAAATACTCTTTTAATTGTATTAAAATGTAATTCAGTGCAAAAAAAAAAATCACAACCTAAACGAAGAATAACAAGAAAAAAATTTTTAAATGGGAAAAGCAAGTTTTCCTTTAATTTACCTCATGATCTATGAGGGAAAGAAAACATAAGGACTGCCCAAAAGTTACTATGTCAGAATAGATAGTATGTCTCCCCTCTAGGTTCCTTTTTATTTTTATTTTTTATTTTCTTTTTGGTACCAGGGATTGAACTCAGGGGAATTCAACCACTGAGCCACATCCTCAGAGACAGGATCTCACTGAGTTACTTAGTGCCTCACAATTACTGAGGCTGGCTTTGAACTTGCAATCCTCCTGCTTCAGTCTCCCAAGCCATTGGGATTACAGGCTACGCTACCGTGCCCAGCTCCCCTCTGGGTTCTTGTGGTAGGAGTTTATAACGCATCACAATATGATTACTGATCGTGTGTGTGTGTGTTTGTGTGTGTGTCTGCACACATATGTGCAGTATTACAGATTGATCCCAGGAGTGCTCCACCTCTGAGCTACATTCCCAGTCCTTATTTTTTTACTTAGAGACAGGGTCTCACTAAATTGCCCAGGATGGCCTCAAACTCACATTCTTCCTGCCTCAGCCTCCTGAGTAGTTGAGATTATGCAGTGCCCATCATATGGGTCTATTTTAGTTGTGATAAATAGCTTATGAACTTCTTAAGGATAGAAATGATCTTATTTCACAGATGCTCAGTGTTTGATAAATGAATAACTTTTTGTTGACTTTATTAGCACCTTTGAACTAAACAGTCTTCCTATATTTTATGTCATATGTGTAAGTCACAGAAAATACCCTGTAAAAACTATCACACAGAGACTTCCAGTCACAAACAAGCAGCTTTCAGTAAATACAAGGGCTTTCCCTACAAACATCCATTAGGAGAAACAAATGAAACAGAAGGAGAAGCATATAAATACTCAAGTAATTAAGCTCCAGAGTTTAATCTCCTTTCAATATATGGCTATTTTCAGTTGACAGGCTACATTTATTTAATCTGTGGTATGACGCAGGCACACAAAATGGTTTTGTTATACAGGATGCTAATGCCTTAAAATAAAACAAAACAAAACAAAAACCGAAACTAAAATTAAGGAGGCAGGATGTCAAATTATGCTCTAGATTAGGTCCTGGTTTCCTGGATCATGGAAAGGCTCAAATTCTACCACGCCTACTAGCTAAGAAGATAATGACTTCATCCCAAACCACAAGAGAAATTCAACCATTGGTTCCATAATTCCCTGTTTTCTAAAATGCAGTCACCTGTAAGACATTATCTATAATCAGATATTCTATAATCCACTGTTCTAAAATGATCACCAAAGAAATCCATTCATACCACTTGAATAGGCCCCAAAGGCTTTCCACATCTGTGATGGAATATCAAAAGAAAAGTAAACCATATAAGAAATTCCCATCAAACTCATGTTACCATTTGGTCTTCCTCAATTTAAGCACCTACCTCTCTAGGGCTAAGTCAGATAATGTGATAGAAGGGCACTATTAAGTCACTTCGTACCAATTAAGTCATCAGTATCACAAGATATTCTGGTTAATGATTTAAGGGGTCTCCAGTGTCCACAGACTTGTGCTGTCCAACATGTTGATCATGTCTTCAGTGAGAACACAGTATATATTCTCACTATATATGTGGATAACATAAAGAAGGGACAATTCATATGAGAGACACCACAGTCAAGATCCAAATAAGTGTAAGAAGAGCAATGCCAGAAGGAAGAACAAAACTAACAACCACTTGTTACAATGTGTCAAAATGCATTGTACTGTCATGTATAACTAATTAGAACAAATTTTTTTTTTAAACTGCTAACAAGTCAAATATGAATTGTCAAGTACCAGATGAGGAACCCACCTTAGCAAGGATTCAAATATGACTATTAGGATTTTAGTTGAGACACTTAAGATGTATAACATATCTGGAAGGGGACTTATAATTTGGGAAGTGTGACAGATTAGAGATAGCCATAAATTTTTCCTGTCAAGAAGTGGGGTCCATGGCTCTTCCCCTAAATTAGGTGGTCTCAGTGACTACTTAACCAATACAATAATGTGTTCATTTGGGGACCCAGATCTTTAAAACTAGTAGTTTCTACTTCCCATTATTTGGAATATTAAAACTTGGAACTTCATTGTCATGCTTTGAGGAAGCTCAAGCAACCACATGGAGAAGAACAAAGCCTCTAGCCAACAGCTGTACTAAGTTCCCAACCAACAACCAGCACTAACTGGCTGGGCAGGTAAGACATCAAGAAAACGGATCCTTCAGTTCTAGCTGAACCACCTCTGGTGATTCCAGGTGGGCCAAGATGAGCCTTTCCTTCTGCAATCTACTGAAAATGTAGGCTCATAGGCAAATAGATGATTGTTATTATTGTTTTAAACCCACTAAATTTCACAATGGTTTGTTAAACAGCTATTGATAAGTAGCACAGACATAGTATACTGAGTCATGGGAAGAAATAACCCATTTGCATTCTCAGCTGACCCAGAATATACCCCAGACAATGTCAGGTTCTAGTTTTCACCATCTAGAAACTATAACAGGTCAAATGCAAAGAAGTTAGAATAGTGAGAAATCTGAAATACATCACATGAGAAACAAGTGATAGGACTGAGACAGAACATAGAACTGCAAAAGTACACTTGGGACGCTGGGGTGAGCATCTCACATATCTGAAAGACTACTTTGTAAAAATACCAGAATTATTTTATCCTGGAATTAGTGGGTTAGGGGCTGCCAAGAGGTAAAGTATATTTTGGTTAAGGAAGAATTTTCTAACAGCCTTTCAGAAATGGAGAGATGGCCTTGGGAGGTCAAGGGAGATCTTTGGCTAGAATATCTCTAATCTGAAAAGTTACTCTCTACCCTTACCAATTGTCAAATCCGAAAGAATCCTAACTTATACTGAAGAGGCAAGACCTTTGCAACTTTAAGCATTCCAATTCTGTAAGGAATTGCTGATGCTGATGGGCAGCAATCTAAACCCAAAATTCAAGAAATCCTTGATTCTTCCTATTAGCATCCCTGTTTTAGGAAGTACTTTTTCCATATTTCTTAACTGACCTGACACTAAAGCATAATCTTCCCATATATGCAGGCCTACTCTTTCTAAAATGAGCCAAAGACTTCTGTGTAAATGTGGTGCTAACAAGTGGAAAGCAAGTGCAAAATGTTAGGAAGATGTCTGGGCATAGGGCCAAAAAAACTAAGCATCTTTATTTTACATGATACATTATACCCAGAAGTGTACTAAGGCTTCAAAAAGAAGAAAATGAGGGAGCTCCCCCCCCCCACGCCATCAACCTAGGGTTAAGAAAGATAACACCAAGCTTCAAGGAGCACAGTTTTACCAACTTTGAGCATGACAGGTCATGGTCAACACTCTGAATGACCTTGGGCAATGGATTTAACCTTTGTGCACTCCTTTTCTTCATCTAAAAATCCAGAGTGGCAAGACTGTTGTTGTTACAGACTTGAGAAAACAACAGATTAACAAAAGTACTTGGACTGATACAGAACAAATTTTTAAAAAGATGTAGTTCATTTCTTTTCCACTAAGGAAAATGATGACCCAGAATATATGACAAAACCAATTCCCTTCCTTTCCCACTAGACTGTGAGCTCCTACAAAGCAAGGCTCATTGCTTAACTCTTATCTAAATCCAGCACTTAATATAGTGCCTATCACATGCTTGTTGAACTAATTAAATTATTTCTAACATCTCTTTCCAGTTCAAGCACTCTAAGGATCTGTGGCTTCAGATCTGGGGCAGAATTAGTTGCAAGCACTTATATGGCCTATATTTGTTTGGCTACAAAGTACCTATACTTCAATAGCTGAAAATATTACTACAATTGCAATAAAAATTAATTTGTAATTCATTTTTAAATGTCTCCCTCACTTGCTAAAAATATCTACTCCATAAGACCAAATAAAATATTTTGTTTAGCATCATCTCCCCAGAGTTCGGTAAGAGCTTTGCAACAAATATAAACATTTATTGAATGAACAAATGATAACTGAATGAATTTAAGTTTTTTCAAGTCTAAACAAGGCAGAATTTCCTAATTTTAGCAACCCTTCCTAATTAAATTTGAAGTTGCTGCATTTAGGTCTGACAAAATGTTTAAAAATAAAAACAACAGATGTTTGATCTCTGGGTGGTGGAGCAAATTTCTTTTTTAACATCCTTTACTTATTTTATGCTGCAGGAAGTCAACTAAAATCCTGGCACCCAAAAAGCTCATATACTATGTTAGTCTAAGCCAAACATATTCTGCATCCGTAAAGATGACTGTTACCAAAGGATGTTGAAAAGTATTCCAACTACTAATCTCTGAACATATCGGCTTTTAAAAAAATCACTTTAGATAATGCGGTTTTAAGATAAAGGAATGAGATCAGTAGCCAACTGAATGAACCAGTTCACTAAAATAATAAGACTTTCATTTAACAAAGACAAATCAAGAATATATGGGGGTTATGGTGGGAATCAGAAATTAGCCTCTTATCTTTACAAAATGCCCAATTCATTCACTCTGCACATAATTCAGCAACGATACAGTTGCAGCCTCCAGTGAATTCCAAAGTAGGAAAGTGGGACATGATGACTAAGGACAGATGTTTAGACTTCAGGGTCTGCGTCACAAAAAAACCAGCACTGATTTCAATGCACAATTAGAAAAGGACAATCATGTGAGGGTTACTTTGAGGGAGCTTGTGTTTACTATAATCTGTGACAAAGAGACAGGCTTAAGTCAATACAGCACAGTCATAGGTGAAGGTCTAGGACGATCAACACACTATTTCTGAGGACATACCACTTTACTAATCTTTAATATTTTAATTAATGTGACAAGACAAAACAAAACCCATAATGAAGCCAGCAGAAGACAAACACAGTAAATACAAAGTGAAGCATTATCATCCTGCCATTGTTCTGCAGCAGGAGACTCAGCAACCCCCACTATGCACACCTTGCAGCAGCGATAAACCAGCCATGGCATCCCAGGAAGACCAGAGCCTCTGCAGCAGCCAGACGCCTATTTTCTCCTATTGCAACTCTTGTCCTTAGGAAGTTAAAAGGGGGCGAGAGGACAGCAGGGGAGCCCTAGCAAGCTTGACACGCGGCTTTTAATGAAGACAATATTATCTTACAAAACATGCAGCCCTCCGATAAAATCTAACTCTGGTTTAAAATTTTTACACAGCTTCCTTAAATTCTTACAGATTTAAAGAGAACCTTGTAATAATACCTCTAGAAACTGCTAAATACATACAAGATACTCACAGATTTAAAGCAGCTGTAACTTTGGAGAAATGAATACAGCTCCACTATGAAAATGTCTTTCCCTCTCTTCTACCAGATTTTTTTAAAAGCCAATAGAAAGAAGAGACAATCCTCAATTTAAGAGCCAACAAAAGTCTTCAATTTGTTCTATTCTTTTGGCTCCAATTGACTCTCAATTATCAGGCAAAGCAAAGAAGTTGCCGAGGCGACTGACAGCATCCCAGGGCTTTGCAGGGCAGAATTTAAGACATGTCAGTTAAAGTGGCAGCTACACTCATTGCTCTAGCTATGCTTCTGCAGGAAGGGATGCCGGGAGATTTTTCCCCCCCAATCTCTGCTGCAACCTACTTTTAATCCATCACTGTTTAATTATACTAGAGAAATAAGCAAGAAAAATATAAATGATCTGGATTTATAAAAACTATAGGAACTTAATCTAGGATTCATCTCCCATCTCAAGGATAAAATGAATTGTTTTAAGGAAAACATAAGAATAGGCTATTGCTCCAAGACTTAGATTTTTAAATCCCATGGACTTTTTAAAAATACTAAATAGGGGAAAACCAATTTCTCTGGAGTTTTTAGTCTAACAGGTTAAATTAGGGAAGTGAATAATGTTACAGTCATATCAATGTAATATAATGTTATAGTCACATCAATGTCACTTTTAAATTGACATTTGATGAATAATATTTGAAACGGCTTTGATGAAATTTTTTAAAATTAGACTTAGAGAATAATTCAAAGATTCTAAAATGAGCAAAATTCCAAAGTTCAGCTATACCTTTTTCGTTTGAATAGCTAAAAGCTTTACTGGGGAATGAGACTGTCAGTGATTTGGCAGGTTTTCTGTCTTACCTCAAGGGCTTTTGCACATAATAGGAGTGAACCATTTTTTCTATGGGACTTGATTATTTAAGTTATACTAGGTAATGTATTCTGATATCTCCAGATTGTAAATAATAAACTCCTTGGAATAAATTATAAAACAAAGAAGAAATTTAAATCAGTTAAAAGATCATAATCGAGAGCTGTTTTAATATTTTGTAAAAACTTACTTCTAGTCTTCTTTCATATATTAAGATGACTTGACAACTAGATGCATTTTTTTTCTTAAATACTATTGCTTTACATGTATATACTAATCTTTTCACCATGAATGATGATGATTTGCCCACATATGTGACTTACTGTTAACCACCTATATTTCTATAAGAGCTCAAAAAGGTTAGAATACCCAATAACAGTCAATATCTATTTTTATGCCTACTATATGATGGGCAGAGGGGACAGAGAATGAACAGAACACACATGATTCCTATTCCCCTGAAACTGTAGGTTCAGTAGGGAAGCCAGATATTCACCAAATGTGAGCAAATGTGGTAGTATTGTACAACAAAAGAATACTACAGACATGTCAGAAATATGCAAGTGGCCTGGTCTTGTGACGGCTGGAGTTTCTCAAGGGAGGAAAAGAGAACAGCAAGCCCAAATGAAAAATTATAAGTACAGAGTACAACAGACCTTCATTTTTCCACCAATATAAATATCTCTCATCTAATATTCCTTTTCATCAAAAAAAAATTATGACTAGTTTCCAACTATATTTTTGGAATAATATGCAATATGTAAGAGGATAACTGATCTAACTTATATAGATCTTATGCATTTAATCAATTAAAACTTAAGCTTTAAGAAATTTAAAAAGGGCTGAACAAGGTGGCACACATCAGCAATCCCAGCAACTCCAGAGGCTAAGGCAGGAGAATTGTAAATTTTGAGGCCAGCTTGGGCAACTTAGTGAGACCCTGTCTCAAAATAAAACATAAAAAGGACTGGGTGTAAGCTGGGTACAGTGAAGCAAGCCTGTAATCCCAACAGCTCAGGAAGCTGAGATAGGAAGATCGCAAGTTCAAAGCCAACCTCAGCAATCATGAGGTACTAAGCAAGTCAGTGAGACCCTGTCTCTAAATAAAATACAAAATAGAGCTAGGGATGTGGCTCAGTGGGTTGAGTGCCCCTGAGTTCATTCCCCAGTACAAAAAAAAAAAAAAAAAGAACTAGATTTTTGTTCAGTGCTGAGTGCCCTTGGTTGCAATCCCAAGTACCAAAAGGAAATAAGAAAGAAATTACAAAAGTTAGGCCACCCACATAACTTCAGATATCTCCTAACTGATCAGTTACCACAGGTTTCTAAGCATCTCCAACTTAAGTGAGACATGCTCAGAATCCCATGAAAGCTAAAAAGACTCCTTTGAGAATGTTGAAAGAGACATGACAACTTGGTGTGGATTTGTTTTTCTTGTATTTTGATGTAAATTAAGAGGAAAAAAAATGTCCAAATAGTTTACATAGATACCCTGCCCTAAAAGAAAAGGAGCACAACTCCCCGAACTCTTTAAGAGTAGATTACAGTGATACAGGGCTTAACTACCATGTGCAAGGCCCTGGGTTTGATCCCCAGCACTTCCAAAAAAAAAAAAAAAAAAGAGTGGGTTGCACATAGTGTCTTCCTTCCAAAGACTGCAACAGAATGACTTTACAGTGGAAAGAGGTGACACACACACACAGTACCTCAGCCATATAATCAAGGGCAACATCAACAATGTAAATCATGTTGACATTGTTATATATATATATATGTATATGTATACACACACACACACACACACACACACACACACACACACACACACACGAGCTGCTGGGGATTGAACCCGGGGTCTTGTACATGTGAGGCAAGCACTCTACCAGCTCAGCTATATCCCCAGCCCAACAGTATATATTTTTGATAGGTTATAATGAAAATGGCAATTTACCTCTCTGCTCTTCCTTCCAAAATAACCTATACATAACCAAGTCTAACCATGTTTTAGTCAGCTTTTTCACCACTGTGACTAACAGACCCAACCAGCACAGCAGAGGAGGAAAAGTTTATTTGGAGGCTTACAGTTTAGGAGGTCTCAGTCCACAGACAGCCAGGTCCATTCCTTGGGGTTCAAGGTGAGGCTGAACATCATGGAGGAAGAGTATGGCAGAGGGAAGCAGTTCACATGGTGATCAGAGAGCAGAGAGAAAGCTCTCCACTTGGCAGATACAAATATATACCCAAAGCCATGCCCCAAATTCCCACCTCCTCCAGTCACACTCTACCACTTCAATTACCACTCAGTTAATCCCTATTAGGGGATTAATTCGCTGATTGGGTTAATATTCTCAGAATACAATCATTTCTCCTCTGAACCTTCCTGCATCGTATCACATGTGAAATTTTGGGGGATACCTCACATCCAAACCATAACACCATAAGAAAAACACAAGACAAATTTCAACAGAAAAGTATCCTATAAGATGTTTGTCTAGTAGCACTGTTCAATTCTGTACAGGTCATCAAAACAAGGACAGTCTAAGAAGTGACACAGCCAGCTGGGCAGGGTGGCACACACCTGTAGTCCCAGTGGTTCCGGAGTCGGAGAGAGGAGGATCATGAGTTCAAAGCCAGCCTCAGCAAAAAGCAAGGCAATAAGCAATTCAGTGAGACCCTGTTTCTAAATAAAATACAAAATGGGGCTGACATGTGGCTCAATGGTCAAGTGCCCCTGAGTTCAATCCCTTGTGCCCCAAAAAATAAAACAAAATAAAATGTATCCCATAAAAATTCTGACAATACAAAAAAGTTATAGAAGAGGCTTTTTAAAAATAATAAATGCGGAGCTGGGGTTGTAGATCAGTGATAGAGCACTTGCCTAGCAAGTGTGAGGCACTGGGTTCAATCCTCAGCGACACATAAAAATAAATACATAAAATAAAGGTATTGTGTTCATCTACAACTTAAAAAAATTTTAATAATAATAAATGCTTTTTAATCCCACACACTGAAATACCCAATCCCAAATATACTAAATGTATGTGTGTCCTTGTGCAAGCATCATACACACACACATACAGATACAAACACACTGAGATCCCCAGCCCTTTTTTTTTAATTTTGGGACAATGCTGACCTTGAACTTAACAATATTCCTGCCTCAGCCTCCTCAGTCAATGTGATTGCAAGCATGCACTACCATGCCCACTTGCATGTTGCCGTTTTACAAAATGCTTTCCAATAAATTATTTCATAGATTAAAGACACGTGTTATAAAACAATGTTTACTCATATGGAATTGCCTGGAAAAGCATCCTGACACTATTTCAATTATTGAATTGTACTAAAACAATAAGAATGCTCTTTTAGAACACATATGCTTTAAACAACCAATCATGGAATTAGTTTTCTTGTAATGATTACACAGGATTATTTTAATCAAAGAAAAATGTACATTATGAGTATAATTTATTTTAAATTGCCCCCCTTTATTTGGCAGGAATTAAACCCAGGGTACTTTACACTGAGTACATCCCCAGTTCTTTTATTCTATTATTTTAAAACAGGGTCTTGCTAAGTTGCCAAGGCTATACTTAAACATGTGAACCCTGCCTCAGCCTCCTGAGTAGCTGGAATTACATATGAGAACCACTGTGCCTGACTGGGTCCAAAATTTTTAAATGGCAAATAATCTCTTAAATCAATGGGAGATTTGACATGCAGAACTTTATATACGCACACACTTTTTTTAATTGCATAAAGCTAAAGTTGCAAAAAACCTTAATAACTTCCAAAATAAGTAAAACCAAAAGCTTACAACTGAGTTGCCTATAAGGGAGACCAAAACGATTCCCTTATCTCTGAAAAGGCTAATTCATCAGAGCTACATTTGTATTTCTATTTGTAATTATAACACTCTGCTCTTAAGTTACAAGAACAAAAAAAAAAAAATGCTGCCTTGAATATTTTCTTTCTAGACAATAAAAATAAAATAAATGACCTTGGGCACAGTGGTGCACCCAGCAGCTCAGGAGGGTGAGGCAGGAGGATCACAAGTTCAAAGCCACACTCAGCAAAAGCAAGGTGATAAGCAATTCAGTGAGACTCCATCTCTAAATAAAATACAAAATAGGGGTTGGGAAGTGGCTCAGTGGTTGAGCACCCCTAAATTCAATCTCTGGTACCCCCACAAAAAATGAAATAAAGTACACTGAAATTACTTTATACAATAATGAAAATTATATGTAAATCCTCAAATCCCTCTTCAGTTTTAAGTAATTGCAGAGTCCTTCCAATTTATTAGTGGCTATGTAAGTCTTCAGAACATTTATCAAATGTACAAATACATGATACTAAACTATACCTCATACAAAAATGTACCTAAACCAAGTATTGCTATGCCTTTAAGTAGTTCTATTCATGTAGTTCTACAAAAATAATGAGAATCAAAATGGAGAGAGAAGGGAGAAGGGGAAATTGAGATTAATTTTCAAAACAGTAGTGAAATCTGGCACATTTCAAAAGACAAAATTCCCAACTATGTGCTTTTGGATGTTTTATTAGTCATTTTAAGTTGCTATTTTTATCAAAAGGAAGATAAAAGGAGTATGAATGTGTCAGAAAAAAAGGGCAGATAAAAGATGGTACAAAGTTAACAAAAGGAAATGAGCTCACTGTATTGCTTAGAATTCTGACAGCTCATTTACATAAGCTTCAAACAAAAACTGAGTCAGCCCCCAATTGAAAAATGCCAAAGAGATACTACCAGTTCAGGATAGTGCTTCTTTTCCCAAACAATTGGACAATACTGAGTTTTGTATGCATCTGAATTGATGAACACAGCCAGCCATGGATCATTATTTAAAATGCATACATCCAAAAAGACCTTTTTACTCCCCTTTTAAACCACCACCTCACTGACCATTGTGCCATCCACTTGAGGCCGTAACTTGGTGATGGCTGATATTTTTAATGCACTGAAATCCTTGCATTCTACTTTGAATATCTATATTTTCTGAATAGTACATGTTACTATTTGAATATCTGCATTCCTCTAAAATTAATACATTTAAACTTAACTCCCAAGGTGACTGTGTAAAAGGCAGGACCATTGGGAGGCAATCAGGTCATGACGACTTCACTCTTACGAATAGGATAAGTGCCCTTAAAAAAGGGCTTGCTTTTGGGCCAGAGCTGTGGCTCAGTGGTAGAGCGCTTGCGTCGCACGTGTGAGGCGCTGGATTCAATCCTTAGCACCACATAAAAATAAATAAATAAAATAAAGGTATTGTGTCCACCAACTAAATATATATATATATATATATAATTTTTTTAAGAGGCTTGCTTTTTTTTATCCCCCTCTTCCACCATTGAGGACACATATAAAACACCATCTGTGATGAACAGGCCCTCAACAGACACTGAACCTGCTGGCCCCTTGATCTTGGAATTTCCAGCCTTCAGAACTGTGAAAAACACATTTCTGTTGTTTATGGACTATCAAATCCAAGAACTTGTAACAGCAGCCCAAACAAATTAAGATAGTATATTAATTTAACAAATTAATTAATCTAACAAATATATACTGAGTACCTACTATGTGCCACGAATGGTTTACTTACACACAGAGTACACCATGTTGAGTAAAGTAGACCAGACCCATCCCTATGGAACACAGATCCTATAGAACAGTCATCTTTTGAGAAATGAAAGGAGAGAAATAAGATGCCAAGAAAGAAAAATGGGGAAAGAGTAACTAACCTACTTGGGTGCAGTCATTAAGAAGGTGAGTGAACATGCCAGCTAAATGCTGCAGATGGCCATAAAAAGTTCTTGTGGCAGGAAGCACACAGCAGTCTGAGAAACCCTCGAGCTCAAACCTAGAGCAACAATGGCTCATGCAATCAAAAATGCTGAATAAGGTTTATAGGACTAGAGGGTAGAGAGTGAGGGTAAGAGTTGCCCTAGATGAGGTGAAAGCAGTTGGGGGAACCTGACCACCTCAAGCCTTAACAGCTAAGATAGACTGGGATCTTCATCTTGAGAGAAATGCAAACTCATGGAGATTTTTAAGCAAGGTAATGACATCTTTCCATTTTCTAAAAGGCTCAATCTGTCTTAATTCAAACATACTGTTAAGAAATAAATCATGCCGGGCAGGGTGATGCACACCTGTGATTCCAGCAGCTGGGGAGGCTGAGACAGGAGGATCGCGAATTCAAAGCCAGTCTCAGCAATAGCAAGGCGCTCAGTAAGACCGTGTCTCTAAATAAAATACAAAATTGGGCTAGGGCTATAGCTCAGTGGTCGAGTGCCCCTGAGTTCAATCCCTGGTACCAAACAAACAAACAAAAAAACAAATCATCAGATAGTGTGGAAATCTGAGCACTGACAAGGCTATCTGATGAATACTGTTACTCTGTAGGTATGGTAACTGTCTTGTATTGTGACTTTTTTTAAAAAAGACCTTTTGGGGCTGGGGATGTGGCTCAAGCGGTAGCACGCTCGCCTGGCATGTGTGCGGCCCGGGTTCGATCCTCAGCACCACATACAAACAAAGATGTTGTGTCTGCGGAAAACTGAGAAATAAATATTAAAAATTCATTAAAAAAAAAAAAAAAAGACCTTTTATTTTTGGTGCTGGGGAATTAAACCCAGGGCCTCACGCATACTATGAGTGTTCTAACTCCAAGCACTTTCCCAGCCCCCAAAAAAGAGACATTGTCTTTTATAAAATACAGAAAAAATGATACCATAAAGGCATATGTAGGTTAGATAATAATTCAATATCGATGTTAATTTTCTTGATAATTATGTGAAAGAACACCTTTGTTTTTAGGAAGCACATACTAAAATATGTGGAGGTAGGAAAAAACTGTCATGTCTAGGATTTCAAATAATCTGGGGGTGGATTATTGATGAAATAACATTGACCTTGAGTTGACAGCTGTTAGAGCTGAGGGATGAGTATATAAGGGTTCCATTTACTATCCTTTTTACTTTTTGTATATGTTTATAATTGTTTGTGTTAAAAAAATTCTTGTTAAAAACAAGATAACTTTAGCTGCTGTGTAAAATATGAGTAAGATGCGGTTGGAAAGGCAGAACAGAGAGCAAAGAAAGCAGGAAAATATATTAGCCATTAGCCAGCTCCTAAAATAGCCCAGGAAAAATGTGATAGTCAACTTAAGCTAATGTAATAGGGTAGAGAGAGAAAAAATAACAGTTGGAAAATGTAATTTGGGGCATAGAAAACATCAGACCTGGTAATATGGAAGTTAAAGGAAACAGAATAGACTGAAAATGTCTCCTAGGTATCTGTTTTGAGCATTATCTGTTTTGAGTATTATGGGTGGAGAAATTTACAGAAAAAGAAGACTAGAAGAGGAAAAGGTATCTAATAGAGGAGGGGGCAGATACCAAGAGTCTATTTGGAACATACAAATTAAGATGATAGTGACATTCAAATGGGTGATCAAATAAGTAATGTGTGGCATTTTTTCCCATTACAGCTAACAAAATAGCCCTAAGATAGAAGAGCATGGAGCAGTATCTCTATCCAGAGAGTTATTTAATAAGGGAAGGAAAGAATTTAGTGCTAAACGCAGAATCCTTCTGGCTTTAAGACACAAATCAGGGCATTACTATTCCAGGTCCAGGGAGTCGGATAAGCTCCTGAATCTGCAGAAAGGCAGCCACAAAGGCAAAGGCCTTACTTAGGGGAGTTCACAGGTCATTTTGCTACCAACAATACCCTGACAGTGACCATTCTTCCTTCTCCATTGGGTCTCCTTGTTACAAGAGAGGATTGGACCAAAAGGAGCTTTTCTTGGAGCTATGAAATCCTGTCATTCCTCAAAGTGAAAGGGAACATTTACAAGATCTAAATCTTAACTTAAAATAATGCACACACAAAGCCTCACATAAAGAACTAAACACTGGGAAGGTCCAAACAAACACAATACCAGACAGTAATAGCAGACCTAATAGTACGAAAGAAAATACACAAAGAAACAATCCAAGTAGTAACAAATACACGGTAAAGGCATGGGGTGCAGTTCACTATCGGCTTTTTAGAGAACTTTTATTTCTGTTTACTACATATCAGTGACCTTACGATTCTATGATACATAATTTTTCATTCTGAAATATCACTGAAAACAAGATGTGGGTTAAACTGACAACTTGATCACCCTAGAGCAAAGTTAAGTTCTTTGGGATGGGGGGGGGGGGTAATTTGTTTCTGCCAATCACATGAGGGTACCACCAACCTAATCCATTTAAAATTAAATTACCTACTTGGAGTCATAGGGATCACTAGAATAACTTTTATCCAGACCCCAAATCAGCTTATGATCCATCAATTCCACTTCTAAGTATATAATGACAGAGAACTTACTACATGAATTCACACAAAGCCTACATATAATTATTCATAGCAGCATTATTCACAGTAACCAAAAATGAAGCAACCAAATATTCACCAGCTTATGAATGAATAAACAAAATATGGTCTATGGATACAAATGAATATTATTCAGTCATAAGAAGGAATGAAGTACCAATACATATTGCAACTTTAAAAGCCAGAAAGAAAAGAACACATACTAGATGATTTTATTTACATGAAATGTCTACAGAGACAAATCTACCAACAAAAATTAGGTAAGTGGCAGCCTTGGTCTGGGGTGGGAATGAGGAATGTTTGAAAAGGGGTACAGGTTTCTTTTTAGGGAAATAAAAATATTTTTAAATTACACTGCAGTGAAGGTGGTATAATTCTTTAAATATACAAAAATTCATAAAAATTATATACCTAAAATAGGGATGTTCATGGAATATAAAGGAATATCACAATAAGGCTGTTTTAGAAATTTTTCTGCATGGAGAATATCATGAGAGGTATTTTTCCTCTCTACTCATTACCAAGGATGAAATAGAGGCATTTTCTTACTTTTCCTTCTGTATAACAGGTTTGTTTTTTGTTTTCTCCTTTTCCTTATATAAATTCTCCTGTAAAATCCCTCATTGTACTTTTTCTTTCCTTAGTGATATATAACAATATCAATAGTATCTTAGAGCCAATAAAATAACTGTCAGCCTGGTTATGAAAATAAAGTTAAGGAAAGGAAAAATGCCCCTGTCTAATTGTAACCCAAAAAGGACAGGGCTGGGGATACAGCTCAGTTGGTAGAGTGCCTGCCTCGCATGCACAAGGCCCTGGATTCAATCCCCAGCACCACCAACACCCCCTCCCCCCCAAAAAAGAGCAGACAAAAATGAAAATAAATACAACTCTGTCTATTGTTACCATTTATAATTTAAGCAGGATGAAGAAAAATACCAATTAGATGCTTTTCCAGCTATCATTCAGCAATATTCATCCTTAATTTACCTTAAAACAGAAAAAACTATGGTATCATCATCAACTAATCTAATCTAACGAGAAAAAAATATGGCCCCAAAGGACTTATCTTATTCTAGTCTACAACATATGGTTCAAAAGAGAAGGTATGAAGAAGTAAAAAGTCCATGAGAAATGCTATATTACAAAATATTTTTACTTTCGTTATAAGCATCAAATTACCTGGCTAAAAATGTCTGCCTATTCGCCTTCTACAGGTAAATAAAAATTCACAGCAGTTCTTGCACATACACACATTCATCACCATTGTTTTCATATTGTCTTGGGTCCATTAAACACCTACAAATTTCTACTAAAAATAAATCCAAAACTTTAATAAGATGCAATGGAATATGAGAGACCACTGCTGAGAACATATTAAACCTGCATCTATTCTCACAGTCTTTAAACTGAGTTTGCTCTATCTCCCCAGACTTCACTAAACTACCATGAGAAGAAAATCTTGATTAACTAGTACCTCCCAGTGTTAGAGTTCTGTCCCATTGCCCACTGTAGTTTTCATGAAAGAGGTTCATCAAAAACACCACCAAGGGGCGTTGGATATCATGAAGGTATAGGGAAGATCAGTAGAGCAGAAGAAGGAGACTGAGAGGGAAAGAAGGGGGACAGAAAAGGGGAGGAAAGGCAGAATGGATGTGACAAAATTACCTTTTGTGTGTGTGTGTGTGTGTGTGTGTGTGTGTGTGTGTATAAAACACAGTGAATGCTGCCTTTATATATACCTAATAAAGCACCAATAAATAAATAAATGAGTAAAAGGAAAATTAGTAAAGAAAGGGGAAGAGGGGGAAGGAGAAGGGCAAGAAAGCAGGGGCACGGGGGACTGAAATGGAATAAACCCTATACATGTAAGATTATGTCAAAATGAACCCAACTATTATGTATAAACATAAGGCATCAACAAAAGCAAAAAAAACCAACAAGTCATGACAGTTTCAAGTGGCTAGTCCCTTCCCCACGTGTAAGGACAGGAATCTTCTGTGACCTGCATCCATGACCTACAGGAACTCCATACCCATTGCCCTATCCTCTGGCCACTGTCTTCAAAACTGCTTTTTTTATTTATTTTTATTTATTCTTCATGTGCCATGTCAGTGGATTTATTAACAGACTTTATTACACCCACCTCTATGTTGTCAAATGCAGTAATTGGGCACAAACACTGAGAAAGGAGAATACCAGGCAGAGCATTAAGAAGCCAATGCCAGGGGCTGGGGATGTGGCTCAAGCGGTAGCGCGCTCGCCTGGCATGCGTGCAGCCCGGGTTCGATCCTCAGCACCACATACCAAAGATGTTGTGTCCGCCGAGAACTAAAAAATAAATATTAAAAATTCTCTCTCTCTCTCTCCTCTCTCACTCACTCTTAAAAAAAAAAAAAAAAAAAAAAAAAGAAGCCAATGCCAGCAGGAGTTGTTAAATCAGGAAGCAATCTAGACCTGCAAGTTACATACAGCAGATTTCTAAATATCATGAGATTGGGCAAATTTATAGTCCTTCCCTAGGGAGTCACCTCCTCATGCCAATCAGGTCATACTATTCATAAACAATTTTAATTTTGCAAAAGGATATGGTCAATGTGTCACTTTTGTTTTTAATCTCTAATTTTTCCTCAAGTTCTAAGTGGCAGAGAATTTAGTGTGATCTACCAGTTTGTAAAACTAGCAATTTCCCAAGATACCTGGGAACTGAGTTGTTATCCTAAAGACCTGGAAGAAGGAAAATCTATGTCTAAGTGGTAAATCCATTAGGCAAAAAAGAAAAATAGAAAGGAATCTCCTTTGTGAAAACAATTTAAGGTCCCCTTCATCTGTTTGCATGAATCTGTTCATTAGGAATTTAAGAGAAATTAATCATCAGCTTGGTAAGAACACCCTAGCTTGCTTAAGTATTTCTATCTGCACTGAGAACACAAAACCAAAATGTGTGGTTCATTCAGCATCAGGAAAAAAATCTACTGAATTTAACAGCCACTGGGTCACAAAGGGAATGTATAGCACTATAAATCTAAGAGGAACAGGAGAGAAATACTGACAAACTTTGAAATTAGAATTAACTGAAAGTTCACATTAAAAAAGAGACTTAAAGGGCTGGGGATGTGGCTCAAGCGGTAGCGCGCTCGCCTGGCATGCATGCGGCCCGGGTTCGATCCTCAGCACCACATACCAACAAAGATGTTGTGTCCGCCGAGAACTAAAAAATAAATATTAAAAATTCCCTCTCTCTCTCTCTCTCTCTCTCCTCTAGAAAAAAAAAAAAAGAGACTTAAAAACTTTTTACAATTAACATGCAATTACAATCAGAAGAAACAAATATTCAAATTAAAAAAAAACACTATCAAATTATTTCTGCAACATTTTTAATCTCAAAAAGTTTCAGTGATGGAGGACACCCAAGTGAAAGCATCACCATTGTCTGTTGGAGAAATAAAAGGATCCTTCCAGGAGGCTTTTCCCTCTCTCTTTTAGCCAGAACATCTGTCTTCCTGTGCTTTCGGACTCTGACACATTTTAGAACTCACACCATCATATCTTCTTCAATACAGACTTGTATTACACCTAAAGACTTTGCTTTCTTAGATTTCCGTGTGCATTGTTTCTTATGTCCTCTAAGACTGTTTCTGAAACATTGTTATGTTCTCTTTTAATGTTGTGGAAATGTCCCCATACAGACTTCTCTCCCTTTATTTCTTGCTTCCCTTGGTGTCCAGCTTGCCAACTGTAAATCTTGGGACTTGTCAGCCTCCATAATCACATGAGCCAATCCTTATGGTAAATTTCTTCATATAGAGCTTTTGGTCCTATTTTTTCTGGAGAACCTAGACTAACATGAAGGGGACAATAGATATGCTTTATATTTACTCAAATTAAATTTCATATAATCCACCCAATAAATTTATGAGAGGATGAGGAAATGGGCTCAGAGAAACTGGTCCAGGCCTTCTAGTCAGCAACAGGCAGACTGGGACTAGAGCTCATGTAGGCATGTACATGTAAACAAAGTGAAACTACATTGCTGTGCTTTGAAACTCTATGGTTTTGTGGAATAGTTACTTTCCTCTTTCACTACCAATTTTGCTATTAACAACAACCTGACTTCAAAGCCAGGCGCGGTAGCACATACCTATAATCCCAGCTATTCAGGAGGCTGAGGCAGGAGGATCACAAGTTCAAAGCCAGCCTCAGCAATGACGAGGCACTTAGCAACTCAGTGAGACCCTGTCTCTAAATAAAATACAAAATAGGGCTGGGGATGTGGCTCAGTGGTCAAGTGCCCCTGAGTTCAATCCCCATACTCCAACCCACCCTCCCCCAAAAAAAACTGACTTCTAAACCCAATCCCCCTAACACACACACTAACACACACACACACACACACACACACAACCTCCCTGAACTCTATATGGTAAAATTATTCAAGAAACTAAAAAGCAAAGTTTATTAGAATCAGATCAAAATCAATTGTAAAGAAACTCCAGTACAAATCTATAATAGAAGTAAAGTGCAAAATTTTTGGAGCAGGAACAGCAATGCCTGACTCTTGTGACCCAGGCTCTAATTCACAAAGCTGAGGTTCTCTATCAGGTGAAGTGTTACTATACTGTACTGCTATGACCAAGGTGAAAGAAGTCTGTATGGGGACATTTCCACAACATTAAAAGAGAACATAAAAGTGTTTCAGAAACAATCTTAGAGGACATAAGAAATAATGCACACAGAAATCTAAAAAAGCAAAGAAAATTCTAGAATGGGTAAATTCTATAATTTGGATCTTGACTGTCCCCCAAATGTCCATGTGGTAAAAAGCTTGGTCCCCAAGCTAATGCTACTGGGAGGTGGAAAAACTTTTAGGAAGTGGTAGAACCTTTAAGAAGTGAGGCCTGGAGGAAGGAACTTAGGTCACCAGGGGCAAGCCCTAAAGGGGACAGTGAGACACCAGCCCCTTCCTCCCTTTTGCTTCCTGGCAACATGGAAAGTGGTTTTGCTCCATCATGTGCTCCTACTATGATGTGCTGCCTCACCACAGGCCCAAAGCAATGAGGCCACTAAATCATGAACTGGAACCTCTAGAACTGTGAACCAGAAATAAAGCTTTTCTCTTTATAGTTAATAATGTCAAGTATTTTGCTAAAGTGATAGAATGTCAACTAACACAGCAAGCCTTTGGATTTGTTAAGCTGAGCAGGACAGGGAAGTTAAAAGTAGGAAAAAGAAAGAAAATACTGACAGCGGCAGTTAAATACATCCAAAGAGAGGCAAAGAGGCAATGAAGGGAAAATGTTAGATAATTAGATAGTGAAGAAATGTTAAGGAACTATTGTTTTCAGGATGAGAAAAACTATAATATGGTTCACAATAGAATAAAAGAAGCCAATGGGATATTACTCAGCTTTAAAGAGTGAAATTATGGCATTTGCCAGTAAATGGTTGAAGTTGGAGAATATCATCCTAAGTAAAATAAGCCAATCTCCCCAAACCAAAGGCCAAATGTTTTCTCTAATATGCAGATACTAATTCACAATAAGGGGGTGGGGTCCCCACGGGAGGGGGAAGGCACGGAGGGGGGGGGGGGTACAGACACGCGCACTAGGAAAGAATAGCCTTACCTTAGATTAGATAGAGGGAAGTAATGGGAGGGAGGAGGAGGATGTGGGGACAGGAAAGATAGTAGAATGAAAGACATTTTTATTGTATGTATGTATGTGACCACATGACCAATATGATTCTGCAACATGTACACTCAGAAAAATGAGAAATTATATCCAATCTATGTATGATATATCAAAGTGCATAACTGCATTCTATTGTCATGTATAATAAAAACAAATTTAAATTTTTTAAAAAACCAAGTCAAGGCACACAGACTTGCTGATTTCCTCATGTGAAAAGCACATGAAGAGGCATCTGATAGATATGAAACAAAAACAACTCCATCACAAGGATCCCTTTTGGACGCTGTTTTCCTAAGAATCAGTCATACTAGTATTAAAACATCTAAAACAGCTGAACAAAAGAGCAATTATTGTGCAAACACAGACATACAAATCAAAGGAACAGACTAGGAAGCCCAAAACAGTGTTATTATTTTAATATATCTATCATTCTATAAAAGAAGCATCATACATAAATTTTCTTTCCTCATGGACTTAGAAAATGATGCTGGAATATGTAATAGCCTAATAATTTTAGGGCTGGCATGACATAGGGATTTTAATTAACTTCAAATGGCTTAAACTCAAGTTTTGTTTTGATCCCTTTTTTTCTGGTATAATCCAATTTTTAAAAACTATTAGGAATCACTTTCAGAGCCTCTCATACACCCCAAAGGTAAAGCTGCTACCAGCCTAATGCAGCCAGTGCATGCTGGAAGATACACAAGTACTAATATGTGCTGCTCCTTGGGTCTCATCAGGTGCAACAGCCCGTCTCCCTCTGTGAGGCCAGACCTCTTCCTGGCTTGTGTCTAGTGTTCCAGCCTCCTGCTGGGGACAGCAGTACCTCACTGATGAATTCTAGTCAGCAGTCCACAGCCCAAACATTTCCCATCACCTGAACTGCTGACTCCTTCTGTGGCCCAAGCTCAGTTTCTGCCAGTACCCAGAGTGGAGCCATAGTGTCAGTTGAATGTTATAAGATTTCTGTATGGCAATAACTCACTAATCTTAAAAGTGATTTTTTTAAAACATCACAATGAGCACAGGAAAAATTGTTTTTCCTCTGCTTTCACACCATGGCCATCAACATAAAAAACCTCTGTGATTCCAAAAGATACAGGGATTTCTTCCCAACAGCAAACAAGTAATCAGTTCTGCAGCTGAAAACAGTTGAGGGTCCTCTAATTTATCTCAATTCTGACACTCTTTCTGAGATAGCTTCATATCTCACAGGTTGAGGGCTTAGTCTCAAAGCCTGGCTCCCTTCACTTCAGATGCCATTTGCAAGCCCTAAGTTGTTCTATCTGTGCTTCTGATTGACCAGCTATAAATCGGAGCTCCCAAAAATCCCCTTATTAGGTGTGATTAATGTGCTCAAGCTACTCACAGAACTCAGGGAAATACAATTACTAGTTTATTATACAGGATATCATCAAGGATACAGATGAATTAAAGAACAGGGCAAGGGGTATAAAACAATCTCCTAGATACCTCCACATGTTTAACTATCCAGCTCTTTGAACATTCCTTTTGGCCTCTTATGGAAATTTCATAGCATAGGCATGATGGAAGCACAAACAACTATGTAGCAATGTAGCCGAAACTCAACAAGCCCTGTCTGTTCAGATTCTTCTTAGCCTCTCCAAGCAGCATTCCTTCTTCCCAGGTATAGGAGAAGATCCCTTCTGAATAGGGATCTAATGATCCATTGTCAGACAGGGTAGGTCTATGGATATTACTTGCCTTCAAGAGAAGAAATTTTAGTTCCTATGGTTAGCCTTGGGGAAAGAGTTGTGATCGGGGAACAAAAAAATAAATAAACAAATACACATACACACACACACACACACACACACACACACACACACAATACCACAAATAAACTTATTCCAAAGAGTACAATATGAAAAAATAGAGGGGAAAAAAAGTAACTTTACAGTGGAGAAACCTAGCAAATACTATCTCAAGCCAGGTGATCAAGTTTAATATCACAGTGGTCAGTCTCACAGATATCATGTACCTTTGATGTGTTGAGAGTGGCCCTTTACCTCTGTGGTCTCCCTCCCAAGAACACATGACCTCAAACAAACCATAAGGAAAAAAAAATCTCAATTAAGGAACATTCTACAAAATAACTCACCAATTAAAACTGCCAATGTCATCAAAAACAAGGAAAGTCTGTGAAACTGTAACAATCAAGAGAAGCCTAAGGGGGCATGATAACTAAACATAATGTAGTTTGCTAGCCAGGATCCTGGGACAGAAAAAAGACACTAGCTGAAAGCCAAAGAAATATGAATAATGTAAGGACTGTCCCTAATAATAATGTATCTGTGTTCATTTATTTTCCATTACTGTAATGAGTTTCTGAGATAAATCAATTTAAAAAGAGTTAAAAGTTATTTTGGCTCAAATTCTGGAGGTTTAAGTTCATGGTCAGTTGGTCCCACTGCTTTTGGACCTGTGATGAGGCAGCACATCACAGTAAGAACACATAACAGAGGAAGCCCATTTAGCTCATGGCAGCCAAGCAGAGAAAGAGAGGCCAGGGTACCCTAATCCCTTTCAAGGACACATCCCTGGTAACCTAAAACCTCTCACTGGGCCCCATCTCTTAAAGTTTTCTACTATCTTCCAACAGTGCCAAACTGGGGAAGAAGACTTTGGGGGGCATTCCAGATTCAAACTACAACAGTATCCACATTGGATCATTAATTGTAACAAATGTAACATGCTAATTTAAGAAATTAATAACAAGGAAAACTAGGTGTGAGGCATACAGGAACTCTGCACTATTTTCACAATAATCTGTAAATCTGAAACTGTTCCAAAATAGACAGAATATTTTTTCTGAACTCCTAAACACACTGAAACTTTTTGTAATCATAAAAACATTTGACAACATAAACATTAAAATTTTTGGACAAAATAAAATTTGTAATTCTAAGATAAACATTCCACTTTGAGGGCTAGAGTTGTGGCTCAGCAGTTGGGTGCTTGCCTACCACATGCGGGGCCCTAGGTTCAATCCTCAGCACCACATATAAATAAAATAAAAGTATTGTGTCCAACTACAACTAAAAAATAAATATTAAAAAAATAGGGCTGGGGATGTGGCTCAAGCGGTAGCGCGCTCGCCTGGCGTGCGTGCGGCCCGGGTTCGATCCTCAGCACCACATACAAACAAAGATGTTGTGTCCGCCGAGAACTAAGAAAAAATAAATAAATATTAAAATCCTCTCTCTCTCTCTCTCTCTCTCTCTCTCTCTCTCTCTCTCTCTCTCTCTCTCCCCCCCTCTCTCTCACTCTCAAAAAAAAAAAAAAAATACCACTTTGAGAAAAATATCTATTACAAATATGACAAAAAATTAGGGCATATATAGTCTAAAGTCCATAAAGAACTTAAAAGAAACGTTGAAGGAAAAGTTAAACAGGCTAGAAGATAAAAAGTCATACAAAAGGAAGTGTTCTATAACAAGCAATGAATAAGAGAATAAGGAAAATCAAAGACACTAAAACCAGTATCATTTCAGTAGCAAACTATTTTTCAAATAATATCCAGTGACGGTAATGCTACAGTTTAAATGATTTCACTTCACAGTGTTGTAGCCTTGTAAACAGATAAAATTCTTTTTCAAAGTGCTAAGTACTAAATCACGTGTCTGCCCACACTGTTACCCATAAATTCACATTTGAAGCCCTAACCTCCAATATGTTCATATTTAAAGACTGGGCCTTGGGTAGATTATTATGATTATATGAAGTCATAAGAATGGGGCCCTCATGGTGGGGTTGTGCCCTTACTAGAAAAGACACCAGAGAACTTGCTCCATCTCTCTCTCTGTCATGTGAAAATACAGATAAAGCAAAAAGAGAATCCTCGCCAGAACCCAACCATGCTGATGCCCTACTCCCAGAATTACAGCCTCCAAAAAGCTGAGAAAATAAACTTGTTATGTAAGCCACCCAATCTACGGTATTTTGTATGGCAGCCTAAGCTAACAAATATAGAAAGGAAAATTTAAATATATGAAGAGCAATAAACATGTATCCTTTAATCCAAAAATCCTACTTCTGTAATGTTGATCTTTGGAAATCATTCAAAATATGATAAAGCTATATGCATGAAAATATTCATTACTTAATTTTAAGTTTGTAAACTCCTAGTAACAACCTAAATGTCTAACAAAGGAGAGTGATTAAGTTGTGGTATTCTACTTGATTCTAATATAATTTAGTCATTTAAAATTATTACAAAAATTATAGAGGCTTAAGAGTAAATGCCTGTAACAAAACTAAATGCAAATATAATAAGAGGTTAACCATGTAAATAAATATGAGCAAGTATTAAAAAGGTTAGCTATAAATAAAATAATTTGTTGGAAAACATTTTATTTTATGATGTTATAAAAAATAATACTAAAAAATACATTGGAAAATAACATTACAGGGGCTGAGGTTGTAGCTCAGTTGTTGAATGCTTGCCTTGCATGCGTGAGGCATTGGGTTGGATCCTCAGCACCACATAAATAAATATATTGTGTCCATCTACAAGTATATATATATATATTTTTTTTAAATATATATAAAAATATAAATATAAAAAAAGAGAGAGAGTAACATTAGGTAGATTATTTCTTTAGGATAATCACATCCTAACTCTTTTTAATTACAGAGTAGTGACTTTCAACACTGGCCACTACTCTAAAAAATGAGAATGAAATTTACATTTTACATATGAAAACCATCAATTTTTAATTATAACTTAGTTTTTATTATATTATTACTTACATAGAGATGGTTTCCAAGGCATCTTCAAAGATATCCTGGAAGGGGGGAGATAAAAAACACAATGAATTTCTCAAGAATTAAGGATTTTAATGTAAAAAACGAAAATGAGTATATATTTGGGAGCGGGGTTTGGCAGAAGGGTAAAGCATGCAGTAGAATCATCCATCTCTGACAAGTGGAATTCCTTTCACAGAAATCTGTGAATTTAAGTGATGTACATATGTTGTAATTAAGACTGGTAGAATATTCAGCCTGCAAGCAAACTGGACTGCTTTGAAGGTGACTTCTTTAATGGAGCTATCTTTCACTTCTAAGTCTCATTCGTTCCGGATTTAGAATACAACACATAAACAACAGGACTTTCCCAATGCATCTTCTTTTTGTGCTAGCCAAGATAACATCACCTAGGCCTTCACTTCATAGCTACTTGAACTACCCTCCTAGCTTTTTCTGCCACTTGCCTTCATCTAGCTAAATCTGTACCAATACAAGAGCCCCTTCCTTCATGCCACTAGCCTGTTCAAAAGCTATAACAAGAGACAAATCTAAATACACACACACTCATACCCACTCACAAATCCATACACACTCCACATATACTGACTCACAGTCATACAACACACACTCACAAACACACATAACCTAGCTCAAAAACTCACACATACACAATAGCTCCCTCATAGCAGCAAAATCAAAACCAAGCCCCTCATCCACTATGATTTGGGATTCACCACAACTCCTACAAGGATCATGTCACTGTCTCCCTACTCCTATTCATGAGACCCACCATTCCATCCTTTTTCTCTCTTCTTTTAATAAGCACCTTGCCATTCCACTGCTCTAGACCTCTTTAAGAGCTTTCTACTGCACTTAGAGTAAACCCAAACTCCTTCCCACAATCTTTGGAGCCCTCAAACAGCCTTTCCATTATCCAATTATCCAATCACATCTCCACTCATCCTCCTCTTGTCAACCACATGAGCCACAGATTTTTCTGTTCCTTGAACAGGCCATATTCATCCTGTATCTTTCTGCACTGTTCATTCTTTCTCCTTCTCTCAACCATTCCCATGCTGACTCCTTTTCATTCTTCAAATCAAAAAGTCACTTCTTCAAGGATATTGTCTCTAGCCAACACCCTAATTAAAGTTACTAAGAACAGCAATTTACTTACAGTTTCTCATCATCTTATTTATTTCATTCATAATACTTTCCAAAATCATGTTCCTTGTTTATATAGTTACTGTCCATCTCCACCAGAGCAGGCTCTCAACATGTAAACAGAAAATCATCAGGGCTTGGCACAGAAATGTTGCTCAATAAATACTTGTTGCCTAATGAATGAAAGACTCAAGCTTGGACTGCCAAGGCATGTATCCTTGTAGACAAGAGTTTTCCATGCCTTCTCCAGTTCTCCACCCTTCTCACAAACCTTAACTTCCCTCTTTCTTCCTTCTTCCCTCCCTCCCTCCCTTCACAACTTGGGAAAACCAGCTCTCCATATAAAAGGAGGGAAGCTGATTTTCTCCCTCCCTCCCTCCCTCCCTCCCAGGGATGCTCTACCTCTGAGCTACATCTCCAACCATTTTTATCATTTGAGAAAGGGTCTGGCTGGTTGCCTGGGATGGCAACTCAAACTTGGAATCCTCCTGCCTCAGTGCCCCCACCCCACACACACACCTGAGTATTATAGACATACACCATGGCTACCAGGTAATATTTCCATAGAGCAAGAAATATGCCCCCAGCCCCACCTTCAAAAATTGAAAAAAGAAGGACTATCAAATAGTAAGAAGTCACTTAAGCAACATCCCTCTATTTTGTTGAAACATCCCATTGACTTTTGTAAATAAGTCACACTCTATGAAAAGCAGACAAAAAATGAAACATTTTTCATTTTAAGAAGAGGGTATTTGTAAAGAACCAGGCATTACTGCATACCTCTCATATCCCAGGCACTTTACAAAAGCTGTGCCACTTGCTTCTTCCAATTTGTAGCAAGTAATTCCAACTGTAAGTAATTCTCTGCCCCACATTACACAGCTAATAAGTGAAGAAACTGGGGCTCAATTTAAGGTTTCTTGAACTTCAAAGTATTCTTTTTAATGTTAATAAAATATATACAAAACTTGGAATGAGGCAGTTGGGTGAGATGGGGAGAGAGTGAGAAATGAGGAGGCAGGGAGCCCTCCCAATGCCAGGCTGCAGCATTGTTTAAGGAGCCCTGCCAAGGCTTATTTAACTCTCCAAACAATGTACTTGAATTTGACCTTACTATTCATTGAGTAGACTGCAAACCCTGTGGAGTTACCACTTAATTTATGGAATTCTGAATGGCAGAAAAAAAAGAGTACCAAAAGAGTCTAGTTTCATTGCTGTGTAGGACATTATCCAGATTTGTGCATAGCCTAGTAATCTTTTTTTTTTTAAAGAGAGAGTGAGAGAGGAGAGAGAGAGAGAGAGAGAGAGAGAGAGAGAGAGAGAGAGAGAGAGAGAATTTTTAATATTTATTTTTTAGTTCTCGGCGGACACAACATCTTTGTTGGTATGTGGTGCTGAGGATCGAACCTGGGCCGCACGCATGCCAGGCGAGCGCGCTACCGCTTGAGCCACATCCCCAGCCCTAGCCTAGTAATCTTAAATTCTTTTTTCATTGGTGCATATTTATTATACCAAGTGAAAAGTTTCATGTGGCACATTTGCACATGCATATAACATAATTTGATCAGTTTCTTTAAAGTTAATAAATAACTAGTTCCTTAAATACCTTTTGAATGAGTTCACCATCTCACCAGTTTCCTAATTGATGGGTTAAATAAAATTTGACTTTCATTTTGTATCTTTATGAAAGTCATACTTCTAACTTGGGGAAATTATACTTTGACATTAATAGTGACAACACACTCCCCAATACCTTTTTCCCAGCTCCTTGGGAAAACTGATGTGGGTACCACCTGAGGGAGGAAATGCCAGAAGTCAAACAGACTGCTCACCCATTCTATACCCTGTTCCCTGGGGGTCACTCAAGGTCCCAACACAGGACTCAAATTCTATTCCTTTCCTGCACCTACCTCAGTGAGCTCCTTCCCTCTACCAGAGTCCCATTAGGACCCTTGGGCTGGCATGGACTGAAGCTGGCTACAACTGCACAAGTCTCCATCTGGTTCCTACATGAATCATGTAGCATAACTAAATTTTCCACCTATAGTATTTTTGCTTCTCTATACCCATTATCCACTTCCTAGTACAACTCCAGTGTTGGTTTTCACAGCAAGCACTATAGCTGATTCCTCTTTAAGCCCCTCAGTACTAGGTAGGAGCACCATGTATTCTCTACTTAAAACATGTATAGTTAGAGCAGCCTCCAGATTCCTTCCAGTATGAGGAAAGTAAGACAGGAAAGCTCATGCTGCTAATAAATGTGATATATTGAAAGGAAAACCTGCACTTACAGTTCCTTCCATGAAGGCAACTGCATTTGACTCCCCATTCCCATGCTGGGTCCAAACTTGAGGAGCAACCATTGGGCATGGGTGGCAGCATTTGAATAGAACCACCCCTCACTCCTAATTACACATCTGACACCAATTTTTTTAAGAGTCTATTTTGACTCCCCGGCTGGAGTGAAGAGCCACTATACTCTCTGAACCCACTTGACAGCCCAGCACAGTACTTGATACTTTACCAACACTTAGCAAATTATTTTTGGCTGGCTGGCTCAATACCTCATCCTGAAATGGAAGGTCCTTACCTTGAGCAGTTCATTCTGCACTTTAGCAAATCGGCTACCAGATGCAAGGCTGGCACCCAAGAGCCTGCCTACTCCCTGCAGGTAAGGCAGCCTGCAATCTACCCTGCTCCCTGATGGAGAGAGGCTCCAAACAGAAACTGACACAGAATAAGGAAAAGGGATAGGGCGCTGCATCAAGCACTAAGGTTTTTCCAAATAATTTTCATCTTAATTTGTTAATTTTGCCATATTCCATATTCTGAGTAGCAAAAATATATGCAGGTTCATTTAAGTGATAGCATGCTCTTAATAAATATTTAAGACTCTTAAATAATAAAAAGATACTGATGAAAATATTTACATTTTTTTAATCCCTAGGGAAAAGAGGCAAAGAGTAAAGATGACAAATATACTATTAAGAGTAGTAATTTCAATATTCTGTATTAATTTCCAAAGAGACCAAATAGATTTACTATTTTTCAGGCCTCTTCATTTGGACTTTTTTTTGGGGGGGAAGGGAAGGGGGTACCAGGGTTGAACTCAGGAGCTCTCGGTCACTGAGCCACATCCCAGCCCTATTTTGTACTTTATTTAGAGACAGGGTCTCACTGAGTTGCTTAGCATCTCGTTTTTGCTGAGGCTGGCTTTGCGATCCTCCTGTCTCAGCCTCCCAAGTCGCTGGGATTACAGGCATGCATCACCCTCAATTCATTTTGTGATGTGAAAAGGAATATGTGGCAAATATTACTCCATGAAAGAAAAGGAAGTAAAGATAGGAAAATTAAAATTATATACTATATATCCACAAAGTTGAATCATTTCTCTAAACTCTTCTCCTCCTTCCCCTTCATCTTCCTCTGTCCCTTCCTCCATTTTTCCTTCTTTCTCATATGGATAACTTCATGGTCCCATGAGTGTATGCTACTATGTGTTCATTTAACAGAGATGAAGAGGTTTGACAGGGCTTACAGACACTTTCCTCTCAATGAGAAAGTCCCTACTGGCCCCCTCTTAGCACCTCCTCACTGGAGTGTTCATCCAACATTCTGTCCTACTAACCAATGAAACAATTTGGTACCATAAACTCACAGAACTCTAGAGCTGAACTCTAGAGCTGCTCAGAATTCTGAGAAGTACAGATTCTACACCTGGCTTTGGGGTACATATGTACATGTACCATTCTCAGAGAGATGAGAAATAGAAAGGTGCCCCAGCATCCCCCTTGGCATTAGAGCAGGGATTAAGAGCCATGTGTGGGCTGGGATGTGGCTCAAGCTGTAGCATGCTCGCCTGGCATGCATGCGGCCCGGGTTCGATCCTCAGCACCACATACAAACAAAGATGTTGTGTCCACTAAAAAGTAAATATTAGAAAATTCTCTCTCTCTCTCTCTCTCTCTCTCTCTCTCTCTCTCTCTCTCTCTAAAAAAAAAAAAAAAAGAGAGAGAGAGAGCCATGTGCACTAGTGTTTTAAGGGCTGCAAACACGCCTCACCATGAATTCATCACTGTGAATCAAGAGGTCCAAAATAAAAGCCACATTGGACATTAGTTATTATACTTTGTCATCATAGCAACACATACAAAGGACTCAACTACTGAATATAAATCTTGTCATAGAGAAAGGGTACAATGTTAGTAAGGAATCGTATAAGAAACACATAAACATGACATGCCTTTCTATTGAATAAAATATTAATTTTTCTAAATCAAGATTAATTTTTTTGTGGTACCAGGGATTAAACCCAGAGGTGCTTAACCACTGAGCCAAATCCCCAGCCCTTTTTTTTTTTTTTAATTTAGAGACCACTGAATTGCTTAGTGCCTCACAAAGTTGCTGAAGCTGGCCTCAAAACTTGCAATCCTCCTGCCTCAGACTCCTGAGCTGCAGGGATTACAGGTGTGCACCATCATGCCCAGCAATCAGGATTAATTTAAAGTACACCAAAGTACACTTTCACTGTGTGTCCATGAAATGACTTTTTATGGATTTACTTTATCATGTATGTGTGTATGTAGGTATGGCTGTAGTGAAGATGGAACAGGACTTCATGCATGCTAGGCAAGTACTCTACTACCGTGTAACATCCCCAGTCTTTTTTACTTTATTTTGAGACAGGGTCTCGCCAAATTGCAAAGGCTGGACTTCAAACTTGGGATCCTTCTGCCTCAGATTCTGGAGTAGCAAGGATTACAGGTGTGTACCACCACATCTGGCTATGAAGTGATTTTTAGAAGAAAGATCAAGCAAATCCTGCGTGAGCGAGCACACACACACACACTCACACACATGCCTAAGAGCTCTTCAGTCAGGAATAATCTTCCATTCTGCTCACATCTGCCATCCAATTCTTTGCCATCTATTTTTCAACCTTAAAAAGTAGCCCATGGGGCTGGGTGCAGTGGTATACACCTGTAATCCCAGCAGCTGGGGAGGCTGAGAGTGTAGGATCACAAGTTTGAAGCCAGCCTCAGCAACTTAGTGAGGCACTAAGCAACTCAGTGAGACCCTGTCTCTAAATAAAATACAAAATGGGGCTGGGGATGTGGCTCAGTGGTTGAGTGCCCCTGAGTTCAATCCCCAGTACCAAAAAAAAAAAAAAAAAAAAAAGCAGCCCATGGACTTCTGGAACATTTAAGCTCCCCAACTGGATCCCAAGGACTACCACCAGTTGCTTCTTAAGAGTCAGTGCTGTATTTTTCCAACTTGATTGGAAAAGGGAATCTCTTAATGAATTAGCATCAAAGTGAGTCCTTTCGTGAATCCTCAGCTAACCCACAGAACTCTTAATCAAAGGGAAAGAAAGCCATAGGAGCCAACACACCACAGGCCACTCATGCTCCAAGTCTCCACCTATAATTATGGCTAGCTCTTTCACTGAACAAAATGGACCATCTTGAGGTTTGAGAGGTCAAATAGCCAGGTATGGGGCATACCTGTAATCTCAGTTACTTGGGAGTCTGAGGTTGGTTGGAGAATCACAAATTTGAGGTCAGTCTAGGAAACTTAGCAATACCTTGCCTAAAAATTTTAAAAGCCTGGGGGGATAGTTCAGTGATAGAGCACATACCTAGCACATGCAGGACTTTGGGTTCAATACCCAGGATCAAAAAAAAAAAAAAAAGGTCAGACTATGAACTTAATTCTAAAGTAGCAGACCAAAAAAAAAAAAAAAAAAACAAGAAACACCTGGAGGTTTAAAAAAAAAAAAATGTTTTAATAATGCAACAGTAAAATCATACACCAGAAGAAAAAGTTCTCAAAATTTTTATTTTAGATATTTATCATTTAGATTGAAAAGAATTTCACACATCCTCCAAGTAGAGCATTAGTCTAGTTCTCTGGGTGTTCTTATGCCAAATAATTGACAACATTTTTACTAAGCTACTGTTATGGTATGGAAATGAGGTGTCTCCCCGAAGCTCCTGTGTTAATATTCAGAAGTGAAATGAATAGACTATGAGAGCTGTGTGTGACCCAATCAGTTAAATGGCCCAGGAATGGAGTGGGTAGGGGAGGGGTGCTCTGGTAGGGTTCACCTTGCCTACAGCCCACTCCTCTCCCTCCTCTCTGCTTCCTAGCTGCCATGAGGTGAGTATTGCTCCTCCACCTTGTCTCTCTGTCACGGTGTTCTGCCTCACCTAGGCCCCAAGCAAGGGAGTGGGATGACAATGGACTGAACCTCTAAAATCATGAGCAACAATAAACTTTACTCCTACAATTTGTTCTTGTCAGGCATTTTGGTCACAGCAATGAAAAGTTGGTTAATATAATAACTATTAAATATCAGCAAGTTATACTTTATTCAAATGCTTCATTCAAACATTTAAGCATCAGCATGCCAATCACTAGTCAAACAGAAAAAAAGATACAGTCCCTGCTCTCTCAAAATTCCAGTCTCCTAAGGAAAGGAGAGTATAAACCCACAATAAGACCACCAAAAAGTGGGACCTAACTTTACATAGGGAAGGGAGAATGGACTGAATGAAAGGCTGGTGGGAAAGGGGAGGCACAGAGAACTGCATAAGATAAGGCTCCAAGATGGGAGTTTACTCTGATCTCTTTACAGACACAGGAATAATGATTTACACACGGCTCCCTACGACAGATCATGGGAGCCAAGGCAGACAGAGAGACCGTCCATGCACAAAATCTATAAGCACCCAGTAGCAAAGCAGCCTAGAGGTGACCACAGACAATGCTTTAAAAAAAAAGACATCAGGGGCACCAGAGAGCTTCATGTTTGTAAGGAACAAATGCTGCCATGTAAATGCCATGGAGCTGTGCCTTACCCAGCAGGGCCCTATCTGTGAGAGGACGGATGCTGATATAGAAGGGCCCTGTGCCTTAATTTTAACTGTTACAGTGCGGGAAGCTGGAAAAATACATTGGCAGGATATTTTACTTCAGTGTACAAAGGACCTTCAGATTTGTGGCAAGCAGGTCATAATGACAGGAGGAGAGTGTGCCTTCCTGCTCTCCCATCAGGTTTACCAGACAGGGCCCAGGAGCACCTGATACAATCTACGCCTCTACCATCATCTACCCATTCCCTTCTCCCTCTTCTTTTCTACCCCATAGCAAATCCTTTCCTTCCATTCCAGTGTTACCATCCGTAAACTGGGGACACCCAAAGTACCTACACCCCAGAGAGTCATTAGGAAGATCAGAAAGTAAAGTGCTAGGCAGTTTCTGGCACAGTCAGTGCCCATCAGTGCAATTATGATATGATGATGACATGAGCCCTCCCTCCTCTCTTCACAACAAAAGAATATTCCCGTAAGTTTCCATAGGTCGTGATGGAAATTCTAAATGGCATGTGCTCAACTGTCTAAAAGAGAAAATTGGTCTCTCCTCCCTAAGTACTATCACTGTAAAAGTCAATACACATTAATAATTTTAGTCACACTGCTAATGTAGTACAGGGCAAAACATAAATTTAGGCTTGGAAGGTAGTCCTCTCTGGGTCTGAATCTTGACTCCACCCTTGATTCCAGGCCCTTTCCATGCTCCATTTCTTACTAGGTACTATAGGGATTCCAATCCCCTCCAGGATTGGTGAGATAATATATAGAACAGGTCTGACTCAAAACAGGCTCCAAAAATACAATCCCATAGGATATTAAATTCCCAACTATAACATGAATCAGTGCAATCAAGAAGACACAGGGGTCCTTTACTGTACTTCCTCAACAGCTCTTTTTCACATCAGAGACTCTGAACCTCCTTTAGAAAAGAGAAAAAAAAGTCAAATGTTTGAATATTTGTAGCAAACAGATATTCAAAAAAAATATTATATGCCTTCTTTTCTCTGTCTTAACATGCCTTTGCCTCCTTTATTTCACATATACATCCATTTTACTGAGTGAATTGCCCAACAAGAAAAACATAACTCACAGACACAGAGCTTCATAAGCCTCACAGGACCTTAGCTCACTTTGGCCAACACAGAGTGACCTTACAACCCAGTGCAACACAGTACAACCCTGGAAAACAGAGAGTGCCCTTGCCCAACACAGCACAACCTTAACCAGTAGAGTGACTTTGGCCAACAGAGCACAACCTTGACTCACACAGAGCAACCTGAGCCAACACAGAGCGACTTTGGCCAGTGTAACTTTGGCCAATGCACTCAAACTCTGGGGCTCCAGCATCCTCAAGAATAAAACGGAGAGGTTAACACAGATTCCATCCCTTATTCAAAACCCTAAATTCTTTGCATTAAACAAAAATCTTTTTCCAAAGCATCCGTTTGTCCTTCACATACACTAAAACAAAATCCCTCAGGGAAACCTAGCATTCAGAGGGACTACATTCAAAAGGAGCACTGGGCTTTTCTAAAGTCCAAGCCACACTAGTGGTACTAACTTGATCCTGGAGAGCCAACTAGTGTGGAGTACCAAGCAAAAGAAAAAAGAAAAAGAAAGCAGTTTGCACTATGATTCTTTGGAATTTTCAACAACTTCTGGTCAAGAACCAGGAAACCATGAGAATTAAAAACAAACCACCAGATGTCGCTCTCACAAAGAAAATTTTTTTTTTCCCATTGGCTAGCATGACTTTAGTTTCCACTCAGATTAGCATGTTTTTAAAAATGAAAGCTAACTTTATGAAGAGGAGGAGCTGGGGTTGTGGTTCAGTGTTAGAGTGCTGGCCTAGCTTGGGTGGGGCACTTGGTTGATCCTCAGCACCACGTAAAAATAAATAAATAAATAAAAATAAAGGCATTGTGTTCACCTACAACTGAAAAAAATAAACTTTATGAAGAGGAAAAATTTCCCCTTTTTGCCTTTCATTATAAACACAGAGTTGACAGGGCTGGGGTTGTGGTTCAGCCATAGAGTGCTTGCCTGGCGCATGCAGGCCCTGGTTTCAATCCTCAGCACCACATAAAAATAAATAAACAAAATAAAGGTATTGTGTCCAAAATAAAGGTACTGTATCCAACTACAACTAAAATAATAATAATAATAATAATAATAATAATAATAAATAAAAATAAATACAGAGTTAAATAATAATAATAATAATAAATAAAAATAAATACAGAGTTAAATAATAATAATAATAATAATAAATAAAAATAAATACAGAGTTAAATAATAATAATAATAATAAATAAAAATAAATACAGAGTTGAGAGTTAAGTACTAAGATCAGTACTTGAAAAAATGTGCAATCGAAATTATTGATTTGGGCTGGGATTGTGGCTCAGCAGTAGAGCTCTCGCCTTGCACGGGCAGGACCCAGGTTCGATCCTCAGCACCACATAAAAATAAAGGCATTGTGTTGTGTCCATCTACAGCTAAAAAATAAATATCTTTAAAAAAGAGGGCTGGGGATGTGGCTCAAGCAGTAGCGCGCTCGCCTGGCATGCGTGCGGCCCAGGTTCGATCCTCAGCACCACATACAAACAAAGATGTTGTGTCCACTAAAAAGTAAATATTAGAAAATTCTTTATCTCTCTCTCTAAGAAAAAAGAAATTATCATTGATTTGAAAAAGTATTTGTTTAAATTACAAAGTACACATAATTTTGGACTTGACCCCATAGAAGAATGGGTAGGTACAAACACAAAATGTGTACAATATGTCAATATGTCCAGTATATAACAAAGAGTACATATAAAATGTGGGTGTTTACAACTGCATATTGTTGAATTTGTTTCACATAAATGAGCAATTTTACTTCCCTGTGCATATTGTTCAGCTGCTATTTTTACAACTGTAAAATGAACCTTGTAAATCACTTAATATGTCACTTAATATCTCCTACCCTCTAGGGCTGGCCCTACCTTATCTACCCAATCTAAGGTGAACAAAGAAACATTTAGGGCACACTGTTTTTGCAGGAGAATAATTCCATCCAAAGCAAATAACAAAGAGAGCCAAGAAATTTCGTTTTAAGTTATTTAATTTTAAAAAGATCACTGATGGAGATATTTTTAAATTAAGTGGCATAGAGTTTACATAGCTTCTTCTATGGAATACTCACAAATCCCACTTATTAATACCCAGGCATTTTGTTGGATACTTATATGCTTATTTCTAATTCACAAAAAATCATTTAAAAATGAGCATGCATTTCACCTTCACAATTACTACTACTACCACTACTACTACTCTATTCTGATAACAGGTAACACAACTGAATCTGAGCACTGCTATAGATCCTTTGATTATTTATTTAATTTTTTGTTTGTTTGTTTGTTTGTTTAAGAACAATGCCTTTATTTTTATGTGGTGCTGAGAATCAAACCCAGGTCCTGCCCGTGCTAGGCGAGCGCTTTACCGCTGAGCCACAATCCCAACCCCTGCTATAGATCCTTAAGATGTTTTGACTCATTAATCTTCACAACTATACTACATGAAAGAATAATTATGACATTAAAATGAGGAAACTAAGAGAAATTTAATTAATTTACCTATGGCTGAGCCTCTATTTTTTCACCTATGAAATGGAAATAATAAATCTTAGCATTGCTGAGATCTGAGATATGTGTCCACCCAGCATAGCATTGACAAAATACTCAATAAATAATCTCTACTGTTATCATTAAAATGTTTCTACAGCTTAAAGTCTCAGGTAAAGCCCAAGATAAACAAAGAAACCTCTTGCATTACCTTGTTTGACCCTCAAACTTTCCAGTTATCACCCCCCACCAAAAAAAAAAAATGGAAGAGGTAGCATTCCCTCCCTTATAGCTCTGCTCCATACTAAATGCCTTAAAAGGAGAACACAAGAATCTTGTCACATAATTTGAGTGCCCAGGAAGGTAGCTTCTGAAAAATGAGGCTTCAACAGGGACCTCAATCTGAGAAACCCCAAAATGCAGGCATAGAAGGTAAGAAAACTTGAGCTTACTGCTTGTAATCACTGTCTGGGTTCAAACCCCAGTTTCATCTGCCATCAGCTCTGTGAGCAAACATACCTCAGTTTCCCATCACTGGGCTGTGCACAGATCAAATGTCACAATGAAAAACTCTTAGAACAAATCATTCAGTAGAAAACATTAGTTGTTACCACAATTACTGTTATGAACTGAGTGTCCTAACGGCACCGCTGAGTGATACTATGCACTGCAACCTGGAGTTTAGAGAGGAGAGGGCACAGCATTTGGCACTAAGAATCCTGGTTCTGCCTCCTCTTGGATGAGGGTTATAATGTCCCCAAATAGATGTCTACCACTGCAGGCTCAGCAAATGACAACCTGCAGGTTAAATCCTGACTACTGTTTATAAAGTTTTATTGAAACACAATTTATATATTTTCTAAGGCTGCTTTCCTAAAAATGCAGAAATGAGCAGTTACAACTGAGATAATAAGGTCCCCAAAAATATTTAGTATCTGATCTGACCCTTCACAGAAAAAGTCTACCTACCTTTGCACAAATGAAACATTGGATTTCCTTCCCTACCCATTGGTAGCCTTGAAGACAGAATGAGAAATAGATGTGAAAAGTCCATAAAACAAAGTTTTAAGGGCTGGCAGATAGGAGATTATTAACCAAAAAATGCTCGCTGTCTTTGAGCTTTAAACAAAGGGTAATGAATACTAAAAATATGGGCTAAAGTCCCACCATCAGCTTCACCCATTAACTATGTGTGGCCTTGGACACATTCCTTAGACTCTCCGAGATGCATACTCATCATCTGTGCACTAGTACCAAACCTGTGGGGCTGAAAGAATAAAATGAGATGTAAGCAGCCATTGGTCATGCCTGGCCCAAAGCATTACTGAATAATGTCAGCTCTCATTAAATTATTACTTTCATTGTAATTGCTACAAGGAAAAGTTATTTGCCCAAATATTAGACCATTTGAATAATACCTTCCCTCTCATGGGCTCTATACTCACAGAATTATAGGTGTTAGTAAAGCAGAAATACTGCAAACTGTAATCCATTCCTTTAGGCCAGCCTAAGAGAAAAAAAGCCTAAAAATGACACATCATTTGTGTCGAGATTAAATTCTCCTCTACCCCCCACCAGCATTCTACCCTCAACAGCAAGAAATTTACAGCAAAAAGCTAAATACCTCCCTATACATTTTATTATGTAGGAAAAAACTTTCAATTATACAAAAAAACAAATTAATTGAATCAATACCATTATAATCTGACATTCTGAATTCTAATGAGAAGCAATTAAATACAAAAATTTACTCAAATCTAGCATAGAGAAATGCCACAAGGGATCATTTGTATAATAGATGATATAATTAGTATTTCAAATTTAAAATGAATTAAAAATTCTAAACATGCTAAAAAATGAATACTAAAGTTCTAGTAAAAAAAAATGCATTAAACAGAATTTGAAATGAAGCTGGGCACAATGGCACACATCTGTAACACCAGGAAATCAGGAACCTGAGGCAGGAAGATCGAAAGTTCAAGGCCAGCCTGGGCAACTTAGCAAGACTCTGTCTCAAAGTAAAAAAAAAAAAAAAAAGGACTGAGTATGTATGGGTTCAATCCCCAGTACAAAGAGGAAAAAACAAAAATATAATTTGAAATGAATGCTGAGATACCAGGGGACTTTGAGGCCAATGGAAATGTTCTTTTATCTGGATTGTAGTGATGGTTAAATGAGTTTATACTTTTAAGACACTTAATCTATGCACTTAAAATGGTTCATTTTATTGCATATACATTACATTTTGATGAAAGTTGGTTTTTAAAGTAATATGGGGAAAATATTATAAATTTTTTTTAATTTATGCTAAAAATGTAGATGCTGTTATGGTTTTACATGTTTTTTTAATAAATATTTTTTAGTTGTAGATGGACACAACACCTTTATTTTATTATTATTTTTTCTTAATATGGTACTGAAGATTGAATCCAGTGCTTCATACATGCTAGGCAAGCACTCTACCACTGAGCCAAAACCCCAGCCCCTGTTCTACATTTTTTTATGTATATTCATTCTTCCTAACCTTCTGGAGTGGCTTAGTACTGCCCCAGTTTACAAATGAAAATACTAGGGTACACAGAATGTAAGTAATTTGCCCAGGGTCACAGCATGTTGGCAGAAACAGGACTTAGGCCACAGAGTCCAACCTCAGAATCTGATTGACAGTCATTCTTTTACAGATTTTAAAACTGTTCGTGAGAAGGAAATTCTGTAAAGTCAGCAAACTGAGATATTTGACAAAGTGAACTTCGTCCCACCGGGTCCAGAGTCATAATCTAACTTATCTTTATAACACATATCTTAATCGTAATTACAAAATTAGATGTGTAGTTGTGTTTCACATCTGCTCTCCCTCCAGGCACAGGTATCATGAGGCTTACCCTTGAGCTATATCCACAATCACCAAGCACAGTGCCTACACACAGCACCTGAACCAGCAAGACTACTTCAAGGATGAAAAAACAAATGAATGTGCCCAGGAATACACAATGCATCTGTTTACATATCAAGTACTACCATAAATAGAAATTGTATTCATATGTGGGTACATGTTTGTGTGTATATATACATCATTTCTTAAATGAATGTAGATTATTCTGATCAACAACTAATAAAATTTAAACATATGAACCTGATGACATTTCTCTAAACTAGGTGTGATTATCATCCCAGAACTAATAAATGGATTCTGCTGAGGCCTGTCTGGCTCCATAGCCTAAGTGCCTATCCATTATGCTGAGAGAATTTTTTTACATAGAGTTCTGTAATTCAAAATCCCAACATCACTTTCAGTGGAATCTGACAAGTAGTTCTTAAGTTATCTGGAAGGAAAAAATTTATAGGGTTTGCTCTGACAAAAACTATGGAACTGGCCCAGGAGTATATATGTTGAAAGAAATCAACAGAACATGAGACAAATTCCTATACACTTGGAAATTTATTTCATTATTCAGTCAAGATTTTACACTAGGAGCTAGGCATGGTTGCGCACGCCTGTAATCACAGCAGCTTGGGAGGCTGAGGCAGGAGGATTGAAGCCTCAGCAATTTAGCAAGACACTTAGCAACTCAGCAAGACCTGTCTAAATAAAATATTTAAAAAGGGCTAGGGATGTGGCTCAGTGGTTAAATACCCCTGAGTTAATCTCCAGTACAAAAAAAAAGATTTTACACTGGGAAGAGAATAATAAATTATGTAACAAATGATGCTAAGGAAATTGGTTATTTATTGGGGCACAAATAAAAGTACATCCACATACAAATTTCCAGATAGATTAAAGAGAAATATTATACATGAATTTAAGGGAAGTTTTTTTACAATATTGGAATATGGCTTGAAGGTGTAGCTCAGGTTACGTGCAAGGCCCTAGGTTCAACTCTAGAATCAAAAACAAGAAAAGAAATAGACACAATCTTGGGGCTGGGATTATGGCTCAGCGGTAGAGCACTCACCTCGCACATGCAAGGTCCTGGGTTCAATCCTCAGCACCATATAAAAATAAATAAATAAATAAATAGAAGTTATTGTGTACAACTGTAAAAAAAAATATTTAAAAAAGAAAGAAACAGACATAATCTTTCAGGCAAGACACAAGAACCAGAAACCATAAAGAAAAGCATCAATAAGAAATAGGAATTGGGCTGAGGATGTGGCTCAAGCGGTAGCGCGCCCGCCTGGCATGCATGCAGCCCGGGTTCGATCCTCAACATCACATACAAACAAAGATGTTGTGTCTGCTGAAAACTAAAAAATAAATATTAAAAAAAAAAAAAAGAAATAGGAATGGTGGTGCATGCCTACAATTCCAGCAAGTCAGGAGGCTAAGGCAGGAAGAATGCAGGTTACAGGTTAGCCTCAGCAACTTAGTAAGATCCTGTCTCAAAAAAAAAGTATAAATAAATAAAAAGGCTGTGCATGTAGTTCAGTGGTAAAGTACCCCTGGATTCAATCCCCAGTACCAAAAACAAAAGAGACAATCAAAAAGAATACAGATAAAAGCAATGATGTGCACACTTCACAGTACACTGAAGAAATCCAATAGCCAACAATTTGGAAATGTTCACTTAAAATGTAATATTACTTTGGCCCATATAGTTGGCAAAAAAAATTGTAAGATTGTTAATAATGGTCAATGCTTAGACTGGTACCAGAGTTTTGAAAGGTACTATTTAGGTTCATGGACAGAGCCTCAGTGTTGCCTAAACTGCAGAAGAGGATGACCACCACTCCAAACTGTAAGAAGTTTCTCCAGGTGTGTTTTAAGGAAATGGAGTTTACCAATGAATATATTGAAACAATGAAATAGTTCCTGGAGAAAGTGGAAGGGCTGTGTCTGAAGGGCTCAATCAAGCACACCACTTTCTTAGCAACTAAACTGAATGTAAAGTTTTCAGTTGCTACTATAGATAATGAGCATAAGCATTCGCTGACCAAGGCTCCAACCAGAAAATTTCCATGTGACCACATCTGGGAGTATCCCAAAAGCCAGGCAGTGCTCAGGGCACTCAAGCTGAAGATCACCAAGGGGATTCTGCTGTTGTTATTAACCCAATCACTTGCCAACATGGCAACAGACTCCAGTCTCCAGTATGAAACTAGCACATGATCTGAAAGCAACTTTGTGTCTCCATTCCTCAACTGGAGCCATGCAAAGGAAGCTAAAACCATGGAGCACTCTAATGAAAATAAATCTCTGAATGAACATATAAAGAGTTAGCCTATAAGAAAACAAAATTACCTCATTTCCAGACCAGGGAAAGGCAATGGAAGAAACACTAGCAAAAACAAAAGGAGTAAGCAAAGGTCTTGGGAGTTCGAAGGGGCCCCATTATGGTTAAAGGTGATTTTTTTTTAACATCCTATAAATATTTATTTATTCTGAATTTGTTTTCCTTTTGTAAATGTTTTATACTGTCTTCCCCACTTTAGTCAAAAGATCTGTTTATTTTGTTTTGTTTTTGTACTAGGGACTGAACCCAAGGGCACTTAACCACTGAGCCACATCCCCAGCCCTATTTTGTATTTTATTTAAAGACAGTGTTTCACTGAGTTGCTTAAGGCCTCACAAAATTGCTGAAGCTAGCTTTGAACTCCAGATCCAATCCTCTTGTGTCAGCCTCCCAAGCCACTGGGATTACAGTTTTGAGTCACCACACCCAGCTTAGTCAAAAGATCTTCTCCTAATTTTTTCCATAATTGTTATAGCATCTGTGGGTTATTTATGTGCATCGGTTCTGGAAAAAAAAAAAAAAAGTATCACCTTAAAGCTAATACATTCTTTGGAATGGCTTTCATCTAAGTCCTTGTACAACTCAGTTCTAATGAGACCCATTTCTAGAGATTCTTAACCTCAAGTTGTTTTACAAATCAGATCCTTTTGCACAGAGTGTATGCAAGCAATATTCTCAGTCTCCAGACAACTTTTAGGAAATTTTTACTTAGAATTAATTCAAGGGCTGGGGATATAGCTCAGTTAGTAGAGTGATTGTCTCACATGCACAAAGCCCTGGGTTCAATCCCAAGCACCACAAAAAAAAATAATAATAATTTAAACTCATAGAAAAGTTGCCAGAATAAGATTAGAGCAAAGAACACCTTTATACAGATTTATTTATCATTAACATTTTATCCTATTTGTTTTATAATCTCTTACTCCCTCTCCTCAAATCCACTTCCCTTTACCTTCCACCCTACCTAGCTTTTCTTTCTGAACCACTTAAGAATAAACTGCAAACACTGCAGGACTTTGACCCTAAATACTTCAGGGTATGTTTCCTAAAAACAAGGATATTCTCTCACATAACCCAAGTATGATCGTTCACTTCTATACATTAAACTATTTTACATTTCTACCCAATTCTATCCAATTTGGTAAACTGACCCAAGAATACTCTACCTAGCATTTTTTTCTCTTACACAACAAGATCTGGTCTAGAGTCAGCTATTGCATTTAGCTGTCATGTCTCTTTAACCTTTTTTAATCAATAAATCATTCTCACAGCCTTTATCTTTTATAACACTGACAACTTTAGAGAATATAGCCCTCCTCTCTTTTTTATAAACTTCCTCATTTAAAGTTTCTGATGGCCAGGCAGGTGTGAGGGGCACATGCCTGTAATCCCAAGGGCTTGGAAGGCTAATACAGGAGGATCACGAGTTCAAAGCCAGCCTCAGCAATGGCAAGTTGCTAAGCAACTCAGTGAGACCCTGTCTCTAAATAAAATACAAAACAGGACTAAGGATATGACTCAGTAGTTGAGCCCCTGAGTTTAATACCTGATACCAAAAATATAAACAAATAAATATAAAAGGGGGCTGGGATGTGACTCAGTGGTTAATTGCCCCTGGGTTCAATCCCTAGTACAAAAAAAAAAAAAAAAAAAGTTTCTCTGCTGTATCCTTGTGAATAATCAGGTTAGACTACTACAGAAGGGGCACTGTGTCCTTCTCAGGAGATTTATCTCTAGAGACAGATGTTCATCCACCTGTTCAGTGATGTTAATTTTGATCACATGGTATGGAGTTGTCCCATTTCTGCAACAGTTACTATTTTTATCTATTACTAAGGAGCCTGTGATGAGATAGTATAAGACCAAGTAAGATATCATGCTCCTCACCTAGATTCAGCTAGAATGATGCCTTCCTGAATCAATGGTGACAGTTAAAACCTGAGTTTTCAACTTTAGCACTCCCTCCATTCCTTCCACTCTGCCTTTGGCATTCTACTAAAACAAAAACCCTGTTTCCCCCATTATATATAATTACTAAATATTCATATAGTTATTTGTTTATCATAAATATGGATTCAAGGGTTCCTATTATTTTCAATGCTCTACTATACACTACTGCCCTTAATTACTACAGTACTCAATTTGTCCCCAGGATAATTTTTAAATTCTCAATTTACTCCCTCTGAGAAATGTTCTAATATCTAGAACTTGTTTATTATGAGAATTCAAATTCTCAATTTACTCCCTCTGAGAAATGTTCTAATATCTAGAACTTATTTATTATGAGAATTCATATTGTGAGAATTCTTTTTTTTTTTTAAGAGAGAATTTTAATATTTATTTTTTAGTTCTCGGCGGACACAACATCTTTGTTTCTATGTGGTGCTGAGGATCGAACCCGGGCCGCACGCATGCCAGGAGAGCGCGCTACCGCTTGAGCCACATCCCCAGCCCTTGTGAGAACTCTTAACCTTATATGATTAAGGCATATCTAAACTTTAGCAATAAAACTCACTTATTTTTCAATTCTCTTAATGAAAACTGAGATATACAGCCACTGACTTCCATATTTGATGCTCTAATGTATATTCTAAAATAAACCTTATTAAAATGAGGATATTAAGGGTCTGCTTGAGTTGCTACTGTCTGAAGTTTGAGTTTCATTATTAATCCTTAGCTGATTTCTTAAATCATTATTCTAAATGTTTGAGAATGAATTAGGTTCTACCTATTATGAGATACCTGTGTGAGTTTCAGAGAGCTGGGGCCATTTTCCTGTCTCATTCTGACTACCTCTGCTGTCTAGCAGAGGTAATAAAACTGAGGTTATTTCAGAAGCATTCCAGTGTCCACTCTCTCACTTGACATATATATACATATAAATATAGATATAGATATATAGACATAGATATATAAAAGGCAATGGCAGAAAAGCTTCTTGACTCTGGCACCCCATCCCTGGATCATTAACTACTGCAGAACACTGTGAACTCCAAGTCCTCATTATCGTTTGTATCTGGAATGGCCACCAAATTTCCCCCATGTGTTCAAGGCTTGGTCCCCTGCTGATAGTACTGGTAAGGAGGTTGGGAAACTTTTAGAAGATGGAGTCTTTGGAAAGAAGATTAGTATTGGGACATGCTCTTGAAGAAGATATTGGGACCATGGTGTGTGTGTGTGTGTGTGTGTGTGTGTGTGTGTGTCCTTCCTAGCTGTCATGAGAAGAGCAGTTTTCTTAGTGATTAGAGTAAGGTAATTACTCCCAAAATTCTTGGCATGATGTTCTTGTGCTGCCACAGGCCCAAAATCACAGTGTCAAGCAACCATGGACTAAAATCTCTGAAACTGTGAGTCTAAATAACCTTTCTCTCCTTTTAAGTTGTTTATAGGTATTATATTTTGTCACATCCACAGAAAGCTAAGACAGACCTAGAATCATCAGCCACAAAATACAGGCATCTCCCCAAATGGGCCAATTCTGTAAGGGACTGGCAGCCATTCCTGAATACCAGCCTAGAACCAAGCACTCCTACAGCAGCATGTTCCCTTTCTTAAATTCTTCTTCCTTAAACTACAGACAGCAATATGCTTCCTGCAACTGAAACTTGACAGACCAAGAGAGAGATGCCAGATAAATAAGAGCATACAGATAGTGATCATAGCTGAGAGGAAACAAACAGGATATAAAGTGCAGAAAAGAGAAAGTCTGCTTGGAAGATGGGACCTAAAGACAGCCTCACTCTGCACTTGACCTTCATAGTAAGGACAGGAAGTTGGGAAGATGGACATGAGTCAGCAGGCCAAAAGTACCCAAGCAAGATCACTGTGGTGGGAAGGAATTTGGAATGTTCAGGAAATTGAATGGGAGCTAGGGTAACTACAGTAGAAACAGGAGGAAGGTTGGGAGACAAAGTGAGGAAGAAGGCAAAAGCCAGATTATGCAGGTCACAGGAAGGAGCATGGGTTTTCTTCTAAATGTTATGGATAGCCACTAAAAAGCTACCAGCAGGGGAATAATATGTAATTAACATCTAAAAAAACCACTAGGGCTGCAGAGTAGACAGCAGATTGCTGAGGGCAGAGAGGAAGCAGGAGGCTCTCCCAGGAGTGAGATCAAGAGAAAACTATGGTATGGGACCCAGGGAGGTGGCAAAAGGGGTGAAAAAAGGGAACTGGAATGGAGTCATGTTCAGGAGGAGGACTCAACAAGACTAACTGATGATAGAAGTGTGTTGGCAGAGGGAAGGGAAAGTTGAGGGGGAACAGATAGAATTAAGGATGAGGCAATGGTTTGGGGGGGGTTAAGCAATGCTGTTTTCTGTTGTACATTACTGTTTTGAATCAATCTTCAAAGCCCTGTGTTTGCTCCTGAAAATTACAAAAAGAAGGATTGTCTCCAACTGCCATGAAAGAAATGGAAAGCCCTGCAGCCTTCAACAGAGTTCATTAAACATATCACAGGTCCCTCAGTCTTAAAATGTCTAAACCTAATCTACTCCCATGTGAAATCTGCTTCCCGAGCATTAGGACCTCAAGTTCTTACTTGAACTGGGCTTTGTATACTTCAAACAAGGCCCTCTTATCTCAATTAAAATGTAACCTCTTCCACCAGAAACTGTAAAGGAAGGTAATGACAGGAAAACCTTTAGAAGAAAATTACTTTCTAAGCTAGTAGCTGTGCCTTTTAAATTTCAAACATAATTGGCTCTCTGATTTGACTTTTAGGGTCTTACATCTAAGTAAACTCATCCCTAATTTTGTTTAGGAAGTCAAACTAGGTTTGCCATGGTTTGACAAAGAATTCCAAAAAATCTCAACACTTTCTATCTTGAAAAGTTGTGAAGGGGCTGGAGATATAGGTCAGTTGGTAGAGTGCTTGTCTCACATGCACAAGGCCCTGGGTTCAATCCCCAGCACCAAAAAAAAAAAAAAAAGTGAAAAATAAATAATACATATATTATTATTGCTAAATAAGCAAGTTGTTAGAACTGTGAACATTCAAACAATGCTTTAAGAGTACTGAATAAAGTACAACCATCCCTATTTTGTGAGTGCTCTTCATTCACCCCAGGTTGCAGGGTGCATAGATGTCATTATATTCTGCTCCACTGCATGAGTTAGGAAACTGGCTTGGAGTACCTTGCCCTTGGCTCCCTGGCTTGAGCCAGTACTCCTAAATGACATTTACCATTGTCTGGATTTAAAATAAAAACAAAAACAAAAATCTTACCTTCTTAAAGTTGATTGTAAAATTATTATCAGCAAATAAATATTTAATACCAATATATTCAATATGTCCAGTGGAGCATTTAAAACAATCTAACCATGATATATGATTCTTTTCCTGTTCTATAAAATCCTCACCAAAAAAATGCACTTATGAAAAGCAAAATCTATACCTAATTGCTAATCAAATGAATGGCTGCAACTAAGTGTTTATAGTATGCCAGGCAGTGAATAAGGTGCCACAGCATCCAGCAACTCTGAAGAGGACACTGGAATCTCCATTTGACTGATGAGAAGACTGAAGTTCACAAAGAGGTTAATTAATTTGGCCAAGGTCACGCTGCCAGCAAGAAGCAGAAGTACAATCATGCCTCTGACCAAGCCTGTCCATGTTATTTCCTCACTTCCACATGCCTTGCTTGGAACAGATACAAGTCTGAAATTCGGGTGTGCTGGTAAAAAGGCTGATTTTGTTTGGTTGGTCTTTTTTGTTTGTTTTGGCTTTTTGGTTTTTTTTTGTTTTATGGGTTTTTCTTTGTTTGTTTGTTTGGTCCTAGTTGAGACTGGAGACAGTGATAGTTCTTTCTTTTTACTCAACCAGCAATGGCTTAGAAATGTCAACTGTTTGTGCATCCTTCCAGCGGGAACCTAAACATGTTGGATAAATAGCAAGTGTCTTGGGGAATTAACTAGAAAACCAGAGGGGCGGGGGACATCGATATGAACTACATACACATCTGCTTTCTCAATATGGAACAAATTATTTTCATGGGCAGGGGTAATGCACAAAGCTCAGCAGCCTTCCTTCTGATGATGTCACAATGTGTAAGCCATGTCAACCACTGACCCAAATGCACCCTGCTCTCCAATCTGGCTTACTGATACCTAATACCTGTGCTTTATCCTCATCACCTATTACAGATGACAGATATGGAAAACAGGCCCCAGGGAACTTCCCTTATCTACAATAGTTCCCCGACCTGCCCTCCTGACAAGTGTGTGGGGAGATGTCTGTGGTAAATTTGGAGATTTTGTCATTGCAGTGGGATAAAATAGAAGTCCAGCGGGAGGAAAGCAGAAGGAAAAATGGGGAAGAGCACAGGAGGAACTGCACCTGGCCCCCACCTATAGCTGAACAGGCTGTTTCCAGTCCAGTAGGCCCCAGGAAACTTCCCTTATCTACCCACCCTAAATGAGCCCACCACCAAACTTCCGCCCATGACCTGGCCCTGCTAAACCCTATAAAACTCAGACCCTAGTAGCCCATCAACATTTTGTCCTTGAAAATGTGCCCCTCCTTTGCTTAATAAAGCATTGCTGAACCATTGAGGTCTGTCTCCATTTCTTTTTCTTTTTGTATTCTCTTTCATTTGCTTTCAACAGATGCTCATTTTTTCATTTCTGCTTGGGAAATTTTATTTTCTCCTGATGATTTTTAAACTAAGCTGAAAGGAAAAGGGCAAAAGGGATCTTTACAGGGTGAAGGAAATGTTCTTAAAATGGACTATGGTGATGGCTACACAACTCTATAAATTTAATAAAATCATAGAACACTTAAAAGGAGTGAACTTTGGGCTGGGGGTGTACCTCGGTAACAGAGTGCTTGCCTAACAAGTGCAAAGTTCAGGGCTCAATTCCTAGCACCACAAAAACAAACCAAAAGAAAAAAAAGAGTGAATTTTATATGTAAATCACATCTGATAATGTGGGAGTTAAGTGTACAGAGGTAATGCTAATGGACTATGCAGGTAAATTGTCCCTCCTCGGAGAGGATAAAAGTACTATGCTGTTAGCACTAGAAGAAGTTCCTTTGCTGCTTTGTCTCTAAGGGAGAGAGGGTTCCTTTCCTGCTGAATCCCAGTTGGACGCCACGGCACAGAAGCCAAAGGGATAGGTAGCCAGGGAAGCTAGCTAGCATCTGGAGGGAAGGAAGGAAGCAGAATCTGGAAGACTGGAAGAGGAAGAATACCTACAGGAGATCTTAAAGGATGAAAAGAATAAGCCAGTTGAGAGAACGGCAGATGAAAGAATTGGGAAATGACAAAGGACCACCTTTTGGGAAACTGGGCATAAGAGAAACCACAATCATTTCAAAACAGCAAATGTGAAAAGTCCATGTTAGGAACTCCAGATTGTAGGACTGGCCCCAGACCTACTAAGAAATGCTGGCAGTAGGACCCAGTATGTGCATCTTAACAAGCCACCTGCTCCCATCCTGATAATTTTTATACTCATTAAAATGTGAGAACCACTGAACTAGACCCTAATTAAGGCCTTATGTGTTATGCTGCAATGATCACATTTTACCTCAAAGGCAATAAGAAGCTATGGACAAATTTTTAATTTGAGAAACAAGGTAAAAGTGGATTGCTCTGGAGCACAGCAAGAACCTAGAGCTCCCTCAAGAACCCAGGAGTGTTTGCACACTTGTCACCTCCCTTTACCTTTCAGCTTCTTATATTGGGTAACTGCTACAGTTTAAACTGTATCCACCAAAGTTCATGTGCTATAAATTTAATCCCGGATGCAATAGTGTTGAGAGGTGGATCTTTTTAAGAGTGATAGATTAATGCTAATATTAAAGAAGTTATTTATTGCAAGAGTGAAATGTGACAAAAACCAGCTCAGCCTCCTCTTTCTCTTACATGCATGCACGCTCTCTCGCATGAGATGTCAGGTTAGGATGCAGCAAGATCTTTGCTGGATATAGCCCCTCAGTCTTTACTATCCCAGCCTCTAGAACTGTAAGAAACAAATCTCTGTTCATAAATTACCCAGTCTCAGAGGTTCTGTTATAGAAGCACAAAATGGACTAATAGAGTAGTTGAATATAAACATGCTTCTTACAGATCAGAGACTCCTATTAACATATAGGTGCTACATAAAAACCCTCTAAGACTGTTTTCAGGGAAACAAGAGATTACAACACCATTTCTGTGTCAATGGCAAATGCAATTTCCTATACATTACTGACATGACGAGTTTCCCAGCTGATAAGTACTAACACTGTTCAGTTGTAGATGGAGCTAGAATAGATGGCCCTTGAATCTGTTTACTGTTCTCTTTTGTGTTAAGTGGTTTCTCCTCTCTTCAGGAAAGGAAAGCCATGAGGGCTGTATATCTGTAGAATTTACCCAGCTGGAGTCCTGGGGATGAGCCTAAGAGTCAACTGCACCCATCCTACAGGCTCCACCAGTGGAGCAGGACTGTTGTGCAGGACCCTGCATGGGCCAACCTTTATCCAATGCCTGTTCCTTACACTGCTGAGAAAACAATGCCAAGCAGCAACATAGAGTAAGTAGCCTTAACAACCAAGTGTTAAGAGCCAGCATCTGATTCTCAAGTGCCAAGCACTATGTAGACCTTTAATCCACAATAGCACCATGAAGTAGCTTCTATTGTCTCCATTCCATAGATGAAGAAACTGAAGACAGATTAAGTAACGTATCCAAGGCTATGCAAGAAACAGCAGAGATTCAAATCCATGTCCATCTGACTCCAGAACTTGCACCACACCACTTCAAAGGACATAGCAAATAAATTTCTATTTTTCTCTCTTTTTTAATATATACTAGTCAGTTTTTCATCATTCCGATGAAAATATCTGACAAGAACAACTTAGAGTAGGAAAAGTTTATTTTAGCTCATGGTTTCAGAAGTTCATTCCATGGTCAGCCAACTCCATTGCTCTGAGCCTGAGGTGAGGCAGAACATCACGGCAGAAGAGTGTGGCAGAGGAAAACTGCACAGTTCATGGCAGCCAGGAAGCAGAGAGGGAAATCCAGGCATCAGGGACAAAATAAAAATCCCCAAGGCAGCCCACCCCATCTTAACTACTTCATCCAGTCACGCCCCACCTGCCTACAGTTATTACCCAACATAGTGGTCCTTTCAGATTATTGATTCATCAAATGGATTAATCCACCAATTAGGTCCCAGCTCTCACAATCTAATCATTTCACTTCTGAACATTCCTGGATTATCTCACATATGAGCTTTCAGGGGATACCCCACATTCAAACCATAATAATATCTAATATTAATATCATGATAATTAATAATATAAATATATCATAATAATAATAAAGTATTAAGGAAATAAGCAAATTTAATCTATAAGACTTACAACACATCATAAACAAACTTACACATATCCCCAGAAATCCCCTACTCCAGGGGTCAGCAAACTACAAAGGACCTATGGGTATTTCAGCAGTAGGAATCATATAATTCCAACCTCTCAATTCCAACCTCTGTAGTACAGAAGCAACCACAGCAACACCTAAACAAATTGGCATGGTTATGTCCCCAAAAAATTCTACTTACAAAAACAGCTAGGCTACAGGCTGCATTTGGGCTTCTTATGAAGTTTTCAGGCCCCTGACCTTGGGAAGAGGGCATAAATTTAGAGTCAGGGCACGAGACTTCTTAACTCTGATTCGGTATCTAAGCCAACTGAGTAACCCAAACTTGTCATTTACTTTCTTTTCTAAAGCATGTATTCCTGCAGATTTTCTTCTCAATATGTAAATATAAGATAAAATTGTTTTTAACACACCAAAACATTATCTGCAGATTATTCATAAAATTTATAAATAATGAACAGTGATGAGATACCTCAAAGTAAATGCATAAGGGAAAAGGAATACTTTCATGTGCTAGGTATTCTGCAAAGCATAATCTGATTTCATTCTTCATAAATGAACAGCATCAGAGAAGTTACATAATGAACCCAAGGTCAGACAACAAGGAAACTAGGACCTGAACCCAGCTGGCTGCTCCCTAAGAAGCTTGATGCTGCTCTGCACAGGAGGTGGCTGGTATTGGTCAATGAATATTTGACAGATGGCTCCGACCAGATGACATATGAAGGCTTCTGGGGATAAGATCCTTAAGTCAAGCCCCACTTTCTTCTCTTCAAGACTCTCTCACTCTCTCCTTATCTATCTTGCCTGCCTCCTCTCAAAAAGAACATGCCGCATTGAGTTTGAAAAATTATGTGAGAATCTGAGGTTTGTTGTTTTTTGTTTTGTTTAAGCTCTGAGTGGAAGGACTGTGTCATGTATTGAAAAAGTCCAGGAATCCTAGAACTGCAGGCCGCAATGGCTGGAAGAAACAGGGTAGGAGCAAAGGAATGCCCAGCACATGCTCAGAAAAATGGTGACTAGTCCTGCTGACCACACGAGAAGCAGGTCCAGTGGGCTCTGGCACGAACTTGAGAATCTATGTGATGAAATGTAAGCCTCTGGAATTCCTCAAACATGTCTGACCTACTCACTGTATTTCAGTTTACAGTCTAGGAACTGAGATTGAGAAAGGGGCAAGTGAAACTACTGAAATGGGATACTGTTATTTCCCTTATCATAAAAAAGGAGGGGAGGAGAAAGGAAAAACATTTCCCAAATACAGAATACATACCTCTCCCAACTGTCAAAAACAAAAACAGAGGGAGGTGGCGGGGGACATCCTTAGCTGAACTAGTTTAAGGCCTACCAAAATCTGGCTGGAACACACACCATAGTTTTCCTGCCTAGCCACTTAACTCCCTCATACCCAATCCTGCAGTCACATGGCCTCATGCTTCATCCATGTCCAGGCATATTCCCCCTGCTATTCCCACTGCCTGGAGAATGGGTGATCTGCTTCCTCAGTACCTGCTGAAATTTCACCCCTTCAACTCCAGATCTAATGTCACCTTCGAGATGATAGATGTTAAAGCTGAAAGGAACATTATAGTCAGATAATCAATTTCAACTCCTTCATGTTGCCCATGAGGAAACCAAGGGCCAAAAAGTTAGGGGACCCTTGATGTGACATCCCAGCTGAATGCCCCATAAAAGCTTTTCTTCTTCTCCTTGGAGCATAGGACTTACAAATGCTCTCTAATGTCCTGTCAAAGATGTCTATTTATGTCCACATTCCTGACCATCTTCTCAAGAGAGGTCAAAAATTACAGCTTACCCATCATAGACTAGTCAGTACTTAGTAAGCCTAGCATATACCAGGCCTTCAGTGGGTTCCAATACTCATTCTGCAAATACAACACAGGAAACCCAACTCTCTCCCTACTTTGGCAGGTCTCCCTCCCATCCGCTTCTAGGGACTGAGTAAGGAAGGTTCACCATCATCAAGCACCATTCTATTGGCTGTGGGCCTAAACAAAACAAAAAGGCAGAGGTAATGTGAATTTGTTTTTTCCTCTCTCTTTTGAAACTGAGATATCCATCTCTTGCCGGTGGGCATCAGAACTTAAGGTTCTTCATCCCTCAAACTCCAGGACTTATACTAATGGACCCCTCATGTTGTTAGGCCTCCAGTCTCAGACTGAGAGTTATGCCACCAACTCCCCTGGTTCTGAGGCTTCCAGACTTGGAGTGAGCCATGCTACCAATTTTCCTGGCTCACCAGTTTTCAGTAAGCATACCGTGAGACCTTCTTAGCCTCCAACTCCCTCTTCTATCTAGCTACCTACCTACCTACCTACCTGCCCTATCCTATGGTTCTGTCTCTCGAGAACCTTAATATACTATCCCTCCATCCTCATTTCCTCCCAGCCACCCAAAGCACTGTAGGCTATCCCTCAACTTTGTATCTTATCCTGCTATTCCCTCCCTGTAAAACACTTCAAAAGCTCTCCTCATCCCTACATCACTTCTGCATGGCTAACCCTATTCATCCTGTAATACCAGATTTCTAAGAAATGGCCTCCTCCAGGAAGCTATCCCTGACTCCTTCCCCCAGTGAGGTGCCTTCCTCTTTGCTCCTAAAGCATGCTGGCATCCCTCCTTTTAAGGCTGTCACCCATCTCCCTCTAGACTACAACCTAGGGCAAGAGCTCTGCTAGCCTTCCCCCCAACCAGCACAGTATTCAATAAATTAAATCAGACAGAATCATTCCCACTAGTTACTAGTTACTATCAAACCCACAAATACACACAATTTATCATTTTACTAAAATATTCAATATGTAGGTCCTATGTGTATCAGCATAATATGAGCAATACCAAGGGGACATATCCACAGATCACAGCTAAAAATACTTACTACACACACACACACACACACACACACACATTCTCTCTCTCACACACACACACAGTCTTTAACTAAAGGACTGAAAATGTGAGTGGCATTATGAACTCCCAGGCATTGCACGCTTCAAGAGTCCCTTTAGATCTGGGGATACAGCTCAGTTGGTAGAGTGCTTGCCTTGCATGCACATAAGGCTCTGGGTCCAATTCCCAGCACCACTACCACCACCCCAAAAAAAAGAATAGATGGGGTTTCAAAAGAGATTCAAGACTGATTGTTTCAGCAAAATTGCCTGTTGCTTAACCTGAGCTGGAGTTGAGACTGATAGTAAATTGAGTGTCCCTTCCACTAGCCTGCATTACCAATTTATAAATACCCTTTCTTAACTTTGCTCAAATCCAAACCCTCAAAAACTAACCACCTATGCCCCCTCACTAAGAAAACTCTCATTGAACCACAGGTTTTTCTGCTTGTATCATTCCCCATCCTCTGCACCTACCCAAACCCTTCTCTTCTTCCTTAGGTGACATCATCACCATTCAAGTTTGTGGTTACACAAAGAACCCAGCATTATAATTAAATGGCTCCTCTCTCCCTCCCTGTATCATTGACCCTCAAACTGGGGTACAGGCCATGAAGCCAAGTCCTCTTCCATGTTTTCACTAAATGACCCTCAAACTGGCCTCTCCTCTTCAACCCCACAGCCTTTGCTCTACTCCAGTCCTCATTATCTCCCAAGTGAACTGTTGCAACAGCCCCTAGTCCCACCTGCTGCCAACTCCACAATCTGCTACATCAACATCACCAGGCTTATCTTTCTAAAATAAACAATCTGATCATATTGCCTGGTTAAAAACCTTCCAGATTCCCATTTTTTAGGATATATATATCCCAAAGTCCTTAGCGTGGCATTAGATACTTCAGCACGCAATCTGAACCAGGCTTTCAGTTTCCAGGCTCTCCTTCCCACCATGTGGATGCTCTGCTTTCACTGCTACCAACCTCAACTTCTACCAAGGCCTGCACCTTATCCTGCTTTCTGCCTAGCACAATCCTGATCTTCTTTCAGGACCAAGTCCAATGACCTAAACCCTACTCTGACACAAAGATAGAACTACTTGCTTTGTGTAACTGTCTTTTGCTAGACAATGCACTCAAGGACAGTAAGTCTTATTCTAGTGTGTATTTTCAGCATCTACAGACTTTTGGCATCTAGGAGGTGCCCAATGAACATCAGTGGAATGAAAGAATGAATCTGACTCTAAGAAAATCGTGGCAATTTTATCAAAACTTCATCCAGACAGGAGTAAGCCTATAATCTCATCTACTCCTCAGGCTAAGGTAGAGGCAGAAAGACAGTGAGTTAAATGCCAGCATGGGCAATTTAGCCAGGCCTGCCTCAAAAAAAAAAAAAAAGAAGCCAAGAGACCAAAACAAAGCCTTCATCTAAACTTTAAAGGGAAAAAATTTCTAGATCAGAATTAGGTTTTAAATATCCTGGACCAAAAAGAGAGCCATGAAGCCAAGCATAGTGGGCCATGTCTATAGTCTCAGCTATTTAAAAGGCTGAGGTAAGAGGATTGTTTAAATCCAGGAGTTAGAGATTAGCCTGACAACATAGCAAGACTCTATCTCAAAAAAAGAAATTAAAAAGTAAAGCAGTCCATGAAAGCATCTGTCACATAAGCAATTTCTTTCTCTCAGTGTTTCTCAACCTTTCTTCATCATCACTTCCCTAAGGAGTGTTTATATATTTATTTTCCTAATTGCACCTCCCCATGAAATTTCAATTACATACATATTTTAAACATAAAATTAATAAGTAGAGCTTTTATTCAGAATATATTCAGAATAGCTAAATAAAAATTGTAAATGTCAAATTCAAAACTTTAAAGATATTAACATTTAACCTTTCAAGAATTTACTAACAATTTAAATGTATCAAATCATATATGCAATTTTCTAATTCATGTAACTATATAATAACACAACCATTTTTTTTTTTAACAACAATCAAAACCTAACTGGACCATGGCCCACACCTGTAATCCCAGCAACTTGGAAGGCTGAGGCAGGAAACTTCAAGTTCAAGGCCAGCTTCAAGAACTTAGTTAGGCCCTGTCTCAAAATACAAAATAAAAGGAACTACAGATATGGCTCAGTAGTAAAGTACTTCAGGTTCAATTCCCAATACCAATTAAAAAAATAAAATTCAAAACCTATTTTAGGGACTAGGAATGTAGCACAGTGTCTATAGAGCCTTTACCTAGCACACATAAGGCCCTGGATCCAATCCCCAATATCACAAAATACATACATAAATAAAGAATAAGTTATTTTGGTGATCTTTTGGTTTACATGATAAAATAATATTAAATTTAACTAGCTACTAGTTATTCATTCAAGTATGGTCAATATTATCTGTTTCAGCACTTCATATAATTATTGTCAATACTGAAAAGAGAAAATGTTGAATATTTTATAGAATTAAATAAAATATAAACTATTTTCATTTAGCCCTCAAATCTCAAGTAACACATATACACACACACACACAAAAAAAAAAAAAAAAAAAAAACTGAGAGCCAGGAGAATATAATGCTAAGTGAAGTAAGCCAATCCCCAAAAAAAAACAAATGCCAAATGTTTTCTCTGATATAAGGAGCTGATTCACAGTGAGGTTGGGAGGGGGAGCATGGGAAGATTAGACAAACTGTAGATAGGGCAGAGGGGTAAAAAAAGATAGTGTAATGAGATGAACATCACTACCCTAAATACATGTATGAAGAAGACACAAATGGCGTGAATATACTTTCTATACAAGCAGAGAGATGAAAAATTGTGCTCTATATATGTAATATAAATTGTAATGCATTCTGCTGTCATATAAAACAAATTAGAATAAAAAATTTCTTTAAAAATAAAGTTTTCTTTCTCCAAGTAAATAATTTCTTACTTCTATTTTATTATGTAAATTAGGAATTCATGTCATGCAAATTAAAAATTAAAGTAAAAATTATTTTAAACAAAAAAAAAAAAAAAAGAAACTGAGGGCCAAATGTAAGCCACATCCACAATGCAACTGATGGCAGCCAACTAAAGTCACCAATTAAGATATGATCAAGCAGGCTGGGGATGTGGCTCAAGCGGTAGCGCGCTCGCCTGGCATGCGTGCGGCCTGGGTTCGATCCTCAGCACCACATACCAACAAAGATGTTGTGTCCGCCGAGAACTAAAAAATAAATATTAAAAATTCTCTCTCTCTCTCTCTCTCTCTCTCTCTCTCTCCTCTCTCACTAAAAAAAAAAAAAAAAAAAAAAAAAGATATGATCAAGCAACTGATAGAATGTCCTCAATTGGTCCTCTAATGATAGCCATCTGATAATTTGCCAGGAATTTGTTGTATTGACCCTGCACACATCTGTATATTTTCCATGAACTTGATGTCAATGTTGCTCATGTAATACTAAGGAAAAACAGGTGAGAAAAGTGAAAATGTTAAAAGGATTTTGTTGACTGAGCTTTGAAGAACCACAAAACATTATAATATCTAAGATATTTTGTCCCCTTCAAGAATCAAATTTTTGCTCCCATTGAGGATACAAGTCCTAACCTCAGTGCTCCCATTGACTTCCATATTATTAGCCTTTCTCCCAAAACATAAAACCCCCTTCTCCATCCCCTTCAAAACACATACGCGCGCACACACACATACAAAAGCATAGATTTTTGGAGCTGAGAGAAACTTAGAGTTCTCTAGCCCAACTATTTTCAGTTGAGGAAACTGAAAGAATCCTTAGAGGTTGACAGACTTGCTCAATCAAGATCACTGGTCACAGGGCTGAGGCTGTAGCTCAGTGGTAAAGTGCTTGCCTCGAATGTGAGGCACTGGGTTCACTCCTCAGCACCACATAAAAAATAAATAGTTGTAGATGTGTTCATCTACAACTAAATAAATATTTTTTAAAAAAAAATTACTAGTCTTGGCAGGGTCTGTCTGTCTTGTTCATTGTTATATCTCCAGGCTAGAACAGGGCTTGGCACCTAGGATAATCAGATGTCTCCACATATAAATGACTCAATGACTATGGAGCAAATTAGTCTCCATAAATGTACATATAATAATAGTGAACAACTATGGGGTAAAGAGAGCTGAGAGCCCAGTTTACCTAATTCTAAACATAATACTTTTCCAACTTGCGACTTTGTCCCTTTTTACTTCTCAAGAGTATCATATAATGGTAATAAAAACAGCATTCTTCTTAAGAGAATGAATTTCTTTTTTAAGCATTTAATTATTATCAAATGATGAAGAGAAAATGCTGACTACTTTAACAGAATTAAATAGTAACATGAAAACTTTTATCTAACCCTCAAATTTTAAGTCACACACAAAAACCACTAAGAGCCAGATATAAGCAATGCAGCTTATAAATAAAATAGCTATTTTCATTTTATACACCGTGAAAATTGAAGAACAGGGTTTTACTCATGAGTATGATGAGTTCTTTGGTCCATTTACGATTAGAAATCTTTTACCAAAAAAGTCAAGAATACTCAGTCTACAGCACCCTACTTCTTACTTGCTCACCCTGCCTTGAGCTATTTTCTGAAGTTTTTTTACATAGGTTATATCTTTCTACCCTGAGAATCCTAAAGAGCCAAAACTTCGTCTTATTTTTCTAAGGCACCTACCAAGTTTGAGCACAGAGCAAATGATCAATAAATGCTTGGTACATTTATACTAACAGATAAAATACAATATGAGGGGCAAAAGTGGATTTGGCATTAACAATGAGTTCTGTTTGTAATTGCTATCTCCTAGGACTAGCACAGTACCTGTCATGTAATAAATAGGAATCTAATAGTTAATGAACAAATTGTTTAATAAAAACTGAGACATTACCAAGCAACATCTTTTCTACATTCATTCATTCATTCATTCATTCAACAAACATATACCAACTGTCTTTGTGCCAGACTCTCTACTGCTCTGAAACCTATTTCCCCCAACAGAGCACTCCCCACCAGTTCACACATTTCAACACTTTGGTTCTTCTTGTAGGTAATGAGTACAGCTTGAGTTACCACATGCCTCACTATGCTAGAACAGTCCCAGTTTACATCTATTATTCCAATCTAATTATTAACAGGGTCCTGTCTACAGCGCCATAGTCCCGCCCTAAACATAGCAAATCTTTTGGACAAGCAGCCCAGGATTCAGAAATTTCACTTCACATTTACTAACTACTCCCAATCTTTCTTCCTTGTTTAAAATATGATTGAACTAAATGATTATACACAGGGAGACAGCTGAGGACAAACCTGAGATAAACAATTGAGATCATACTGTGGAGAGATTTGCATGCCAGGAACATGGATATTTAATATAATATACAATCAGGAACCAAAAAAACACTGAGGAAGAAATGAATGATGGTCAAAGAACTGTGAAAATGTAAGCAAAGTTCTGGACATCGTGCTGGCCCTCTTCTCTACCAGTTGTGCAAAGGTACTGTAGTTCTGTTTTTGTTGTTAGGCCCACATTTAAAGCATAGTATCGGTTAGTTTTCAGGAGTTTCCAAGCATTAAAGAGATGAACAGAAATTTTATCCCGCCTCCTCCAGGTCATCCACTATTGCATCATTTGAAACTGAAGCCTTCTTAGGCAGCGACTTGTAAAATTCAAGTCAGGTAAAATGGCAGAAGCCGCGGCTGAGGGGCTTTGCAGTTCCTGCGGCTGCCGCAGGAGCCTCAACTTCAACTTCAAGAGCAAGACAGCGCTTTCTCTGGAGCTGGCAAGCGCTGAAAGGAACTGTCAGTAAATCAACAGGTCCTGCGCGCCTGCCGCAGGGCCGCAGAGTGCTCAGCCCCAGGTGCGCAGTGACAAGAAGAAGTGGCTAATTAAATAGTTGAGACCACCGAAGGCCACTGACAGTTCTCACTTAAGGAAGTGTCCCGGCACCGTAGCAAAAGCAAGAAGCATCACTGCCTGGGGGCGGGGGCGGGGGCGGGGGGTTAGCTCCTCCGGCAGCCCTGGCCGTTCTGGCAGATGTCCCCTCGGTTCCTTTTTCCTCTGGCTGCCCTCTCTTTCATCGAACGTAAGCCCTTCAGTTCTGCCACCAGGAAACTTCCATAGAAGGCGAGATTCCCAGGTCCAGAACCCCAGAGGGCTAGTGTCAGGACTTCGGGGTCCTACTTTGGAAAGCCCGGGAGTCCATGGGAAGGCTCTGAACAGCTCCGAGCTCCAGGTCCTACGCTCCCGCTCATTCGCACCCACACGTCCCGGGGCCAAACTCGGGGTTCAACATCCCCTTGCCGGCACACCGCAAGGTCCCTCCTGTCCCGAAAGGAAGAGACTGCCAAGGCCAGATGCCCGCACCCAGCCCCCTCCCCTTCCCCTACCTCAGAGCTAGAGCGGGAGCCGGCAGGTCCCCGACCCGGACCCAGGGGGCGGGACCTCAGCCACCCCTAGCGGGGCTCGCCCATCCCTCCCGCACCCGGGTGCGGGCTCCAGGGGTAGCGCCCGCGTTGCCCATCGCTAGTACCTCATCAGCTTCCAGCTCCACTCGGCTGCCTACAAGCGCCATGTTCCTTTTTCGGCTGCGGCCGCCCAAATATCAATCAAGAAATTTATAAGGTACTCTATTTCTTCGCTGGGTGCTCAACCAAGGGCTGGTGAGAGAGGAAGGAGCGGGAGGGCGCTCCCGTCGACTCCTGGGCGGGGCGCGCACTCCGGAGCGCGTGCTTTCCCCGCCCCCGGCGCTGGCGGACCAGCGGAGCATCCATTTCCCGAGCAAACGCCCGGCGGCTGCCACCTCGCCACTAGCTCCGCCCCTCACATGCATTTCCCCGCCCTCCTCATGCGGAGCAGCCAATCCGGTTCCCGCAACTCGCCTCCGTTCCCCAGCCAGTCACTCTAGTGGGCGGACTCACCCTGCGAAGAGGGCGGAGAATCTGACCCGGCCTCTGGGAAAGTATCCCAAGGATACCCGCAGCTTTTCCCCTGCGGAGGGCTGGCGCACGCCGGGAGCCTGGAGAGTGCGGAGCTCACACTGCCAAGGTCATGGGGCCCCTGGGGCCCGTGGAAGAGTTCCTCTTGGACCTTGGTCTGGTGCCAGTGTGTTTCCCTCGCTCTGTGGGCAGTGCGTCTCTCCGATGGTATCCGCAGGGGACAACCTTGGGTCGCCGTATACTGAGAGGCCTCTGACACACACCTGCCCAGATACTGTGTCCAGTGCATTCTCTTTTAATGGAGAAACTCTGTTTCCTTCTGTGCATGTTTGAAATTTAAAAAAAAAAAAAAAAAAAACGGGATAGAGATTTAAATAACGTACAGCTTCTGTCTCCCCGCACCCCCAGATTATTCTACCAGTATCCTCAATGATTCCTTTTTTAATTTCAAATCTATGTGTATAGTTCGTGCTTGAAAAAGCTCCATGAGGGTAGAGATACTGTCTTCTTTAAGACCGTTCCTCAGACTTAGAACCATGCCTTGCACATAGTTGGCTGTGTTTAGAATTGATTCCTGCTTCTGACCTATAAAACAACTGAACTATTCAATTGGAAAATTAAAAGCTATATTTTTAGGGTTAGGGGGATCGGTTTTAATTGACATACAACAAAGTTCACTAAGTTAAAGGGTGTAATTCCATAACAAATGTTCACAAAACACCACTCCAATCACAAGGTAGAATATTCCAAAAAGTTCTTGGTGATGCTTTGCAGTCAATTTCCTACCCTTCCTCCTTAGCCTTTGGCAATTGATCATTCTTCTGGCACCGTATGTGATCCTTTGTGTCTAGTTTATGAAATGTTATTTAATAGTCATCCAGTAAAAATTATAAAAATACTTAATTTAATTGAATATTTACTATATGAGAGACTATATGAAGCCCATTGCATATATTATTTCATCTAGTCTTCATAATCTCATGAAATAGGGTGCTATTATTTTACAACAGATAAGTAAAAGGAAACTCAGAGAGTTAAGTAATTCCTTGATTAAGTGAGGATGACAGAAGCAGATCTCCAGCAGTCTGACACTAAGGCTGGCTGGTAACCATTGCTCAGTGCTACCTCCAACCACCCTTCCTCTCTTTATCCCTGTTGGTTTCAGCACAGCAGCTGCCTGCACATGTCTATTACACGCAATTTCAGTGAGTCATCTTTGAATTCTTGATACTTGCTCTGTGATTTTATTGAGTCACCATGTACCTTTATACAAGAAAGATAAAAATGGTTTGTACCCCAGAAAAAAACTTGAAAAACTATGTTAGATTGAGGTTGATAATTGCACAGCACTGAATTTACTAAAAATCACTGTATATTTCCTATGGGTGACGTTTGTGATTATGTAAAGTATCTCAATAAAGCTGTTTTTTTAAAAGTATTTTAGTTGTATTGGACACAATTTCTTTATTTACTTTTATGTGGTGCTGAGGATTCAACCTAGTACCTCACACATGCATCGCAAGCAATCTACCACTGAGCTACAACCCCAGCCCAATAAAGCTGTTTTTAAAATGAGTTAACACATCCTTTGGGTGCTAAAGCAGCTAGAGATCCCTTAATTCTAAGACCCGTGAAAGTTTCTGTTACTACCCTATCCCCATTCCTGTTTATGCCTCACTTTTCAAAGCTAGATTTCCTGTCTGAATTTCCGGATTCTACTCTATTAGTCATGTCTGATGCCATTATTTAAAGTACATTGGTTCTTAAATTAATATCACATATTGTTTATGTGAAATTATCTCACTGGTGACTTCTTCTTTCCCATATGCTTTGTTATTCTGTTATGAATTTCAATTCCATGTTTTCAAGCGATGTAAAAATTTGGCTTTAATTAGTGACGTGGCTCTGTTATGATGACAAACAAGTTTAATTTTTCAAAAATCTATACTTACAGCTTGAGTTTGGTGGAGGTTTTGTTGTTTCTTTTTATATCAGGGATCAAATCTGAAGCACTATATGTTGTAAAATCAGATCACTATATGAGCAACACTCGTTTTAATTATAAACACTGAATGAATAAATGTCGTCTAGCGACTAGAACAACTAGTCAAGCTTGCCTTGATGTCATCTTTCTTTTCCTGTTCGTGTGTAATTGTATAAGATCATGGATCACAAATTCAAAAAAATTTTTTTCAAAAACAATCAGAATGGATTTGGGGCTTTTTTTGGTTTTTTGTTTTGTTTTAATTTTTGTTTTGGGGTACCAGGGATTGAACTCAGGGGCGCTCAACCACTGAACCACATCCCTAGCTCTATTTTGTATTTTACTAGAGACAGGGTCTCACTGAGTTGCTTAGCAACTCAACTCGCTAAATTGCTGAGGATGGCTTTGAATTGGAGATCCTCCCCAGCCTCTGGGATTACAGGCCGGAGCCACCACGCCTGGCCATGCATTTGTTTTTAAAACAGAATTTCCCCTGCCAGATTTCTGATAACATTATCCTCTGTCAAGTGAAATTATTCAGATATTCCATTTCCCTGAAGTAACTAGCATAAGGATTAAGCAAGAGTGGTGTTAAAATTGTTTCATTTTGAAACCACATATATTGGGAGCTGTTTGGGTTTCAAAATAAATGTAAGGGACAATCTAATCTTTAAGATTTCTGATCCAAGTGTGATGGTGCACTCCTATAATCTTAGCGACTCAGGAGGCTGAGGCAGGAGAATGGCAAGTTCAAAGCCAGCCTCAGCTAAGGATTCCTTTACAATTAAGACTGGCTAATGTAACTAAATTCTGGCCAATGGAATGCATTATATTATATTTGATTTCCAGGAAGACTATCTGAGAGGAAATTATTCAATCAGGGTGTGTACCTTTTTGCCCTTTTGCTCTTCTGTGATGATTGGAGTTGCTGCTGTCTTATTTACCATGAGGTAATATCTTGAAAATAAAAGCCATAATTAAGAATCATTAAACAAAAAGACAAGAGTCGAGGTTCTTTAAGCTGGGAGTGTAGCTTAGTGGTAGAGTGCTTGCTTGCTTAGTATGGATGAGGCCTTGGCTTTGATCCCAGCACTGAAAAAAAGAGTTCCTGAAAACTGTGGAGCTGACACACAAGTCTTTGGACTACCAACCTTCAGATTTCTATTATATGAATGATAAATCAGTGACTATCTTAGTTAAGCCACTATTATATTGTGTTTTCTGTTACATGAACACAAATCTAAATCTCAGTGTGTATCTAATTCAAAGTTTTATTGGATAGATGTCCCAAACACTCTCCCATTCATTCCAGCAAAATCATTTTAGGACTTCTGGTCAGTGTCAGAGCAGAACAAGTAAGTGACTTAGAGCAATTATGCAACTTCCCCCAGGTCTTCTTTCAGTTGTGCCTTCTTTTCCAGCATCTTTCCCCTCATGTTGTCAGGGTCTCCTAGTGTTACCGCTGTTTACCGGTGGTGAGTCCTTATTTCCCCGATGCTGAAGTATAATACCAGAGAAGCACGCCGAGGCAAGTTTAGAGTGGAAAGTTGAAACTTTATTAAAGGACAGTAGAAAAGATTTCTCCCTGGAGGAAGAAGGGGACCCAAGAGGTGGAATCCATGGAAGGGGGAGGTCTTCTCTTTTTTATAGCTAAGGTTTACTTTCAGATTTCCTGCATCCCTGTCAAGTGCATTCCTGTCCTTTGTTCTATTATCTTGCGTGGTGGAATGTAAGTGGGAAGGCCCAAAAGGTGGGTAGTAACCTGGGCAGGAAGGGCGTTTGGATTAGCATCTCTTTGTTTGCTGAGAGCTGCTTCATTAACATTTCCTTGGGATAGGCTCCCGGCCTTGGGGACTTTTGAGTGTTGTGGTAAAGACCGCCAGCTTTTCTGTTCTCACCTCTTAACACCCCTTTGAGCTGTGTTTTAAAGAACTTTGAACTTTCCTGGACTCCAGATTCTCAATACGGCCTTCATTCTTGATTTTACTCCACATTAGACCCAATTTACCTAACTACACTAACTACCTATCTTTAAATCTGGCTTCACTAGTGTCCCACAAGTCCAAATATTTTCAATATTCTGAAGGATACTAGTATCTTTTTTTTAATATTTATTTTTCAGTTTTCGGTAGACATAACATCTTTATTTTTACGTAGTGCTGAGGATCGAACCCAACGCCCCGTGTATGCCAGGTGAGCACGCTACTGCTTGAGCCACATCCCCAGCCCTACTATCTTCTTTAAATGACATTCTTATTGTGTTTCATGCATAATATGAGTAAACTGATAATTATCTTTGACTATCTTTAGCAATTCTTTTTTCATTGCTTCATTTAGGCCTAGTATTACGGCACTTCTGATTGGCACTTTGGGCTTATATCAGATAGTTTCTAAACTAACCTAGAGAAGAATCACAGACACAAAAGCTCTTCTTAAGACCTAAAAATAGTAGCATTTATATTTAACATCAGTTTCAACTCAACACTACTATGATTAGCTCCAAGTATCTCTAAGGCAGTGGTTCTCAAACTTGAGCATACAAGTTAAAACACAGATTGCTGGCCATAACCCAACCACCAGAGTTCCTGATTATATAAATCTAGGGTGGATTCCCCTTGCCACTACTGCTGTTGCTGCTGCTGCTAATTCAAGAATCACTTTGAGAACTACTGCTCTAAAGCATGACAAGCAATATGAGCTGCTTTGGGCATAGGAACACTATCAGGCTTCCAGACACGTCCACCTGAGAAACTAATGTGACTCCATTTTTAAAAATAAATAAATAACAGTAGCTTCTACCTCAAGGCCTGTCCTAAGGAAGGGGGCGTGACCCTTGTCCTTGGAAAAACCCACAGAGCACTCCTAAGCACATATCCACCCTGCTGAGCTGTTTGTCTGTAAATAACCGGAGAGGTCTGAGGCACCGGGTGTCCCTGACTCAGTTACCCTAGGTGAGGACCCATAGCAACCCCCCTAGCAACCTCCAATCAGCATAAGACAGGGAAAATACCTGGAATGCCAGAGGACCCTCAAGTAGTTTATGGTGGTTGATAAAATGTTGGGAAACCATGTAGTTTAGCACGTACACCCTTCGTGGCCTAAACCAATCAGTTCAAACAAATCCCCCTTTTGTACTAATCAATCACCCATACCCAACTTGTTCCCACCATTGAATGTGCTAATCAATACAACAGACACGACTATGGCAATATGTAAATCAATGGAAGTGTAACTGATGTGATTCTGCAATCTGTATACGGGGTAAAAATGGGAGTTCATAACCCACTTGAATCAAAGTGTGAAATATGATATCTCAAGAACTATGTAATGTTTTGAACAACCACCAATAAAAAAAAAGGCAGGTAGGAAGCAGAGGAGAATCTTGACAGGTAATTTTAAATATTCTTCCCTCTGGAATGAGGATACTCATTATTTTTCTGGATGTCATTATCTATAAATTTTCACTGGCTCTTTATATGTGCACTTCTTCCTTAAGAATGGAAGTCTAGGGCTGGGGATGTGGCTCAAGCGGTAGCCACATCGCCTGGCATGCGTGAGGCCCGGGTTCGATCCTCAGCACCACATACCAACAAAGATGTTGTGTCCGCCGAAAACTAAAAAATAAATATTAAAAAAAGTTCTCTCTCTCTCTTTAAAAAAAAATGCTCAATATCTTATGTAATTTACTGAATACAATACACTGTATAAGTACACTGTATAGTATCAGTTGTTTTAAAAAAAAAGAATGGAAGTCTACGTATTTATAAATAAGCAAGTAATATTGAGTGCATGATAAATAAAACGATTTAACTCCCATTCTAAAAAAAAAAAAAAAGGAGTTGTTGTTTGATTTTCCCAAGGTATGGAATGATTTGCTGTGTGATGTTGTGACTCATAGAGTATCCCCCCAAAACCTATAGTCTCACTGAACAAAGGACCAGGACTCACTCCCTGGGACCGCTGCGTCAGGAACGGTTGTGAATCCAGGCTCCAGCTTGCAATAAAGACTTGTGTGCTTGCATCGGATTCGGCTCCTGGAGGTCTATTGGGCTCCCACGAATCTGGCATAAAACACCAACTAAGTGTCCACTTCAACTAAACTGGACAGGTTCTTTGGTTGATGTATTACAGTGTGAATATTAATGTCTCCCCAAAATTAATATGCTGGAACTTCATAGTCAATGTGATAATACTAAGAGTTAGGGCCTTTTAGGAAATGATTAAGTCATGAGGGCCTTGCCCTCATTAATGAGATTGGTGCCTTTATTAAAAAAAAAGATTGGCTCTGCTCCATGGCTGATGCTAAGCAAAGCTGAGAACCAAAGCCTACAGCTCTGTGAAGAAACTGAGGCATAGAAAGGTTAAGTGACTTGCCAAAGGTCCCACAGCTTTTTTTCTTATAAGGCTAAGAAAAATCACAAACCACATGTTAGTGAGTCAGCAAGATCTAGATCCCGATAGTACTACAGATGTGGAAGTTGTTACAGATACTGAAGAATAACTTATTAAAGACTATGAAGAAATATAGAAAGACATGGAAGAATTACTCCCCTGACAGAGGATGGTCTGATAACATTGGGAACAGAAGAGTTGCAAAAATTAAGACATGATCTTGAAATGGTACTATCTACCATTCAGCCAAAGAATGAAAGTTAAAGGAAGACCTAAAAAGGGAGAACAATGGTTGGATGAATTGCAACAAATAATGGAATCTCTTAATGCACTTTACAGTGAATTGAAAAATCAGTTCGTGACGTTTTCTGAAACAAAAATCTTTAGTGAGCTGAAAACTAAAATGCTTAATATAAAAGCATTCAAGGAGAAACTCTTGATTACTTTGGGTGAGTTTCTAGAAGACCATTTTCCTCTGCCTGATGGGAATGTTAAAAAGAAAAAGAAAAACATTTAAGAATCAACCAAAAGTTGATAACAATGCATGAAATATTAGAGATTCTTATAAATAGATTATTTGATGCTCCACATGATTCATATGTCAAAATCAGTGATTCCTTTTGGCCACCTTATATTGAGCTGGTGCTGCGTAATGGAATTGCCTTGAGACATCCAGAAGATCCAACCAGATTGAGATTAGAAGCCTTCCATCACTAAAAGGATGTTCGTTTTTCATAACAGGAAAGAATCTTGTGGGGCTGGGGATGTGGCTCAAGCGGTAGCGCGCTCGCCTGGCAGGCGTGCGGCCCGGGTTTGATCCTCAGCGCCACATACAAACAAGGATGTTGTGTCCGCCGAAAACTGAAAAATAAATATTGAAATTCTCTCTCTCTCTCTCTTTAAAAAAAAAAAAAAGAATCTTGTCATCTAAGGATAATGGAAACAGGACTATTTGAATAAAAGAATATTATTTGCAAATCGAAGTAATAGCCTATCTTTCTTTTATCCTTAAGTGACATGTATTGCCATTTCTTCATTTTAAAAATGGTCCTTTCTTATTCATTCAGTGCTATGGTGCTTTAAACTGTACAAAGAAAGCAAGTAAAAAATATTGTAGATTTATAAAGCATTAATATACTTTGCCTCATTCGATGTTCTTTGGAAAATTCTTTGTTAATTTAGGATATTCCTAATGTAATACTTTTCTTTTCAACTTTATGGCAGTATATTTTATGCATTTTAAGTTTCATTTGTATTTAGGAATTATAATGGAAAGGTCAAATTAAATATTTGCTAATGTTTATAAAATGGAAGTAATATCCCAAGGAGAAAGTGATATAATTAAAAATACCTAGCAAATCTTAAAAAAAAAAAAAAAAAAAGATTGAAAGAAGCTGCCTTCTCCCTTCTACCACGTGAGAACACAACAAGGGACACCATCTGCAGAGGAGAGAGTAGGCCTTCACCAAACACTAAATCTGCCAGCACCTTAAGCATGTACTTCCTAGCCTCTAGAACTATGATAAATAAATTTCTATTATTTATAAATTACCCAGTCTAATTCTGAGGAATGATATTGGCCAAATTATATTGTTATATTCTGTGCATGTACAAATATGTAACAACGAATCCTACCATTATGTACAACTATAATGCACCAATAAAAAATGGAAATAAAATAAATTACCCAGTGTAAGGTATTTTGTTATAACATCCCTGAAAGATTAAGACATGTTGCTACCTAACACACATGTCCCATCCAAATGAAAAACTGTCACAATTTTCTATTTGATTTTCTTCCAACAATAAAGAAAATAATCTAGGGGGCTGGGGTTTTGGCTCAGTGGTAGAGCACTTGCCTAGCATGTGTGAGGCACAGGGTTCGATTCTCAGCACCACATATAAATAAATAAAATAAAGGTCCATTGACAACTAAAAAAAAATATATTTAAAAAAAGAAAAATAATCTAAGTGATAAAAATATATCTTATATGACTCAATAAAACTAATTCTTTCTCATAAATTTTTGTTTTGCCAAGATTACTGATGTGAGAAAAGAAATAAAGAAACTAGTTCCTCACTGCTCCAGAGTCACAGCCTGACTCCCACGAGATACCAGACCACCAGTTGGAAAGTCTCATGTGGTAGCTCCTTGAGACCCAGGTTTCTGACTCCTGTTGTTTTGAATTGGTTCTCCAGGGTTTCATGGGCTGAATTTTTTTTTTTTTTTTGGTACCAGGGATTGAATCCAGGGGCACTTAACCACTGATCCACATCCCCAGCCCTTTTTATTTTTTTATTTTGAGACAGAGTCTCGTTAGGTTGCTTACCACCTGGCTAAATTGCCGAAGCTGGCTTTGAACCTGCAATCCTTCTACCTCAGCCTCCCAGGCCACTGGGATCCCAGGCATGCACCACCAGGCCTGGCTCATGGGTTGAAATTTAATGTCCATTTAGAGTTTTTAAGAGGGTGAAAACAATCCAACTATAGTGTTTAGAAGTGGGGTTTTTGATAGGTGACTGGGATTAGATAAGGCCATTAGGGTAGAGCCCTCATATTGGATTATGGTGGCTTTATAAGAAGAGGCAGAAAGACACATGCAAGTGCTCCTTGTCTCTTTCCATGTGGTACTCTGCACCACCTTGAGCTCACAAGGAAGCCATCAGCAGATAAGGCCTGAGATTTTGCACCTGCAGAACTGTGAGCCAAAATAAATATCTTTCCTTTACAAAGAAACTGCCTCAAGTATTTCATTGTGATACTGCAAACTGGACCAACACCCCAACCTTAAACAATCCACTTCAATTCTTTCAAGTTTGTGTGTGTGTCAAAAATAATTTGAAGGGTTATAGACTGGGCTATAGATCCCTGGTAGAGCACTAGCCTAGCATGCACCAGGACCTGGGTTCTGTCCTTAGTACCACAAAAACAAAACAAAAACACACACAAAAAAAAAAAAAAACCAGAATGAGGGGTTAAATAACATAACTTTCCATATCTGACTGCAATTTTGAGATTCTAGGGATTGAACTGAAGGAACATCTGCTTAATTCAGTTATGATGGAGACTGACACGTGTTGACTGGAAATAGTGAAGTAGGTAATTTTATGTGTCCCTAATTTACCAAGTATCTCACATAATTTCATCAAAATGTCAAATAGTTAATGTGCTAGAGGGTGTTGAGAGTTACCCCTGGGCTGTATGTGGAATACATCGGCAGGCATCGCAGCCAGTGAGGGGATAGGTCTGGTATTAGGAACTTCCCATGGCACCCCCACAGGGATAGATTGCCTGATGCAGGTGAACTTTCTCCTCCGCTCTGCCAAAGGTCCCACACAGCACCAGAGATGAGGTGACCTGCTATAGCCACAAAGCCCCTCTGAGTTGGGTGTGACCTGTCAAGATGCCAATCAATCAACCTGTATGAAGCAAGCCTCCACCCCTGAAATCTTATCCCTGCCTTTGATGTACCCCTTAAATAAACCACTGGAGCCATTTTCTAATTCTAATTGTCCAGCTCCAGCTCCTGTGTGAGTTGGATCTATCAGGTGTTCCATCCTTTAAACCTAATTCTGGGGCTGGGGTTGTGGCTCAGTGGCAGAGCATTGGCCTCGCACATGTGAAACACTGGGTTCGATCCTCAGCACCACATAAAAATAAACAAACAAAAAAAGGTATTGTGTCCATATATAACAAAAAAAATATTAAAAAAAAAACTAATTCTGACTTTGTCTTTTGTTCTTCACTAATTATTCTAGACTTTAATTTCTTAGGTGGCTTACTGCCGGAAACCATCCATGAATTACGCCAGGGTCTTCTCTTGGTAGCCAGAGAGATTTAGGTTTGGCATTGCAAACTATCCATGGCTCTCCCATGGCAATAGATTGCCCAATACAAGTGACCTTTATCTCTGCTCTGCTAGGAAGATACCTTACAGTAGCTCCAGAGATGGGTGTAACCCGTTGGGAACTGAACAGCCCCATCTTTAACCTTTTTTGGTGAAGAATATACTATGGAAGGCCTTTGATGTTTCCCAATATTAAATAAAGCAAGCATAGGCTCCATTTTGCCATGGTATAAAAGCTTGATCCGTAGGATCAGCTTGCCAGTCCCGTTCCAGCTTTTGAAATTATTTTCTGTGTCCTGTAGCTTTATCATCATTCTATTTTTCTTAGCTTTTATTTCTCAGCCAGCCCATTCCCCCAAGGGGAACCCCATTTCCATCACCCACAGGGACATAAGTGAGAGCTTAAACCCTTCTGAGCAGGAAGACAAACCTCATTAAAGAGGTGATAGCTGCGTCCCCTTAACAGGGAAAAGAGTTTTAAGATGATATAATTTATGCCATTCTAGGTACTTTATACTACATATCTACAGTCTGATGAACCCAGACTAATTCCATCTTAAGATTGAGAGCCACCTCGTCACAAAGTCATGAAAAGTTCATTTCTGTTTCACTATAAAATACTAAGATTTCTATTTGGCCTGACCATACTCTGGTGTTTAAACGTGTTTGGAATTCCTGCCAGTGCTCTGAACACACCCATGCCTGACTCTCCTTGACCATATAACAACCCTCTCTGAAACCTCAGCGGCTTCTCATAAATTCTGACGTTGGAATCTCAACTTACTCCCTACCTTGAACCGTTAAGCCATGTAGATCATTAACCTGCTATCTGCCTTTGTATTATGCTTGCCAGAACCCTGTTAGCTGTAAGTTCCCAAGACACCCTCCTTTGTAACTTTTTGTGCTATAAAAACTTTCCTGCTCTGAGAACTGTTGCAGTTCCCCATCCCAGCTTTCCAGTGAGGCATTTGCTGGTCAGCTCTCTCATGTACAAGATATAGGCTTGCTTTAATTTGGTTTAAATTGTAGTCAGTGATCTTTTTTGTGTGTGTCACAGGTTCAGCAGTCACCCTCTTTTTTTTTTTTTTTTTTTTTGGTACTGGGGATTGAACTCAGGGACACTCAACCACTGAGTCACATTTCTATCCCTATTTTGTATTTCATTTAGAGACAGGGTCTCACTGAGTTGCTCAGCGCATCGCTTTTGCTGAGGCTGGCTTTGCAACCTCCCAAATCCTTGGGATTACAGGCAGGTGCCACTGCACGTGGCTACAGGCACCTCTTTTTGAAGTTTCCTGCTGACTTGAAATTCCCCATGTATTTCCCAACAGAGAACTTTATCTGGAAGCATGTTGGGAAGTGGGCTGTAGGCTGATGGGGTTCAGGTATAATCTGGGAGCTCCCATCTGGTTCAACAGTTCTGCCAGGGTTCAGAGTCAGGCCAGTATCATTTGTGTCTCTACGAACTGAACTGTTGTTTGAGGGTCTCTCAAGCACTTTCACAGCACACTGTGAGACAGGCAGGGCTTACATCTTGCTGTTGAACACGACTCAAAGAAAAGACCATCGACTCCAATTTTAAATCAAATAAAGCAAGCTTGTATTGTGTACACAAAAACTGACCAGCGACTGTCTCACCCGAAATCCTGGCCAGAGAACAGCCCCCAGCTCTCAAGGAAAAGGTTTTATAGCACAAGAAGTTGCAAAAGAAAGCATCTTGAGAACTTATAGATAACAGGATTTTGACAAGCATAATACAAAGGCTGATAGTAGGTTAATGATCTATATGGATCTATTTCAAGGTAAGGAATAAATTTAGATCCCAACATCAGAATTTATGAGGCACTTCTGAGGTTTCAGAGAGGGTTGTTATCTGGTCAGGGGGAGCCAGGCATGGGTGAGTTCAAGACATGGGCAGGAATTCCAAACAAGTTTAGACATCTCAGTAATTTATAGTAAAACAGAAATTAACTTTTCATGACTTTGTGACGAGATGGCTCCCAATCTTAAAATGGAATTAGGTTGTGTTCCTCACTTACACTGAAATTCTAAAGTGTTAGATGACTTACCCAAAGACATTACAGCATGAGAATAAAATACATACTAAGACTTTTAATGGGACTGGTGTTGTGGCTCAGAGGTAGAGCACTCGCCTAGCACGTGCAAGACCCTGGGTTCAATCCTCAGCACCACATAATAATAAATAAATAAAGATATTGTATCCAGCTGAAAAACAAATATTTTTTTTAAAAAAAGACTTTTACTAAAGGGTATTTCATGAAGGACAGAACTGTGGTGTGGAGATTTGGGTTTTGTTGTTATTTTGGTTTGATTTTTTTTAGAGAGATTAGGAAAGGAATATTACCCCCAAAGTTGTCTCAATACAACAAATATGCCCTAGAAATTCATAAGCTCCCCTGTCACCTCACCACCACCACAATAATGCTGTTTTATTCATTATCAGAAAATTCAGAAACATATGTCCTTAGATGTATTTTAATGGCACGGCTCATACACTGGACTCTGTATATATCATAGATGTTCTACTATAAAGAGCACTGAAATAATTCCCAAAATTTTATTTAAAACTAAAGCACGGGGGTTGTGACTCAGTGGTAGAGCTCTTGCCTAGCATGTGTGAGGCACTAGGTTTGATTCTCAGCATCACATATAAATAAATAAATAAATAAATAAATAAATAAATAAATAAATAAATAAAATAAGTCCACATCTAAAAAAAAAAAAAAAAACACCTAAATCACGGGCTAGGAATATAGCTCAGTTGGTAGAGTATTTGCCTTGCATGCACAAGGCCCTGGGTTTGATCCCCAGCACCACAAAAAATGAAAATAATAATAATAAAGTATTATTCAGAAGGAAAAGATTTTTTAAAAGTTGAGTCATGCGAAAAGAATCAAGAACCTATATTAAAGAAAAGAATGATCTCAAGTCAATAACCTAACATTACATCTTAAGGAACTGGGGGTAGGGAGGAAAGCAAATTAAGTTCAAAATTAGCAGAAGAAAAAAAGAAACTATAAAGATTAGAGATAAATGAAACAGAAAGTAAAAAACAGAGAAAAATCAATGAAACCAAGAGGTGATTCTTTGAAAAGATCAACAACAGTGACAGTCCTCCTGTTCTAAAAAAAGAGTCAACGCAAATTACTCAGATTAGAAATGAAAGGGCAGGGGCTGGGGATGTGGCTCAAGCGGTAGCGCGCTCGCCTGGCATGCGTGCCGCCAGGGTTCGATCCTCAGCACCACATACCAACAAAGATGTTGTGTCCGCCGAGAACTAAAAAATAAAAAGAAATGAAAGGGCAAATATAACTACTGACCGTACAGAAACAGAGAGGAATATAAGAGAATACTACGAACAATGATACACCAACAAATTAAATCACCCAGATAAAATGGAAAACTCCTAGAAATACACAAACCCCCAAAACTTCAAGTAGAAATAGAAAATCTGAACAGAGGTATAATAAGTAAAAAGATGTAATCTGTAGTTAAAACTTCCCAATAAAGACCATCTCAGAACCACATAGCTTCATTGGTAAATTCTGTCCAAAATTTAAAGAATTACTAACAATCTTCTCAAACATTCAGTTTTATGAAGCAGGCCAGCTGGAACAACTTTGTGAGACCCTTTCTCAAAATAATTTTTTTTTTTTTAAATTCAGAAATTAAAAAAAATTAAAGGGCTAAGGTGTAGCTCAGTGGCAGAACAACTCTGGGTTAAATCCATTCAGTTTTATCCATATCACTTTTTCTGCATTTATTCATTTTGAAACAATCTTGAAATAATCTTTACCTAGACAAAATATTCTTTCAGAAAAAACACATATTTATAACTTTTCTTAACAAAAAGCGCATCTCTGACTGGGGATGTGGCTCAAGCGGTAGTGCGTGCGCTTGCCTGGCATGCGTGCGGCCTGGGTTTGATCCCCAGCACCACATACAAAGATGTTGTGTCCGCCGATAACTAAAAAATAAATATTAAAAAAAAAAGCACATCTCATTTTCCTTGTATACTTTGTATGTAGAACTGTTTCCCTTACTTCTAGTGATTTTAATTACATATGTAAGAATTGTAATCTTAGTAAGCTTAATTTTTAGTGAAAACCCAAGAAGTAAGCAATTTTTTAACTGTCAAGAGCCAACAATTTATGAATGCCCATTTTATAATTTTTAGAAACATAAAGTCTCTCATATGACAGTTTTCAATGTGGAGTAGGACATGTTTTTGGTGAGTGTGTGTGTGTGTGTGTGTGTGTGTGTGTGTATACAACTCATATAAATTATACAACTCATATAAATTGTATTTTTATAAAATTAAAGAAGTCAAAAGTGAGTAAACTTACACCTATGTTAAGCAGTTGATGTTTTAATATTTTATCTTATTTGTTAAGGATCTAAATATTCAATGAATATCCCTCATTTAATATAACTGTGCAAAATGCTAAGGGTATAGTTACTGAAGAGATTTAGGAATTTTTTTAAAGCAAACATATTATAAAACACAATTATTGTTTTTTTTTTGCTTATCTGTGCTGCTAGGGATTTTACCCAGGGCCTCACACATTTTAGGCAAACACCCAACTACTGAACCCCATCCCTATCTCAAATATAATTTCTATTAAGAACTTCATTTATAATCTTTCATGCCACTTTAAATTACTTATTCTTAACAACTAAGACTGGAAAATTTCATAAGATGTTGGACAAATATAGCCCTCCTGAGCAGATAAATACCTTGATGTAAGAGTCACTTATTACACAGAAGTCCAAAGTTCCTTTAAGGCTCTCAGTTGCCCTGGAATCATTATAATTACAGGACTATTATTTTGGAAAGCCTTGATTTTCCTACATTGGCTAGAAAGTCAAGTAAAACAAAACCCCAAGGTAAGCTTGGAAATCAGTAAACAGATTCCTCTTTCATCTGTAGGTTTGGATAATTCATGGGTTGGTATGGATGAAAATACCTTAGGAATGACTTCCAAAAGGTCATTTATAGGTTTTTTGGTTTTTTTTTTTTGCTTTTTCTGGCCAATAAAAAATGTTTTTGGTGAGTGTGTATGAGTGTGTGTGTGTGTGTGTGTGTATGTGTATATATACAAGTAGGGATAACAATTTAGCATTGCTCTAAGTCAAGGTATACAGGTAGTTACAAAGCAGAATTGGTTAGTGTGAGAGCCTTTTATAAAAAATTGCTAGTTTTTTTCTGATAACTGTAGTTGTTTTTATGAAACCAACAATATTTTTGTTTATTGAAAATTTATTTTGTTTACTGAAAATTTACAAAGTCATATGAACTTGAAAAACATCTGGGTTAGTTTCTCTAGTTAGCAGTTTTAAGTATATTTAATTTGTGAGTGTTTGTTTATCTTTAAAACAATTTAAATATTATTCATTTAGAGGATTTTTAATTTGTACAGACATAATGTAAAAGTTATACTTGTACACATTTATAAACATACACAGACGTAGATGGACACAAAGATCTGTATTCATTTAAAACACTTAGCCATGAGCTAGGTACAGATATATAAAACTCATTAATTTATAAATGTTACATCCAAATTAAGTTTTGCAAGTTAAAACTACATGTTTTTTTTTTAAATAATTGTTACTCTTTTTTTTTTTAAAGAGAGAGAGAGAGAGAATTTTTTAATATTTATTTTTTTTAGTTTTCGGCGGACACAACATCTTTGTTTGTATGTGGTGCTGAGGATTGAACCCGGGCCGCACGCATGCCAGGCGAGCGCGCTACCGCTTGAGCCACATCCCCAACCCCAAACTACATGTTTTTAAGTCAACATGTTTTACTAATATTAATAGGAAAGACCATTAAGATATTTTAGCTCAATTTTTAAATAGTCAAAAATTATGCCAAGAAAAGAAATTGAAGGGCTGGGGTGGTGGCTCAGTGGTAGAGTGCCCGCCTAGCATGCATGAGGCACTGGGTTTGATCCTTGGCACCACATAAAAATAAACTAATGTATCCACCTAAAACTAAAGATTCATAAATAAATATATATTTAAAAAACAAAAAAAGGAAGTTGATATAAAAATATTTTCCCTGATACTACAGTCAAACAAAAATATCACAAGAAAAGAAAACTATACACCAATATTCCTTTCAACTAAAGGTAGGGAATATAATTGGTCCCCAACCTTCATAAAGTTTGTGTTGAGACAGACTCTTGTAACAAAAGATAGGTTAACAAGAGAAAGATAAACAAGGTTATTAACATGCATGAAAGAAAAGTCTCTTGGAGCAATAACCTAGCAAGCTGCCTCAAGTACTATTTCAACAAAGAACAATAAATTTTGAGAGGTGACAAAATAAAGGAAAAGCAGTCCCAGACTTCAGACACCTCTGGCGCCACTGTCTCTGAGCTAATAAGCAAGGCATTATGAAGCAGAATTTATATTCACTCATGGCAGTGAAATAGGAACAAGGAAGATGGAAAGACTTTTTTGTCTTTGTGATTCTCTGTTCTGCTTTTAGGCAAACAGAAGGCAGAAAGTTCCCTTGCATCTTGATGATCTTCAACTCAACAATCCTTCATATTTTGGAGATAAATAATTTTACTTCCTTCATAACTATAAGTGTACAAATCCTCAAAAAATACTAATAAACTAAAATCAGCAACAAATTGAAAGTATTATATACCTGACCACATTGGATTTATCCCATGGATGCAAGGATGGTTCAGCATACAAAAATCAAATAGCCAGGCAATGTGGCACATGCCTGTAATCCCAACCAGTGGGGAGGTAGTCATAAAGATTGCAAGTCAGAAGTCAGCTTAGATAACTTTGCCAGACCCTGTCTCAAAATTTAAAATAATGATAATAATAATAATAATAATAATAAAGTGCTAGTGATATATCTCAGTAGTTAGAGCACTTACTTAATGTGTACAAGGCCCTGGATTCAACTCCCAGTACCACACACAAAAAAATAAAATAAAATAAAATTTAAAAGCCAACATAACACTTTAATGCAACAAAGGTTTAAAAAAATGACCATCTCAATTGATACAGAAAAAGTATTTGACAAAAATCTAATCCCTTCTTCTGATTAAAAAAAAATGAGGGGCTGAGGATATGGCTTAGTGGCAGAGTACTTGCCTAGCATGCGTGAGTCACTGGGTTCGATTCTCAGCATCACATGAAAATAAATAAATAAAATAAAGGTATTGTGTTCATCTACAACTAAAAAAAAAAAATCTTTTTAAAAATGAAACTTAACAAACTATAAATAGAGTGTCCTCAACTTGATAAGGCCATACATAAAAACACTGTAGCTAACATCATAACTAATATTTGAAAGACTGAAAACTATTCCCTCCAAATCAGAAATAAGACAAGGATGCTCTTATTTTTTACCACTGCTCTTCAGCATTGTACAGGAAGTTCTCATCAGGGCAATTAGGCCATCAATCAATAAATAACTGACATGCAAATTAGAAAAGAATTAAAACCATAATCATAGATGACATGATCCTACATATAGAAAACCAAAGAAGCCACACAAAAAAATGTAGTAGAACTAATAATCAAATTCAGCAAAATTGTGAGACACAAGATCAACATGCAAAATCTGTTGTATTTTTATACCCTGGCAATGAATAATTGAAAAGGAAATTAACTCTTCTATTTGTAATAGCATAAAATAATAAGATACTTAAAAATAAAAATAAGAGAGTGAGTATGAAATTTGTACATTGAAACCCAAAAATGTTGCTGAAAGTAAATAAAGATTAAATAGATGGAAAGACAGTTTGTATTCTTGGTTTAGAAAACTTAGACATGGGCTGGAGGGATATAGCTCAATTGGTAGAGTGCTTGCTTTGCATGCACAAGGCCCTGGATTCAATCCCCAGCACCACAAAAAAAAAAAAAAAAAAAAAAAAAAAAAGAAAAGAAAAGAAAAGAAAGAAAGAAAACTTAGATTTATTACTGTTAAGATGTCAACAATAGGGCTCGGGATGTGGCTCCAGCGGTAGCGCGCTCGTCTGGCGTGCGTGCGGCCCGGGTTCGAGCCTCAGCACCACATACAAAGATGTTGTGTCCGCCAATAACTAAAAAATAAATATTAAAAAAAAATTAAAAAAAAAAAAAAAGATGTCAACAATAGGGGGGCTGGGATGTGGCTCAAGCGGTAGCGCGCTCGCCTGGCATGCGTGCAGCCCGGTTGGATCCTCAGCACCACATACAAAGATGTTGTGTCCGCCGAAAACTAAAAAATAAATATTAAAATTCTTGAAAAAGGAAAAAAAAAACACTGATAATCATCAAAAGTAACTGGGGTTGGGAATTGTGGGTCAATGGTAGAGCGCTTGCCTAACTTTCTGTGTTCTGTGGTTTTTATGGCAGTTCTATTTCTCCTAGCTTTCATTTCTCAGCCAGCGCATTCCATGGAGGGGAACCCCATTTCTATGGCCCACCCAGGACGTGGGCGGGAGGTAGTGACATAAAAATAGGCACATAGACCAGAGGAGTAGAATTGAGAAGCGAGAAATAAACCCATGCAGCTATGGCCAATTGATTTTTGACCAGAATGAAAACACAAGTAATACAGAACAACAACTGTCATTTCAACATATGGTGAAGGACACCTGCATATCCACATGCCAAATAATAAAACTGAACCACTACCTACAACGTAAATAAAAATTAATTCAAAATAGATCAAAGACATAAATGTAAGAAAGAAAGTCTAAAACTCTTAGAGGAAAACATGGGGTAAATCTTCAGGACATTAGATTTAACAATGAATGCTTAAATAGGACGCCAGAAGCATAAGCAATAATAGTAAACAAATAAATTGGGACTTAATCAAAATTTAAAGCTTTTGTACCTGAAAAAAATATAACACAGAAAGTAGGTAGACAACATATGAAATCGTAGAAATTATTTTCAAACCAGGTCTAATGTCTAGAATACAAGTTTTTAAATCTCATACAAATAATAATACACAACAATCAGCCATGGCCAGAACTTCTAATTTAAAAATAGGAAAGAACTTGAGTAGACATTTATCCATATGAGACATATAAATTGTTAACAAGTACATGAAAAATGTTCTACGTTATTAGTCATGAGAGAAATGCAAAGTAAAGCCACAATGAGGTAGCACTTCATACCCAGGAGAATGGATGTAATTTTTTTTTTATTTAAAGTCGAAAATAAGTATCAGCACAGATATAGAGAAACTAGAACTCTCATCCATTGCTGGTAAGAAAGTAAGTGGTGTAGCTACTGTGGAAAACAATTTGGTAGTTCTTTAATAAATTAAATATAGAATTACCATATGACTCAATAATTCTGCTCCTAGGTACATAGCCAAAAGAATTGAAAACAGGTGTTCAAACAAATAACTGATACACAAGAGTTCCTAGCAGCTCTACTCATAAGAGCCAAAAGGCAGAAACAATGTCCTCCCATGAGTGAATAGTATATTTACACAATGGAAAATTCTTTGGCCATGAAATGAAATGAAGTATATATAGAAGCATGCTGTCTCTAAATAAAATACACAAAAGGCTGGGGATGTGACTCAGTGGTTGAGTGCCCCTGAGTTCAATCCCCAGTACCAATATATATATTCTCAGAAGATTTAAAAGAATCCAAATTAAACCCTGATGTGTTAAAGGGTATTTTCCTACCTACTGCATTTTACCTCCTTATACCTAAGTAATTTTTAACTTAGGTAGAAATGGAAAAATTGGTACATATTCCTGGAAAACAAGGATCAAGAATTTAAAATTTTGCATACCAACAATTCTCTAGGATCTTATCATTTAGAGATAAATAGCGGCTGAACTAAGGTATATATAGTTCAGTAGTAGGGCATTTGCCTGGCACATGCAAAGCCCAGGGTTTAATTACCAACACTGCAAAAAAAAATAGTAATAATAAATTTTAAAAATATCACATATTTTTAAAATTACAAAATTCTAAATATATTTATAAATATATAAATATATATATATATATTTAAATGTAAAAAATGTGGGGCAGAGGAATATCCCTTTTTCTCTCTACTCATTCCCAGTTCTCTGGCTGGTGCCCTATAAGATTAGACTGACAATAAACAAATGGACAAGAGAAAAACAAAATTTATCAACATGTGTATTATTTATACAAATGAAGCCCTCAGTAATAAATAACTCCAAGTGATGGTTAGTACTTGGGCTTATGTAGCATATTAAATGTTGCCCAGGCTGGTCTGGAATTCCCGATTTCAACTGATCCTCCTGCCTAAGCCTCCAAATACCTGGGAGTATAGGCCTATGCCACTGAGCCCAGCTAGATCTTTTATTTTTACTCAGTGTTAGAGTCAAAACTTTGAGTTTTACACATGCTAAGCACACGCTTTACCACTAAACTACAATCCCTAGACCCAAAACTGAGAAGTGACAAGACAGATGTTTAGAAAAGTGATAGGACGAAGGAAGGACTTTGAGCTTCCAGAACTGACAAATTGTGGGAAGATAATTATGTGAGGGAACCAATGGAAGATAAGGCTAGTTGATAAAATTTGTAGTTTCCTCTGGTGCCATCTCTGGGCTGATAAGAGTCTAGGATTGCTGCCAGTAATTCATTTTTGTCCTTCCTGGATGATGGGAACAGGGGAGAGGACATTTTAAAAAAATTATGCCTTGCTTTTAGGCAAATAAGAAGAGATGAGAGTTTTTCTTATTTCTGCTTCTTCTCAATTGTCTTCAACTCCAAATAAACCTTATGAAAAAGTGTTATGTTTTGGGGTGGTATATGCTGTTTCTCTTCACAAGTCTTTAATTACAGTAATTTTTAATATTTAACTATCAGACAAAGATTTAAAAGTTCAATAAAATGCTGTTTTGGAAAGAGTTATTGTTAATACAGAGATTTTCAGTCTCAATACAATACTGAGATTTTTACCTCTTCTTGTGTGCCTAATTTAGCAATAATTATACTGAAATTACAAATTCTCAGCAACCTCCATCTGAGAATTATATAGAAAGAGACAAACTTAAAGCCATACAAAAATTTTCCCTCAGTTCTGTAATGAATTTCTTCTGCTGTTTGGATGTGGAAGAAGAATCAGTCACTAGCATGGACATCTTTCATTCACTTTAGCCACCAGCATCTAAAACCCTGACTGTGTTCAGGGAACTCTCACCCTACAAGGCAGAGTTGGCCAGAGACTTCCTAGGATGTGAGCTGTGAGCTGGGTTCCACAAATCACAAGTGCCCAACCCAGGTATTGAATTGTTAGTATATGACCAAGTAAGCAAAAATTCATTCTGGAAATGGGCAGTGGTAGTAGAAGCTACTAAAGCAATTTTTAAAAAATATATTTTAATTGTCAATGGACTTTATTTTTTTTTTTTAAAGAGAGAGCGAGGAGAGAGAGAGAGAGAGAGAGAGAGAGAGAATTTTTAATATTTATTTTTTAGTTCTCGGCAGACACAACATCTTTGTATGTAGTGCTGTATGTGGTGCTGAGGATCGAACCCGGGCCGCACGCATGCCAGTTGAGCGCGCTACCGCTTGAGCCACATCCCCAGCCCCGTCAATGGACTTTATTTTAGTTATTTATATGTGGTGCTGAGAATGGAACCCAGTGCCTCATGCATGCTAGGCAAGCACTGTCCCACTGAGCTACAACCCCAGCACCTACAAGCAATTTTTAGAGACAGTTGCAACAGTCCTTGTGACTGTTGGTTCATTCATTGTCAATAGAACTGGCAACCCCAGTTACAGTGTCTATGTACACTGGTGATATCTTCATGGGACCTTAATTATGGCAAGCCATTGGGTACCAGTTTTTGGTTGTGAAGCTTCTGATTTAGTTCTCTGAAGCCTCTGGAAAGCAAGCAAACTACTCTTATTATCTTTTTAATGGGTTGCTTTTATGCTTCAGTTATCAATAAATGGTTTCTGTTACTTGCAACTAGGATTCTGAGTGATATGTGCAAACATATGTATATATGTGAGTGTGTATATATACATGAAATCTCATATATATATATATAATATACAACATTATGTTGTATGTATGTTATTATCTTCCTGGATAATATTTCAGATATCAAATTGAACAGAGAGCAAAATTTTGCAATTTTTAAAATCATAAAATTCTGGGGTTGGAGTTGTAGCTCAGTGGTGGAGTACTTGCCTAGCACATGTGAAGCACTAAGTTCAATCCTCAGCACCATGTAAATAAAATAAAAAAGCACTGGCCAGGTACAATGATACCTATAATCACAGAGGCTCAGGAGGCTGAGGCAGGAACATATGTATTGTTTCCATCTACAACTAAATTTTTTTTTTAATTTTAAAAATTATAAAATTCTGAACTGTTGGTATAGTTCAGTAGTATAGTATTTACCTGGCATATGCAAAGCCCAGGTCTGGGGATGTGGCTCATTAGTAAAGTACTCCTGGGTTAAATCTCCAGTACCAAAAAAAGAAAAAGAAAAGAAATGAAAAAAAAAATTATTTTCATAATGCATTTAGTTTTTTGTAGTTTTGGTTCTGAGGACCAAACTTAGACATGTTTAAGTGCCCTACCACTGAGCTAGATCTCCAGCCCGTTTTTTTTTTTTTTTTTTTTTAAGAGAGAGAGAGAGAATTTTTTAATATTTATTTTCTAGTTTTTGGCAGACATAACATCTCTGTTTGTATGTGGCACTGAGGATCGAACCTGGGCCGCAAGCATGCCAGGTGAGCGCACTACTGCTTGAGCCACATCCCCAGCCCCTCCAGCCCTTTTTAAATCCCTGCCCTGCTTTGGTACCAGGGATTGAACCCAGGGGTATTTGACCACTAAGCCACACCTCCAATCCTTTTTATCTTTTATTTTGAGATAGGTTCTCACTAAATTGCTTAGGGCCTCACTAAATTGCTAAAGCTGGCTTTGAACTTGGGATCTTCCTGTCTCAGCCTCCCAAATTGCTAGAATTACAGGCATGTACCACCACACCCAGCTATCTCTTCTTAATTTCAAGAAATGTCTGAGTTTCCAGGCTGGCTGCACACTTGATCTCTCCTGCCTCGGCGGCCACATAGGTGGAATTACAGGTGCATGCCATCACACAGGCTTGGAAATTGGGGTATTTTGTTTTGTTTGTATTGTCCTTGAAGGAATTTATTTAGGGTTTTTGTGATTTTTAAATATTTTTCTAGTTATACATAGACACAATATCTTTATTTTGTTTATTTTTATGTGGTACTGAGGATCAAAAGCAGGATCTCACACGGGCCAGGCCGAGTGATCTACCGCTGAGCCACAACCCCAGCCCTCTAAACTCCCAGATTCTTTGCCTGGGGCCCTGGAAATTAATCAGACAAAAGAGAGGTTAACAGGAGAAAAAGGTTAATTAAATGTTTATGTACAAAGAAATGACTCTCAGAGAGGTGACCCCAAGATTGGGCTTATATAACATTTTAGGCTAAATATAAGAAAAGAAGTTTTTTCTAGGAAGGGGAGGAGAAAACATATAGAAAATAAGGCATGTCTTGTTATGCAGATAAGAGTCTCTCCCCGTAATAAGCATTATCTCCCGAAGTAGCTTTCTTCTTGGTATTGAAATACCTTTACAAATGGAAAATTTCTTTATAAATTTAAATTTTCTTTACAAAAGGGGGAATTTATACTTTATTTTTTGGCTCTTAAAGGGAATAAAGAGCTTTTCCTGCAGCTGCTGGTTCTCAATTGCCTTTAGCTCAAAATAATTCATCTGTCAAAAAGGCATATTTCAGGGTGGCTTTTTCTTTTCTTTTTTTTTTTTTTGTATGTGGTGCTGAGGATCGAACCCGGGCCGCACACATGCCAGGCGAGTGCACTACCGCTTGAGCCACATCCCCAGCCCTAAGGGTGGCTTTTTCTGACATTGTTCAATGCCAACTTCAGAAATAATAAAAAAGTGATATCTACTTCCTTAAAAAAAAAAAGAGTAACAAGTTCCAAATTTACCTGGTTGCTTGAAATGACTGAAAAATTGTGTATGTAACACGTGTATATAAACAATGCTTTTTAGACATTAGCATCAGGAAATCAAGATAGTGGTCCTTGTCCCCCATACCAATTAAATAACGATGATAAGGTTTTCAGAAAAAGGAAAAAGAAGGTTTATTGCTTTGCTGGTGAAAGAGAAACACAGGGGACTCCTGCCCTAAAAGCTAAAATTCTGCCCATCAGCAGGAACAGGGGGGTTTTAAAGGTGACCCAACTGCTACTTTCCACATGTTCTCTGTAGTTGTAATTCACTTGTTAATTTGGGAGAGAGTTATTTCTGATATCTTCTAGTATGATCCCCAAAGCCTGGATTCCTACTGTGGGTGGGTACTCAGGGACAAAGAGAACTCTGCCTAGGACAGAGAAGAAAAGTAACCCTGTTTCCCCTGAGATTAGGGATGGAGAGAGATTAGGGAGGAGCAGGGAGAGAGGAAAAGAAACTTGTCCATTTAAAAAATAAGTTGCAGTGGTACAGCAGCAAGGGTTATATTCAAATCATAAAGTGGACCACTATTACAGACCCCCTTGAGTCCTCAGGTAATTACTTATCAGCACATGAGTGATGAAATTGTTACCGCTGTTGACCGGTGACGAGTCTTTGCTTCCCCGATGTTGAAGAATAACACCAAAGAAGCACGCCGAGGCAAGGTCAGAGTAGAGATTAGAAGTTTATTAAAGGACAGCAGAAGGGCTGGGGATGTGGCTCAAGCGGTAGCGCGCTCGCCTGGCGTGCGTGCGGCCCGGGTTCGATCCTCAGCACCACATACCAACAAAGATGTTGTGTCCGCCAAGAACTAAGAAAAAATAAATAAAAATTAAAATTCTCTCTCTCTCTCATTCTCTCTTTAAAAAAAAAAAAAAAAAAAAAAAAAAGGACAGCAGAAAAGACTTCTCCCGGAGGAAGAAGGGGACCCAAGAGGTGGAATCCGTGGAAGTGCGGTTGTTTCCCCTTCTTATAGTTTTGGGGATGGAATGTAGGTTGGAAGGCCCGAGGGGTGGGACACTTCTTTGTGATGGGCTATCTTTAAGTTTGCTGGGGGCTGTTCATTAACACTTCTTTGAGATGGACTTTGGCCTAGGGCCTTTTCAGGACTTCATTAACATTCCATGAGTTGTCCTGTGTTTTCCCTGAGTCATTCCCAGCATGGCCTCCATTTTAGATTTCACTCGGTGTTAGACCCGATTTACCTAACTACACTGACTACCTAACTTTAAATCTGGCTTCAAAATGATAATAGCTATCTCCCAAAGTAGTTTTCTTGTTGGTACAGAAATACCTTTACAAATGGAAGTTTTCTTGTAAATGCAATTTTTCTTTACAATAGGAGGGAATTCAGAGTTTATTTTTGGCTATTAGGAGAAATAAAGAGCATAATGCCTGACAGTTCTTACCAGGTGTGGTGGCATATGTCTGTAATTTCAGTGACTCAGAAGGCTGAGGCAGGGAGACAGGAGTGTTACCAAAAGTTTGGTTCTTGTCCCTGATGCCAATTTAATAAGGAGGACGTGATTTTTGAGAAAAGGGAAAAAGAAGGTTTATTGCTTTGTTAGCAAAGTAGAAGCACAGGGGACTCCTGTCCCAGAAGCTGTGATTCTGCCAGTAAGGGGGTAGAGAGGATTTTAAAAGAAATGACTGAAGAAGCTATTCAAAGGTTTCATTCCAGGGGCTGGAGATATACCTCAGTTGGTAGAGTTCTTGCCTCGCAAGCATAAGGCCCTGGGTTCAATCCCCAGCACCACAAAAAACAAAAACAAAAACAAAACTTCATTCCAGATGTCCCCCCGTAGGGAGATTGCAATCCACTTATGAATTTGGGAGATGGCCTTTCCCTAGATCTGACCATCCCAAAAGTCTGAATTACTTGGTTCCTGTGGTAGATGTGTTCTCAAAGACAGATAACTTGGCCTAGAATGTGAAAAGATAATCTTGTTCCTCTCCTGAGGTTAGGGTGGGAGAGAGGGAGAAGAGAGAAAAAAAAGTCTATTATAAAATAAGCCTTAGTGACTGAGCAGCAAGGGCATGAGAAAGATCACTGTTATAGGAGGATCACAAGTTCAAGCTTGGGCAACTTAGCAAGACTCTGTCTCAGAAATTTAAAAAGGGTTGGGAATGTAGCTCATTGGTAAAGTGCCCCTGGGTTAAATCGTTAAATCCCCAGTAACACACACACACACACACACACACACACACACACACACAGAAATAATCCTGGGGGATCACAGCTGTGTTAACAGTTCCTGTGCCCAGCTGACTAATTATGCATAACAAAGCTTAAAGGCAAGACCCAGAAGGATACAAATATTTACAAGTAACATTACTATGTGCCACTCCAGAAGAATTAAAGGAATATTAAAACAGAGCATTTAACAGGATAAAATTCGCAATGTCTGGCATTTCATAAAATTACCAGGCATCCAAAAAAAAAAAAAATAGGAAAAAATGACTATGATGTTTAATTCTTATGTGTCAATTTGGTCACATGTTGTCCAGATGTTTTGTTAAACATTCCAGATGTATCTGTGAGGCTATTTCTGGATGAGATTAACATTTGAATTTGGAGCCTCTCCCTAGTGTAGGTGGACCTAGTTCAAGTTATCAAGGCAAAAATAGACAAAGATGCTAAGTAGTGGAGAACTTGTTCTCATTGTCTGACCTCAGTATTTCCTTGCGTTTGGGCTTGGACTAGGATTGGAATTTACACCATCATTTCTTTTTCTTCCCAGGCCTCTGGACTTAGGCTAGAACTATACCATCAGGTCTTCTGGATCTCCAACTTGCCAGTTGCAGATGTTGGGTCTCCTCTGCCTCTTCAATCATATGAGATAATTCAGTCAATCAATCAATTGATCCATCATTGAATTTTCTGTTGATTCTCTTTATCTGGAGAGCCCTGACTAATACAGTGGCCCATAATGAATAGAAAAAAAAAATCAATCAATCAATAGACACTGATCCAGAAAGAACATAGATGAATTTGTTATGCTCGAATTCAGGACTCCCAAAGACCACCAGAGACCCAAGATCGATGCAAGCAGCAAAGAGGTGTTTATTGTGAGCTAGCTCGGTCCTCCACACGCACACACAGCAACTGGTGATGCTGAGAGGCCCCGAGCCCAGGGTTTGCAGCATTTTTATACATTTTTTTGGAGAGGGCAGGGACTTCACATACATCATAGCAAATCATCACACACCGCGGGAAAATCAAATAACAACTCTAAAACATGATTAGCACATTCACTGGCGGGAACAAGTTGGGTAGGGGTGATTGGTCAGTACAAAAGGGGTATTCGTTTGAACTGATTGGTTTAAGCCAAGAGGGGTGTACGTGCTGAACTACATGGTTTCCCAACATGTTATCAACCACCATAAACTACTGGGAGGGTCATCTGGCATCCCAGGTATTTCCCTGTCTCATGCTGATTGGTGGCTGCTAGGGGGTTGCTATGGATCCCCACCTAGCCTGACTGAGTCAGGGACACCTGGCGCAGCAGATCTCTCCTGTTATTTGTAGATAAACAACTTAGCAGGGTGGGAATGTGCTTAGGAGTGCTCTGTGGGTTTTTCCAAGGACAAAGGTGATGTCCCTTCCTTGGACAGGCTTTGCTCTGAGATAGAGGCTGGTTTTTCAAATTAGTAGACAAAAATATTTAAACTGTTATTATGGACTCAAGTGTAGCATTGTAGCTCAGTGGTGGAGTGAATGCTTAATATGCCTGAGGTCCTGGGTTTAATTCCCAGTACCACACATACAGAGTTTTGTTTGTTTGTTTAATATATGTGTGTGTGTGTGTGTGTGTGTGTATATATATATATATATATATATATATTTAGTTGTAGGTGAAAACAATACCTTTATTTTATTTTTATGTGTGCTGAAGATTGAACCCAGTGCCTCACATGTGCTAGGCAAGAGCTGTACCACTGAGTCACAACCCCAACCCCATTGTTTTGTTTTTAATATATATAAATATATGAATATATATGTATGTATGTATATATATATATATATATATATATATATATATATATTTAGTTGTAGATGGACTTTATTTTGTTTATTTTTATGTGGTGCTGGGATCAAACCCAGGGCCTTGTGCACCGTAGGCAAGTGCTCTACCACTGGGCCACACCTCCAGCCTTTCAGAAAAAATATTTGAATCATGAATAAAATTTTTCCAAATTTGATGAATCCAAGAAGCTTAATTAACCTAGGTAGCAGTTAGACATGAGCAATGGGTCAGGAGTTCAAGAAAATATTTCGTGCAGAACAAATCAGTTAATTAAAAGCCCTGCCTCGGTGACACCACAAAATCTGACAAGTTGCTATATCAGGACTCTTGCCTGATCTCAGCCCTTTTATAATCTATTCCTTTTACAACACCATCTGGACCAGGTATAAATGGCAGATGAAAGAAAAGTTCAGTCCCTGACCTCAAGGATCCTCGATATTAATGAAAATCCCAGATGCAAAATTCAGGGGACAAGAACCAAAGCACAAGAATATGTTTGTTCAAAAGAACCTAATCCATAAGACATCTTAAGCAAGGTCCTGCACAGATGACACAGACCAGAGATTCCCAGATATGGGGAAGCAGGATAATTAAGACCGGAATCCACTAACTTAAAGGACTTATCAGCATGTGATACTGCTGGTTATCGGTGAGGAGTTCTGCTCCCTCACATGTTGAAGTTTGAACATTAGAGAGTCACGCCCAGGCAAGCATATAAAGCAGGGTTTATTTTAAAAAGGGGTAACATAGACTTTTCCCGGGAGAGGGGGCCATAGCTGGTATCCTGGTATCCCAAGAAGCAGGTGTTCTGCCCTTTTTGTATGTCCTAGGCTTCCTTTGTTCTCCTGCTCTTCCCTTTGTCTCTCTCCTTCCTGCATACATGACTAGGCCCAGGAATGCTCAGTGGGATGGCCAAAAGGTGGGAAATGAGAAACTGATGTGACTCCATTTTTTAAAAACCAGCCTGTACCTCAGAGCAGGGCCTGTCCAAAGTGGGGGGAGGGTGACTCTTGTCCTTGGAAAACCCATTCCTAGGCACATAGCTACCCTGCTGAGTCATTTGTTCATACCAGGTGTCCTTGACTCAGCAAATGCAAGTTCCTGAAAAGACCAAAAGAATGTCTGAGGCTTAATTTTGGACCATAGCAACAACCAATCAGAGTGAGGCAGGGAAGATACCTGAAATACCAAGCGGCCCTCCCAGTAGTTTCAGTGATTGATAACAAAGCTTAAAGGCAAGATTGAGGGGCTAGGGATGTGGCTCAAGCAGTAGCGCGCTCGTCTGGCATGCGTGCGGCCAGGGTTCGATCCTCAGCACCACATACAAAAAAAAAAAAAAAAAAAGATGTTGTGTCCGCCGAGAACTAAAAAATAAATATTAAAAAAATTCTCTCTCTCTCTCCCCGCTCTCTTTAAAAAAAAAAAAAGGCAAGATTGATTATCAATGATTGATAATCAATGATTGATTATCATGATTATCAATGATTATCAATGATTATCAATCTTGTTATCAGTGATTGATAACATGATTAGGCAACCCTGCAAGTTTAGCATATACACTCTTGCAACACCTTATGGCCTAAATAATCAGTTCAAACTTACCCACCACTTGAACTAACCAATCACCCTTACCCGACTAGTTCCCGCCAATGAATGTGCTAATCAATATTAAGAGTTGTTGTTTGATTTTCCCACGGTGTGAAATGATTTGCTGTGTGATGTTGTGACGCATAGAGTATCCCCAAAAAACCTATAAATCCTCACTGAACTCCTTACTCCTCGGGATCGCTGAGTCAGAAACAGTTGTGAGTCCAGGCTGGAGCTTGCAATAGACTCTTGTGTGATTGGATTGAGTTCGGCTTCTGGAGGTCTATTGGGGTCCCACGAATCTGGTATTACAAAAACAGGTGAGCTGAAGGGGGACGGGTAGGAAGGACCAGCCCAGGACACATTAATTAACAACCTTACAGCTCCTTGTGTGTGTGTGTGTGTGTGTGTGTGTGTGTGTGTGTGATGGGGTGGCAATTCCTGGGACAGGTTACCTTAGCAACAGGTTGGAGCGAGGGCAGGTTCTTGATAGGGGTGGAGGAAGGGCTCTGAAGGAATTAACATTTCAATCCCTCAGTGGACAGTCTCCAACTTGCTGGACTCACTCAAAATTGGCCATCCTTGATCTAACCTGACTCATTTACCTATTTATACTTACTGCCTGTCTAATTCTGGCTTCAGTGTCAGGCAAGGTATGAGAGAAAGTTGCTTTACTTCAGTTATGGTGGCAGTGATCTTGTCAGTACAAACATGTTCCTCCAAGTCTTATCATATTCCTGTCTCTGGAGCCCTGGAGCTTACTACTCACCCTTCCACCTCACCCCACTCTGGACAATCCACCTAGCATTACTTCCGGGGACTAAACACCTCCCTTTCACTTTCCTGCCTTCCCTCCCCTCACCCCAGAGCAAGGTATACCTGAACTGACTATCTCATGCCCTGTTACCTATTTCCAAGGAAAGAAAGCTTGCATGAACTATAATTCCTTGATATATTTTAGCTATCTAAAAATGGAATGCTCTTTATAATATGTGAGTCAGCTACTTGACTTTCAGATATTTGATGTATAAATACATTCCTAAGGCCATATTACATGCAAAAGCAGAGATGCCTCTACTAGGAATGACAAAAACTTGCCAAGAAATTTGGACCCCCCCCAAAAAAAAAAAAAAAAAAAATGAAATCTGGACCTTGTGGTGCACACCAGCTACTCAGAAGGCCGAGGCTAGAGGATCACCAGAGCCCATGAGTGGAAGACCAGCCTGGGCAATAGAGCAAGACTCCCTCTCAAAACAAACAACCCCACCCCAAAACTGACCAAGAATAACAGGAAGGAACATATTGCTTTCGTTCATCACAAGGAACCATCCCTGAAAATATCAGAAGTGGGCTGGGGATGTGGCTCAAGCTGTAGTGCATTCGCCTGGCATGCATGCGGCCTGGGTTCCATCCTCAGCACCACATACAAATAAAGATGTTGTGTCTAAAAAATAAATAAATATTAAAATTCTCTCTCTCTCTCTCTCTTTTTTTTAAGAGAGAGTGAGAGAGGAGAGAGAGAGAATTTTTATATTTATTTTTTAGTTTTTGGCGGACACAACATCTTTGTTGGTATGTGGTGCTGAGGATCGAACCCGGGCCGCATGCATGCCAGGCAAGCGCGCTACCACTTGAGCCACATCCCCAGCCCTCTCTCTCTCTCTTAAAAAAAAAGAAAGAAAGAAAATATCAGAAGTGGACCAACTTAGCTTTAGAAGGAAAAAAAAAAATCTCTGGATGTTATTTAGAATGTTTAGCATCTCTCCAATTCTATCTCTAGGCAGGGTTTGGAATGAACATAATATGACCAGAATAACCTTTTTAATGAGTTATTTTGAGCATCCCTCTGACTGACACACTGGTAAAATACCAGCATATTTCCAAAAATCTTGTCCAAGAAACTTAGAATACCACACATACACATTTACACTTATTTGTAGTGTTGTTTTAAGATTTCCAATCAGCTTTGTGAATAGGATTTGGAATAAGAAAAAAAATGCAACCATTACCATGTAGGAGTGGGAGTTTGGCTGCTGATTCAGATTTTGTCACCCTCTATTAACAAAGAGCTCTACACTCACTGTAAACTGCAAGCAGGACTTTTGCACTGAATATACTCAAGTCCCCTGTTATGGTCACTTTCCTAGCAGACATCAGTCCTGTGCACACCATCTGGACCAGGTATAAATGGCAGATGAAAAAAAAAGCTCAGTCCCTGACCTCAAGGATCCTCAACATTAATAAGAATCCCAGATGCAAAAGAGGGAAGAGGAACACACCTGCAGGTTTCTAATTCTGTCTGGGATGTGGCTAGAGAATACAATCATTTGAAAACAGCTTGAGTTGGAGTAAGGAGAACTACAACAGAAAGGGTTTAAATTTTAAGGATTAGGACACTGTTACTTCAGCTTCCCCTCCTAGCACAACAGATTTACTCTTTTCTACTCAGTCTTCAAGCCTCTGTACTCTGACTTGCCTTTCTAGCAGTCCCACCTCTTAGCCAGTCTCCCTGAAGACCCAGACACATCAACCCATTGTAAACACTCATTGTAAACCAACCTCAGCAACAGCAAGGCACTAAGCAACTCAGTGAGACCCTGTCTCTAAATTAAATACAAAATAGGGCTGGGGATGTGGCTCAGTGGATAAGTGCCCCTGAGTTCAATCCCAGGTACTAAAAAAAAATTAAATAAATAAATAAAGAAAATTTAAAAATCCCCTGATCTCATGTATTCTCTTCTCTCTCTCTTTTTAAAGTTGTTTGTTTGTTTGTTTGTTTTTATAAAACTGGAACATTTATTATAGACCTCATAAAGGCAAGCCAGCAAATAAGCAAAAAGTGTGGTGAAAAAAGGCTCCTCTGATACCATCACACAAAAAAACAGGTGTTAACATTTTGGTGCTTTTCCTTCCAATCTTATTTCTATGTATACAACAGCAAGAATGTGCATCGCCACGTGCGGTGGCACATGCCTGTAATCCCAGCAGCTTGGAAGGCTGAGACAGGAAGGTCTCAAGTTCAAAGCCAACCACAGAAACAGCGGGGTGCTAAGCAACTCAGTGAAACCCTGTCTCTAAATAAAATATGAAATAGGGCTGGGGATTTAGCTCAGTGGCTGAGTGCCTCTGAGTTCAATGCCAGTACCATAAAAAAAAAAGAATGTGCATATTGTTTTATGAAATGTTCCCTAATATTGTAAAATGCACTTAATGTCACAGAATTTATTTCCCTGTCTAGTTTTTTTTATTTGTTCTAATTAGCTGTACATGACAGTAGAATGTACCTTGATATATATAAATGAAGTATAATTTCTCATTCTTCTGGTTGTACATGATTTAGAATCCCACCAGTCATAGTTATATTTGGGGATATACATAGGGTAATAATGTCTGATTCTTTGTACTTCCCTTCCAACCCCAGACCCCCCACTTCCCTTCACTCCCCTCTACCTTATCTAAAGTAACTCTATTCTTCCCTAGCACACCCCCTCCTTATTGTGAATAAAAATATGTAACGCTTCATGAATTTATGTGTCATTCTTGCGCAGGGGCCATGCTTTTCTTCTCTGTATGTTCCAATTTTAGTATATGCGTTGCCAAAGCCAGCACTCATATATTTTCATTTTTGTAGCATAATATTAGAAACTGGCTCAAAGAATTTGCAGAAAAAGAATAAATAATTAAGCTCAAGTCATATTTTCTTCCAGAGGCTAAAAATAACCCCACCTCCCTCTCTCTTTCCTCCTGCTCCCCTCTCTCTCTCTCTCTCTCTCACACACACCCACCCACACACACACACACACACACACACATGCATACATGTTCTGATTCATCTGTTGCTTTCTTTTTTAAGCTCCGTGGATGTGGATGATCCTAATAGCAGGCCAGGTTTGGGAAACAATAGCGTATTCTAGTTATCTCATTTTACGAGACACTAAAAAGAGAAAGGTGGTGCTAACATTCCCTACCATGCTGCCCCATGATTCCCTCCTTTATTTAACATGGAGTGAACCCAAAGCTAGGTTGTCAGAGGATTTGCCCAAAGTGACTAAGTAATGATAGCTTACTAGAAGCCATGTTTCCACACCACTTCCTTTACCTAACTAAAAAGAAATTACTTAATTAGCATAAGTTTCTTGAATAATGATCAAATTTAATTTTTTTCCAAAATTACTCACATGAAATATGCATTATTAGTAGTATTTTTTTGCCAATGAAGAAATAAGACTACTAGAGATACAGTTGAACCCAAATTAGACAACTAATACATGGGGAAGGCAAGACGTGAGTTCAGACCTTCAGTGTCTACCTTCTGTGCCCCACACTTGGTGTTTTCCCTCACTGAGTATAAATGACAACACTCAGGCTCCTGCCCTTGCCTCCCTCTGGCACTTCACTATATGCTGCATCTATTGAAACTTCATATTGCAGTTTCCCTGTGGGTTTTTTGTTTTGTTTGTTTGTGTGTGTGTGCGTGTGTGTTTTAAATTTTTTTTGTAGTTGTAGATGGATAGCATACCTTTATTTGCTTATTTTTATGCAGTGCTGAGGATCAAACCCAGTGCCTCATACATGCTAGGTGAGGGCTCTGCCACAACCCCAGCCCCGATGATCTTGGATTTTAATCCTATTTCTCTTTCCACTTGCTAGTTTGGAGACCTTGGCACTAACAATAATTACAACCTTTGTTGTTTTGTGTGTGCCAATGATGCTAAGAGCTTAATATATCTGAACAACCAGGGAGGTAAAAACAGTATTCTCATTTTGTGAAAAAGAATTTGTTTCCTTGTGTAAATATTGTCACAATTTTCCAGATTGTCATGAGGATGATAACGGTAAGTGCCCAACATCATCATGCCTTAGACATAGGTATAGATTTGTAACTGTTTGCCCCTCTACTCCCCTTCTCCACTCTAGGTCAGGAACCACATCTCTGCTGTTTCTCCTTTCCCCCACTGGTGAACACATAGCAGGGACACCATAAGTATTAGCAAAGGTCAGTTTGATAGGTTGGCACTCCCTTAAAATTTGACCTTAAATCTTCTTTTACCCAAAACACCAAGCATATAGATGCCAACCTTTTCATTTGCTCTGTCTTCCGCTAGCCTTGCAATCAATGCAGCTCATGAGGCAGCTTGAACTGCACTAGTAATAACAGTCGTTTGATATGTTCTATTATGTTCTGGATCCAAATGACTAAGAAAATCTCATACCTGAGCCAAACAATGGTAAGATGCAGAGAGGATGTAAGTCATCCTTTTGCCACCCTGGCAACACAAAGAATCACCTGGGGAGCTCTGGAAAAAAAAAAAAAGTGATGTCTGCCTCCCTTCCAGAGATTCTAGTTCATTTGGTCTGAAATGGGACCCAGACACGCAAAATGCATAAGTTCTACAGATGAATCTAATGTACAGTTGGAATTACAAATAATTAGTTTTCCAATTTATACACATGAAAGGGAAATTCATTTTCTCCAAATTATTATTTAGGATGGAAATATGGCTCTCTGCATGTGACATAATTCATAATATAACTAAGCACTATATAGTCTGGGGTAGTAACCATAGAGAGAAACTTAAAAAAAAAAAAAAAAAAGGAGTCCAGGATGAGTGAATATATGGCTGCCCAGAATAAAGACACCCTTGCCCACAGAGCTCTCGTCTCACATACCTTCCCAAGACAGCATCAAGATTGTCACATGAGATGGAGCTTAATCTTGCACAAGATATTGTATACACACTTAAAAAGCTATTATAAGGGGCTGGGATTGTGGCTCAGCGGTAGAGCACTCGCCTAGCACTAGCGGGACCCAGGTTCGATTCTCAGTACCACATAAAAATAAAGGCATTGTGTTGTGTCCATCTACACCTAAAAATAAATAAATAAATATTAAAATAAAGTTATTATAAGACTGTATTTATTCAATAAACATTGATAAAGATAGCTCAGTGAGCTGGGCACAGTGGCGCATGCACATAATCCCAGCAGCTCAGGAGGCTGAGGCAGGAGGATCCCGAGTTCAATGCCAGCCTCAGCAACATAGTGAATAAAATACAAAATAAAATACAAAATAGGGCTGGGGATGTGGCTCAGTGGTTGAGTGCCTCTGAGCTCAATCCCCAGTACATCCCCCACCCCCTGCAAAAAAAAAAAAAGTTTGGGAGATTGGGCTGTGGGTTTAGCACAGTTGGTAGAGTGCTTACCTAGCATGCACAAGGCCCTGTGTTCAATCTTTAGCACCACCAACAACAAAAAGTTTAGGAAATCAATATATGCTTCTATGTTTTAACTTAGAATACACAATTTCTTTGTGTAACTTTAAAGTTTAGAATTATTTAACTAATATGCAGAAACAAAGACTGTACATATTTATGGGGTACCATGTAATGTTTCAATGTGTATACATTGTGTAACTTTTAAAAATATCATTCTCAACTAGGTCCATAGATCATTTGTAATCCAAAGAGCCTCTTTTCAGCATTGCCAATAAGAATGTGATCATATCATTTACGCCACTGTTATAGTTAAAGCATCATCCCAGGGTTTCATAAATTGACCTTGGGACCACTCACATATAATGGAATCAAGCCTTTATTGAAGCACACCCGTGGTGACTGACCAGAACATAAAGCTGTTCACCCGATCAGCCCCGAACAATTGCAAGGGCGCTCCTTATAAGCCTAAAAACCGCAAAAGGATCCTTTTGGGGGTTTAGCCAATGCAAGCAAGCCAAGTTACAGAAGCGGGAGAGTGCAGTCAGGTGGAGGGACGCTTAGCCAATCACAATTAGCCCAGTCACCCCAGTTACAGAAACACAGCCCCATTACCCTAGTTACAGAAACAATGCCCCATTAGGTAGTTCTGTGTTCTTAAAGGTTTCTATAGCAAAAGGAAAAGAACAACTTGCCCCAGTCATGACCCTTCTACTTGGCATGATTGTTTTATAAAATGGAGTTACAAAACAAAATGGAGTCACTTTGGCTTGACTATCACACACCACGTTATACCCAATGACATAACTTACCACCACCTACAAGGAAAGCTGCCACTCATTCCTACCATTAATAACTCACTTCTGATCCACTCTTCTCAACCTGGAATCTCAGACTCTCTTGGTTTCAAAGCTGCCAGCTACCAACCTTGATCCTTTTCCATTCCTTGCATTTCCAACTCTGTGCTGAATCCTGTTTTTCCAGCTGCAAACTCCACCTCACTTGAGAGTTTACTTCTTCACCTGCTGTGTCACAGGAAAACACCCTTCCTGCTTTGAATGAGCTCAAGGCCCATCCATCCTAGGGCCACTCTCATCTGGCTCTAAATTCTTAAGAAGGTCAGTGACAGTGAGAAAGGGAACCTAGACTGAATCCTTGGTTTCCATCTTAGACGACGATTAGGTAGCTGGAGGCCACAATAGGTACTAGGTGCCAGCTCCCCAAAGAGGAAGAGAGATAACGAGTTCAGTTTTAGGTGTGTTCATTTTGAAATGTTTTTGTGCCATGCAAGTGACATTGCACACAGCCCTGTCTTTCTGTACGAAGCCTTTCTTGACACCTCTTCTTCTTTTTTTTTTTAAAGAGAGAGTGAGAGAGGAGAGAGAGGGGGAGAGAGAGAGAATTTTTTTAATATTTATTTTTTTTTTTAGTTCTCGGAGGACACAACATCTTTGTTGGTATGTGGTGCTGAGGATCAAACCCGGGCCGCACGCATGCAAGGCGAGCGCCCTACCGCTTGAGCCACATCCCCAGCCCCGACACCTCTTCTTCCACATCTACTTACCTTTACTATTTTGTTCTGATTTACCTTTTTTTTTTTTTTGTACTGGGGATTAAACTCAGGGGCACGCGACCACTGAGCCACATCCCCAATCCCATTTTGTATTTTATTTAGAGACAGGTTCTCACTGAGTTGCTTAGTGCCTTGCTTTTGCTGAGGCTGGCTTTGAACTCACCATCCCTGTACCTCAGCTTCCTGAACCATTGGGATTATGGGTGTGCACCACCACACCTGGCCATTCTGATTTACCTTTGTCATCACAATAATCAAACTTTGGGTGTGAGCTCCTAGAGGGCTGAGACTGTCTTTGTATCCCACTGCCAGACATAGTGTATAGTATGTAGTATATATTAAGTAAAATTTAATGAGTGAACAGAGAAAAACCAATTGAACTAGTGTGATGATTCATTTCAGGTGCAACGTGACTGGATTGTGACTTCCAAATCAATGATGAAACATTAGTTCTGGGTGTGTCTGTGAGATGTTTCCACAAGACATTGGTATTTGAGTCATCACACTAAGGAAAATCAGCCCTCACTTGTATGGAATCACAATATCTAATCTATTGAAAGCCCAGATAAAATATAAAGGTAGAAAAAAGGAAAATTTTCTCTCTTCCAGAGGTGGGACATGGGACATCCATCTTCTTCTGCCTCAGACCTCCTCAAGTTCCCATGCCTTCATGCTTGGACTGAACTACAACCATCAGCTTTCCTGATCCTATAGTTCGCAGTCGACATTTAATGGGACTCCTTGGACTCCACAATTGTGTGAGCCAATTTCCGTTAGATAGATAGACAGACAGACAGACATAGATCATATATATATGTATGGAGAGAGAGAGAGAGAGAGAGAGAGAGAGAGAGAGAGAGAGAGAGAGAGAGAGAGAGAACTCTAATACAACTGGCTTCTGTGAGAGACCAGGGATGCAGGGTTGGTGGGGGAATACCTCTTTTCCAAAGAAGGAAAAAAGGAAAGGTAAGGGCTGGGGATGTGGCTCAAGCGGTAGCGCGCTCGCCTAGCATGCGTGCGGCCCAGGTTCGATCCTCAGCACCACATACCAGCAAAGATGTTGTGTCCATGGAGAACTAAAAAATAAATATTAAAGATTCTCTCTCTCTCCTCTCTCACTCTCTCTTTAAAAAAAAAAAAAAAAAAAGGAAAGGTAAATTTTAAAAAAGTTGTCCCCCAAAAGCTAATATCATTTCATGCCCTTTACTAAATGTAGTTAAGGGTTTATGATTCATTTTCACTAGGAAAACTTCTAAACTGGCTAAGTGTACTTTTGTAAAGCTGGTCAAATTCCTCTGACGTGCTTTCAGGTTTATAAGCACAATGAGCACAGTGCTTACACCATGATTAGCAAGAGCAGTCAAGAGATACTTAATCTCATTCCAGGAAACTCCTGGAGCTGGGGTGTAGCTTAGTGGTAGTGCTTACCTGGCATGTGTGAGGCCCTGGGTTCTATGTCTAGTACAGGCAAAGAAAGAAAAGAAAAAAAGGAAATTTTTTAGTTAATAATTATTAAATGAATGAACAAATGGAAAAAAAATAATTTCAACTTTCCTGTGGATACACACACACACACACACACACACACATATAAACTAATGGCAAGAAGGCAAAAACAAACATTTCAAATTAAACACATTTACTTTAATCAGCTCCATGCACTTCTCCCACTACCATCCCTAAGAGCTGACTGCAAACCACTACCGTATTAACTCTAAGGAGTTAATAATTTTCTAAAGAGTTAATAAAATTCATGAGGTATTATTTAAATATTAACATTGTACAATCCTTTAGATGTTAGTAGATCATTTCTTATTACATAAACTAATGAAGAACACGATGCAATTGACTATTTGAGGAACTTGAGAAATATCATCCATGAAAACACTTTGTTACTCTGTTCATATAGACAAACCTTGGAGTATTATATGGGTAATTATTTGCAGAATAATTTTGATATGTATTTATTTACTCATTTTTTCATTGATTTATGGTTGGTGCTAGGGATCTAACCCAGGGCTTTGTACATGCTAGGCAAGCACTCTTCCACTGAGTTACACCCCTAGCCCTAAAGAAAGACTATTACACAAACTTTTTCAAAAATCTGCTTTTATGGGCATGTTCTTTGGTTCAAATTTTCCTTGTCATTGGTCTCATAAGACCAAATAGGGCAGTCTTAATTTATAAGATATTAAGAGTGCACTGTTGTGAGCCATCCATGGACTGTGTGTGCGAGCCATGCGCATTTGAGCATGTGAGAGAACTGGGCTGACATTGCTGCCTGACTGGGCTGTATGACTTCCGCGTGCTGTTTCTCTTACTCTGCCTTTGATCCCACACAACACTTGAGATGGGTGTGACTTTCCAAGATGTGAGTCAAACTGCTGACCACAAGACATCACCCAGCAAGACTCCACCCTCCAAAACCCAATCCCTGCCTTATTTGGGTGGAACTTTCTATCAAATTTCTTTTCCCCAATAAATATTAGAGTTCAGGATGTGCTCTCTGTCTGCCTGCCTCTAGCCTCTTGCCTCCCTTGCTCTCCTTGCCCTTCAACGTGGGAGCTTGATTCTTGAGGCTAAAGAGCCATCCTGAACCCTGAAAAAGGTATTTTCTGTGTTTGGGTGGTTTTCTTGGTTGCCAGCCCAATCCACCCGGAGTGATCCTGATTCCATCGCACATTGCAACAGCGTATAGTTGGGGCTGGGGTTGTAGTTCAGTGGTAGAGTGTTTGCCTAGCATGTGTGAGGCACTGAGTTTGATCATTAGCACCACATTAAAAATGTAAATATGTATAATATGTATATGTAAAATAAAGGTATTGTGTCCATCTACAACTAAAAAAAAATTAAAAGAAAGAGTGCATAGTCAACAGCAAAGTCAACCCACTTGCTCTCAGTTGATCTAGGTTGCTGCTATGGAAACAAGGAAACCCATAGATACAACAAAAAAAGTCTTCTTGGGTGAGAACTCTACAACTTCTGCTGTGGGTGGAACTTTCTATTTGAATGTCTTTTCCCCTAGTTTCATGTCTTTAAATGTCACTGTTAAATAAATTTAATGTTTCTCTTTCTCTTTAGCTTTTAAGAATTAAAATAACTTTCTTACTACAAAGGCGATCACAGAAGAGTTTGAAAAACACACAAGAACAAAGAGAAGAATAAAACAATTCCTCCTAAATAAACTCCTTGCCAACAGGTCAATTGGGTCTTGAATAATTAAATAAAAAACAAAGAGAAAAACATCTGGAGATAGGGACTCAAATTCACAGTATCTGTCAGTATTCTGCCAAAGTTTTTTGTAGGTCATGGCAATCCTACTGCTTTTTTTTTAGATTATTTTTTCCAGTTTCCTTTAAAAGAAGAGAAGGATATTCTTGGCTGCTCTGTTCATCACTCAGCTGAGTAGCCAAATCTTCACAGAAATATTTTCCCACTTAAGTTCTTTTTTTTTCCAGAAAAAAAAATTTCTTAGCTAAATTTAGCTCTTGCATTTCTTTTCTTTTGATATCAGAGATAGAATCCAGGGGTGCTTAACCACCGAGTCACATCCCAGCACTTTTAAATTTTTTTTTTTATTTTGAGGCAGGGCCTTGCTAAATTGCTGAGGCTAGATTTGAATTTATGATCCCTCTGCCTCAGGCTCCCAAACTGTTGGGATTTCCGGGCTGGAATTGTGGCTCAGCAGTAGAGCACTTGCCTAGCATGTGTGAGAAGGCCCTGGGTTAGATCCTCAGCACCACATAAAAATAAATAAAAATAAAGATATTGTGTCCAACTACAACTAAAAAATAAATATTTTTTATACCTTTATTTTATTTATTTATTTTTATGTGGTGCTGAGGATCGAACCCAGGGCCTCCTTGCACGTGGTAGGCGAGCATTCTACCGCTGAGCCACAACCCCAGCCCAAAAGTAAATATTTTTTAAAAATAAATGTATTGTGTCCATCTACAACTAAAAAAAAAAAAAATAGAAAAAAATCTAATTCTTTAGTCTTTACTCTCCTAACCATTCATCTGTTTGCTACACACTAAACTTCTAAACCATTGCTTGATACAATACCATACACATTTTTCCCACTATCTTTTTTCTTTCCATTTTTTTTAATTTGTCTTAATTAGTTACACATTGCAGTAGAATGCATCTCGACACATCATACATAAATGCAGAATTCTTTCTCATTCTTCTGGTTGTACATGATGGAGAATCACAATGCTTGTATAGTCATACATGCACATGGGGCAATAACGTCAAATTCATTTTATTCTTTCCTGAAAGACACTGCACTACGAATGAAAGACACCACACGACACAGGTCACCTGAGAGGTTCCGCTTTATTACAAAAGACTGTGGGCTTATATAAATCTAAGGAGAGGTGGCAGGGCTTAGGTAAATGACAGGTCACCCGTTTATTGGTAAGTTCTTCCAGATGTCAGTTCCAGAGCCCAAGAAGTTAGTTCTTATTGGGGCTAAGGTTTCCCGCCAGCAGGATTTGAATATTGGTGCCGGTGGGAGAATTGGCACCTGGCGGGGAAAGGGAGAGGCAGGAAGAGAAGCTCCTCAGGCTCCATGTTGGGGTTTTTGGGGTGTGGCTGCCATTATACCTTTTCCCAACATTTCCTACCTCCATACCCCTCCCCTCCCTTCACTATCTCTCCCACTATATATTTTTTAAAATATTTTATTAGTTGTTTATTGATCTTTATTTCTTTATATGTGGTGCTGAGAATCAAACCCAGTATTTCACACATGCTACACAAGCGCTCTACCACTGAGCCATAAGCCCAGCCCTCTCCCACTATCTTTACTTTTTCCTTTTTTTTTTTTTTTTTTTTGTTGTTGTTATTTTGGTCCTGGGGATTAAACTCAGGGACACCTGACCACAGAGCCACATCCCCAGCTCCCCTGGCATGCGTGCAGCCCAGGTTCGATCCTCAGCACCACATACAAACAAAGATGTTGTGTCCGCTGAAAACTAAAAAATAAATATTAAAAAAATTTCTCTCTCTCTCTTTAAAAAAAAAATCCTTAAAAAAAATTAAAAAAAAAAAGAACTTTAGACAAACAGTTGAATAGAGCGAAGAACAATTCTCAAATTGGGTGTCTCTCTGAACCAGAAGAGGTTTGGAGAGCTCCATTGAACAATGTGGACAGTGAGTATTTATAGACAGAAAGTTTAAGTAAGGTATAGAAACAGCTTGATGGGCCAAGCCTGTGCCTCCAATATGGTCTGATGGATTAGCCATCTGTGATTGACTGATGCTTGGCTGCTGTGATTGCCTGAGTTTTAGCTATGTGTTACAGAAGTATACTTCTAAGTTAAGTTTTCAGTTAGTTTTCCTACCAAGTTAAGTTGTTGTTAGGTAGCAACTCAAAGTATGGAGGCAACCTCAAGCCAAATTTAGATTCATTTAACAAAATTTTATGGGATAAAATAGCAATAAATGGTAAAAATAACAAGTCTAGCCTGGGGTGAATTTATATAAAGCAAATAAGTTTGTAAACAAATTTTGGTAGGATTGACAGGCCCCAATTACAGTTATCATTTGTGCATGGACATTGTTTTAGAATAGGAAGTAACTGTACAGCCATGCATCAGTTTGTCTGGGCTGGAACTTGAGTTGATATTTTTCTTTTCCCTTCTCTCCCTTTCCTCCCCTCTCTTCTTCTCCCTCTTTCTTTTTTTCTTTTTGTCTTTTAACTATCTAAGTGTATCCACTGTTGAGAAGAGCTCTTGGAACAAAAAAATCTGTTAACTTAGGAAGCGGGGGTAGTCAATGATAACACTATTTAAAAGTCAGGAAACTGGACGAGGGACCATGGGGGATTAGAAAAAAACAAATAGACAAACAGAGCACAAGCTGGGACCCAGAGGGCACTACACTCTGTTAGAGTGTGATCACAATGAGTCAGCTCTGCACATTTATTATATAAGTTATATCATTAAAAGGATTTATTGTGAGAAAGTTTCTGTAAAGCACTCAAAGTTAAGAACAAAGTTCTGTGCAGCCTGATTATAATTATCAGCTTGTGCCCATAACTCTCTACCCCCAGGCAGCTGGCATTTGAACCCAAGGTTAAGAATCGATAACTTCTTTTTTTTTTTTTTTTTTTTTTTTTTTTGTACCTACCAGCGATTGAACTTAAGTGCACTTGGCCACTGAGCCACATCTCCAGTCCTATTTTGTATTTTATTAGAGACAGGGTCTTCACTGAGTTGCTTAGCACTTCGCTTTTGCTGAGGCTGGCTTTGAACTCATGATCCTCCTGTCTCAGCTTCCTGAACTGCTGGGATTTTAGGTGCACACCTCCACGTCCAGCCAAGAACTGATAAATTCTGTGGTTGGCACAGAATCCCCTTTTGAACAGGGTGCCACCATAGCAATGGTGCAATCTTAGATCAGCACTGAGAAATTCCCATGAGAAGTATCACCTCTGTCTCTGGGCAGTTCAAGGACTATAACTCATTCACTGTTCTCAACAAGTAAGAGCAGCAATAAGGCTTAGCATTTTTGCTTTCATTTTATGTCTTCCTTGTTACCCTAAGTTTCAGTTCAGATTCTTCCTCAGCTGTGCATGTAGGTCTAATACAAGGTTTTATAGCCCTAAATATACCTTCTCTTCTCCCTTCAATACTAAGAACACCAATACAAGAGTAACTAAGGTTTTTCTCCAGATTTTCAGGAACACTCAATTGCAAGCTTTTACAATATTCTCTTCTAGACACCTTGGCATGGTGCCTAGAAATCTCTAATCATTGCTCTGCACCCTTCAGGAACTTCAGAGCCTTACAGGCAGATAACCTCATGATAAGACTGCTCCTTGCCCCCAAGCAGGAACAATCATCTCATAAGAATTGATTTGTCCCCCTCCCAGGATCACAGTTGTAGTAAATAAACATTCTGAGAAGCAAATAGAAATTACCTCCTTACCAGCAGCTTCCTGACACCAATGACTCTGTGTGACCAGAACTGAGATAATGATCAACCAGATAACAGTTTGACAAAAACTGTTTAATTATGCATATATCTCACCCCTTGCCCTAATTCTTCCTCTATTTAAACCTACTGTACCCTCAAAGACAAGTCTGAGACACTGGATCTCAGTCATCTTTTCAGTATGACCGTATTAATTAAAGTTCCTTTCCTGCTTTTCAGCATTTCTTTTCCTATTTCGTTTTTGGAATGAGTGAATAAACTTGATTTGGGGGACCCTCCAAGCTGGATCTCTAGCCTAGGATTCCAGTAACATCATGTACCACACATAGATCGTTTTTCTTTAAATTGTGACATTTATCCATATTTGATACATGTAGCTATTGGCTCTTCATATTCTTTCTCTTTCTGTCTTTGGTGTAGGGATTCTGGTGGCTATTTGCTTAATGAATAAAACAATATTATTCTTTTACTTGTTGAGAACATTTCAAGTTTATAAATCTATTCCAAATCCATTGCTTTCTTCTCTGAAATTCTGCAATATTTATTAGACATCTGTTCATTTATTTATATGACAAACACTTATCAGGCACTATGATGTTAACTTTGTGTGTCAACTTAGCTGAGCTGTTGTGCCCACTTGTTGGGTCAAAGGTTAATGTACATGTGAAGGTATTTATGGATATAACTAATATTTAAAGTCAGTTGACTTTAAGTAAAATGTATTACCTTGATAAAGTCTCATTTAATCGGACAAAGGCTTTAAAACCAAATACTGAGGTTCTTCTGAAGAGGAAGCAATTCTGCCTCAAGTCTGCAACATAGAAATCCAACCTGAGGCTGGGTGCAGTGGCACACACTTATAATCCCAGCAACTTGAAAGGCTAAGGCAGAAAGATTGCAAGTTTGAAGCCAGCCTCCCTAACTTAGTGAGACTGTCTCAAAAAAAAAAAAAAAAAAAAAAAAAAAAAAAAAAAAGAAGTTCTGGGGATGTGGCTCAGTGGTTAAGACCCTGGGTTCAATCCCTGGTACAAAAAAGAAAACAATGAAATCCCACCTCAGCTTCCCAGTCTGTCCTACAGATTTTGGACTCAAGGCTCTCACATCAACTTGTATCTGAATTTTCAGCCTGCAAAATTCAGACTTGACAGTCTGTACAAATGTGTGAGCCAATTCCCTAAAATAAATAAAACTAGGGCTAGGGGACTATGGTGGTAGCTCAGTGGTAGAGTGCTTGCCTAGCACGTAGAGATACCGTGTTCAATCCTCAGAACCACATAAAAATAAATAAAATAAAGACATTATGTCCATCTATAATTAAATTTTTTTAAATGAGTGATTTGTATTAGTTTCCTATGGCAAATGTGAAAAAAAAAAAAACTACCAAGTCTGTCAAGTCATTAAGAATTATAATAAGTATTGGTAAGGAAGTGGACCATGAGAACACTAGGTGACTTTTATTGGTAGATATAACTACCATGGCAGGGGGCAATATAGCAGTACTAACTCAAATTTCATAAATATATTCTTTATGTCACAGCAATTTCACTTTTGGCAAAATATATCAGAGACATTCTCAAATTGGTTAGTATGGGGTCATGTGTACAAAGAGAGTTTTAAACTTCAGACAAGACATAGAAATGCCCCTATGCAACATGCTCAATATATAACTACATGGGATTTTTAAAAGCTTATAGCTGAGTTTTTTTAAAAAGATAGAGGACTGGGGTATAGCTCAGTGATAGAGCACTTGATCAGCATGAATAAGGATCTGGGTTTGATTCCTAGCACAGTAGTAGTAGTAGTAGTAGTAGTAGTAGTAGTAGTAGTAGTAGTAATTTAATTAAAGAGCAAAGAAAGGTTCTAGCAAAAATACTTTTTATATAATTATTTGTGTGTGTGTGTGTGTGTTTGTGTGTGTGTGTGTGTGTGTGTGGTGCTGGGGATTGAACCCAGGGCCTTGTGCATGGAAGCATTCTACCAACTGAGCTATATCCCAGCCCCTATTTATATAAATTTTAAAACATACAAAAATATCATATATTTTCAGGAACACATTTAAGTTCAAAGATACATATTCAGGGCTGGGATGTAGCTCAGTGGAAAGTGTCTGCCTTGCATTTGCAAAGCCCTGGGTTCGACCCCCGACCCCCAGTTCCAAATATATATATTCATACATTGAAATGGCCACATTATATTATTATTATTATTATTTAATATTTATTTTTTATTTTTGGAGGACACAACATCTTTGTTTGTATGTGGTGCTGAGGATCGAACCCAGGCCGCACGCATGCCAGGCGAGCGCGATACCGCTTGAGCCACATCCCCAGCCCACATGATATTATTATGTACATAACTTGGTTGTCATCTATGGTTCCTGGCTCATAATCCTCACCCCAAGACAGGCATTAGAAATTTGAATTTCTTTTCCCTAAGGTATGTCATAGAAACTCTAATCTTAACCCACCTTTCTATCCTGGAGCTAGCCATAAAGAAATTTTATGACCTACCTTATCTGAGAGTAGATCCTAGGACCCCCATTTCAGAAGTGGCTCTGCCTTATACCAGGAAGAACAGAATGCTACACAGAGAGGCCAAGAAGAATTTGAACAGACCAGGCTTCCTGGGTTTCCCCACTCAGTCTAAATCAGAACATACCCTTTTTGTCAAATCATATTTCAATATGGTTATTTGTTCTTCAATCATGGACAGAGCTCAGAGAGCTTCCAGAAGCTGAACATGTGTAGGTTCCTGGCGGGGGGTTCACCTGGGGAAGGCAAAGAAGCTCTGCTCCCCTTCCCACATGCTTTACCCTATGCATTTCTTCATCTGTATCCTTTATAATAAGCCAGCAAACAAAAGTGTTTCCCTGAGTTCTGTGAGCCACTGGAGTATATAAATTGAACCTAAGGAGGGAGTTGTGGGAACACAAATTTATAGCTGGTCAATTAGAAGCACAGGTAAAACATCTCAGGGGTTGTGATTGGCATAAAAAATGTAGAGGCAGTTTGGGGAACTGAGCCTCAACCTATGGGATCTAATGCTATCTCAGGTAGATAGTGTCAGAACTGAGTTGAATTAGAGGACAGTCAGCTGGTATCTCCTGCAACACTGATTGCTTTCTTGGTATGTGGCGGGGAAACCCTACATTCTGGTGTCAGAAGTGATCTGTGCTTTGAATGTATTAGAGTGTGAGTTGGTTTTTCCTTTTATATCTTCAGATGTTGCTAATGAAGAGGAAATGGGAATGAAGAATTTATCAACCAAAGGAGGCATTTCAAAAATGGAGTTGTTAAAAAAAATGAAGTAGTATCAGTCTGAGTTCTTAATTTTTAAATAAAAGGGGAAAAAAATGAAGGCTACTGAATAGCTCATTGAATCACTTGGAAGGCCCAGGGGCCAGGCCATTAAATCACAACCATAAACCATATGAAAGAATTGGTTTCATAGGCTACCACAGTCTCAAAGACTGGACCACTTTTACTGTCTCAAGAAGCTAAATGCTGCTGCCATGTTCTTCACCATCAGAAGGAAGTCTGCTGTCCCTGAGTCTCTTTGCATCAGTTGCTATGGATTCAATGTCCAAGACAAACCTATTTGAATGATCAAGCCTAGGTAATGGGCTGTGCCCTAGGTGCAAAGGAATCTGGAAATGCTTCCAATTTTTGAAATGTAGTATTTGCTTCTCCTGTGACTCATGAAGTGGAGAAATCACTCAGTATAAGAAAAGGGTAGTATGCTGAGTTGTCAAAAGGATGACAAAGCCCATATAGTAGCCTGGATTTTTTTTTTTTTTTTTTTTTTTTTTGGTACTGGGGATTGAACAGGGGCACTGAGCCACTGAGCTGGCCCTTTTTAAATTTTATTTAGAGTCAGGTGCCACCCCCGGCCCACAGAGGCAGCTAAACTTAAGGTCCCTCGTGTAAATTTCCAGGAACACCAAATAAAACACAGACACACACTTTATCTTAGCTTCAGGATGGCTCCTCCGCTCTCAGCCTCAAGCTCTCCAAATGGGAGAGTGAGGGGTAGTCATGAGAAGCTGGCACACACCTGAGAAAGAGTGAGCACGGTCAGAAGTGGGTTTATTGAGAGGACTCTCATTCTTAGAAATTTCCATCCAAAAAAGGCAAGAAGGGGGGCTGGGGATGTGGCTCAAGTGGTAGCGCGCTCCCCTGGCATGCGTACGGCCCAGGTTCAATCCTCAGCACCACATACAAACAAAGATGTTGTGTCTGCCGAAAACTAAAATGTAAATAAAATATTTTAAAAAAAGGCAAGAAGGGGCAGAGTAAAGGCGACACCTATGTCTGAAGACACGTCCTCAAACTTCGGGACTGGGGCAATGTCCAAGTCACTAAGAGATGTTGTGATGGTCAAAGCCTCTGCGCTCCAAGACAAATGACACAAATCATTCAGAGTGGCTCCCCACAGTCAGGGTCTCACTGAGTTACTTAGGGCCTTGCTGGCTGTGAACTTGTAATTCTCCTGTCTCAGCTTCCTGAGCCGCTGGGATTATAGGTATGTGCCACCACACCTGGCCGCGTAGTTTGAATCTGTCCATGCATCGAAGGTTTGATTGCCAGCCTGTGGTGGTGCTGGTGAAACCTTTTAAGAAGTGGGGACTGGGGCTGAGTTGTGGCTCAGTGGTAGAGCACTTGTCTGGCATGTGTGAGGCCCTGGGTTTGATCCTCAGCACTGCATATAAATAAATAAAACAAAAAGATTTAAAAAAAAATACCGTACTGTCATGAACAAAAACAAACAAACAAACAAACAAAGAAGTGGAGACTATTGGAAGAAAATTAGGTTACTGGGTGCATTGTCCTTAAGTGGGCTATTGGGACCCTCACCCCTTCCAGTCTCTTTTCTTTTTGCTTCCCAGATGCCATCAAGTGAGCAGTTTTTCTCTACCACATTCTCCCCACCATGACATGCTGCCTTGCCACAGGCCCAAAAGCCAAGGGGCCAATCAACCACAGATTGAAATCTCTGAAATCAAGAGTCAAAATAAGTCATTCTTCCTTGTAAGTTGATTACCTTATGTGTAGTTTTCAGGCATAGGAAGCTAACTAACATAGGCCACTAAGGAAAGTGTGGCAACAGTGGTAACTTCTGTATCAAGATCGAGTAAGTGTCAATTGCTGGGTGTGGTGACACATGCCTATAATCCCAGCTACCAGGGAGGCTGAAGTAGGGGGATTGGAAGTTGTAGGCCAGCTTCTGCAACTTAGTAAAACCATTTCAAAATAAATAAAATAAAATAAAATAAAAGGGCTTAGGATGTAGCTCTGCTGTAAAGTGCCCTAGATTCAATTCCCCATGCCCCCCCCCACACACACAAAGTCAACTGAATTTTCCAACTAGACTGATAACATTTTCTAGAACAGTTTCAGTGAAAATCTGGGGGCAGAGGTAGATGGTAGTAAGTTGGAGAGGTTCATTTGTAGAAGACAATGTATAACTAAGAAAGGGTTTTGATTTTATCTACTTTTTGAAGATAAAAGAGATTTGAGCATATTTTTAGGCTGAGAAGGAACCAGTAGAGGAAAGTTACCATGGTTAGAAAGAAAAGGGATGATTTTTAAAACCCGCAACTGAGTCAGAGCCCAGGTGGAAGGATTAGCCTTGGAGTGCTGTAGGGAGAGATGGCTGCTTCTCTGAGCAAGGAGCAAATAAGTCAGGATGCATGTGGCTGGGTACACATTTTTAAACTGGGGAGTGGGGGTGATAAGTAAATATCTATGGGTTGCCTCTGTTTTATCCATGAAATAAATAAGCAAGATCATCAACTGAGGAAGACAGTGTTGGGGGTTAGTTAGGCGCCTTGAAAAATCATTCAATGTTCTAACTGTTAAATAGGAAGTGATCATCATCAAGTAGAGGAAAAATTGAAAGATGAATATAATTAAAATCATAAATTTGAAGTGGTTCAATGTACTTAAAGTTTGTTTTTCCTTCAGCAATAATCTGACACCCATGGGGAGGCATAAAGGCCAATACTGACTACAGAGCAGGCACAGAAGAACAACAGGACATGGTCCTTGAGCAGATAAAATGATAGTCCATCAGATTAGAAAATAGCTAAAGAAGTAAGTATGGCCAGGAGGGGACAGATAGAGGGTTCAAGGTAATTTAAAGTTCCTTGGGGATTGAGGATTAGGAGTTGCAGAAGTAAAGTTGTGATAGCTGGAATGACAGGAATCTGTGATCAAGTGCAGGCTTCCCGAGTGTTAGATCTAGTGGAGTTACTGGGGTCCAAAATGTGACTACTAAAGAGGTCCAGATGGCAGAAAAAATAGAGAGAAACATTGGCTGAGAGACAGCCACTCGTACTTCTGCTTGGAAGCCTAAAATGAAGAGCAGTGTTGCACTACATAAGACTAGTCCTAAGGATTCTGCATTCCCATCTGGTAGCCATGGATGGCATGCATCGCCAAGAATGAGGATTCCCTGAAAAGTTGGAGATAAAGAAGACTACCCTCTGGGAGCTGGATTATATAATACAGCAAAGGAAGAATTGTATCAGAGATAAGCAAAGTTATGGTCCAGAGACAGATGGCAAGATTCCTGGACCAGTAAAATGTAACAATAACCTCAAGTATCACTGTTAATACAACTAAAAAAAGAGTGTGTCTATCAGACTGTATTTGGGTTGGCAAATGAATCATTAGTTAGTGAGGCCCCTGGGCCATGGGCCCACATAACCTGACATAGCCAGATTCCTGCTAATTATCATGACTGGATGACATTAACCATTAACTTTAGGGCTGGGGATGTGGCTCAAGCGATAGCACGCTTTCCTGGCATGCGTGCGGCCGGGGTTCGATCCTCAGCACCACATACCAACAAAGATGTTGTGTCCGCCAAAAACTAAAAAATAATAAATATTAAAAAATTCAAATGTCTTCTTTGATATAATGAGAGCAACTATGAACAGAGCAGGGAGGAAGAGCAGGAAGAAAAGATTAACATTAAACAGAGACATGAGATGGGAGAGAAAAGGGAAATTGCATGGAAATGAAGGGAGACTCTCATTGCTATACAAAATTACATATAAGAGGTTGTGAGGGGAATGGGAAAATAAACAAGGAGAGAAATTAATTACAGTAGATGGGGTAGAGAGAGAAGATGGGAGGGGAGGGGAGGGGGGATAGTAGGGGATAGGAAAGGTAGCAGAATACAACAATTACTAATAGGGCATTATGTAAAATTGTGGATGTGTAACCGACGTGATTCTGCAATCTGCATTTGGAGTAAAATTGGGGGTTCATAACCCACTTCAGTCTAATGTATGAAATATGATATGTCAAGAGCTTTGTAATGTTGTGAACAACCAATAAAAATAAATAAATAAATAAATAATAAACTTTCAAAAAAATATTAAAAAATTCTCTCTCTCTCTCTCTCTCTCTCTCTCCTCTTTCACTCTCTCTTAAAAAAAAAAAAGATGTTGTGTTGTGTCCGCCGAAAACTAAAAAATAAATAATAAAATTCTCTCTAGAAAAAAAAAAAGGGCTGGGGATGTGGCTCAAGCGATAGCACGCTTTCCTGGCATGTGTGCGTCCCGGGTTCGATCCTCAGCACCACATACAAACAAAGATGTTGTGTCGGCTGAAAACTAAAAAATAAACATTAAAATTCTCTCTCTTTCTAAAAAAAAAAACCAAAACATTAATATCATCCAACGGATCCCTCTTCGTTAATTCTAAGCTCACCGAGTGATTATCCTACTAGATATTGGCTTCACATATATTCTGCAGATAAAATAATAATGCATTGATCAGCCACACAACTATTTTGGCTATAATACCTACAGATCTCATTTTTAATTAACAGATGGGCCTTCAGGGGATATATATATATACATATATATATCACATACACATATACTCTTGAGGTTTGTCCAAATGCCTCCCCATAATTCAAACACCTTTGGATGGCCTAACAATTGAATTTCAGAATATGGCAATCAAAAATATGGCAGCTACATGGAGTTGGGTTAGGGTAACAGGCAATTCTTTCCTGTGTAGTGTGTCTCTGACCACTGCCCTCCTGTACACCCTCCTCTGTAATCAACAGCAGCAACAGCACATCTTTTCTTTCTGAGAGTTCACACCAATAATTAAACTAATAAGATGGAACATTATGTGATTTATGATGTGGTACCACTTAAGAATAAAAATACTGAACCTACTATAATCTAGAACTCTAATCCAAGCTATTTGGGAGGCTGAGAGTGTAGTTCAGTGGTAGAACACCCCTGGGTTCAATTCCCAGTGCCAGGAAAAAAAAAGGATTAAAATACTGTACATTTTTGGGGCTAGTATGACATTTGTAAAACATACAAGGGCAAAGAAATAGGAAGAAAACGTTGCTCTGGCCGTAAAATAACAAGGAAATGAACAGACACTTTGTCATGCCAGCCTGCCAAGGTTAATGATTTGGTATCTAGGCAGAGCTAACTAGGCATGCAGCCAATAGTTGAGACATCTCTATGACTGCTTCTGTGCAATAAGTCTTTCTAGAGCTATGACTCACACCAAATTGAAGAGCCTGCCCCTGATATATAGTAGAGCAAATTTATTTGCTCCTTTTATTTTTAGTCTTAGTTTTGGGGGGTGCTAGGGATGGAACCCAGAGCCTCCCCCATGCTCTACTAGTGAGCTGCAACTTCAGCTCTATTTCCTCCCTTTAAATGTATTCACTAAGTCTTGTTCTTTCTCCTCCCCCCCCTGAATAAAAACTGAAGCAGGTCCTGTGACCTTTCTCATTATCCTGAGGTAATACTAAGTTCTCTGGTTAATTTTTACTATATCAGCCTTATATAATAGTTAAAACTTTGAATTTGCTCAACACATAATGGTGCATGCCTGTAAGTAATCCCAGCTACTTAGGAGGCCGAGGCAAGAGGATCACAAGTTAGAGACCAGCCTGGGCAACTTAGCAAGACCCTGTCTTAAAATAAAATAAAAAAAATTTTTTTTAAAGTTCTAGGGATATAGCTCAGTGGAAGGGCACCCATGAGTTCAATTCCAGTTACACACACACACACACACACCAATATGGAATTTCATGTTAAGTTGAGGCTTCTCTCCTCTTTATTCAAGCTCTGGCTTATCCCCAGAGGTTATCCGCTTCTCTTTCTCTCCCACTTAGGTGTTTGCTATTCCTCTTCTATCTTGTTAGGTGTCTTTCTAAAGTTGCTAGGAAAATTATTACTTGTACTGTTGTGGTTAAGTAGTTGTCACTCTTTGGAAATACCAAATATTTAAAACTTCTTTTTCTAATGGGTACATTTGTGAGTTCTTTGGAAGCTTCTGATCAGTCAAGATTCTAGCAGAAAACAGTACTTGCCTCAGATGGTTCAATCAGAGACACTAAAGAATGGCATGTTTATAGAGACATATACAGTATTAACAGAATACAGAAAGAACAGTGTCACATAAAAATTCCTAACAGGGGAAGTCAGACATAGTGGCACATGTCTGTAATCCCAGTGACTCAGGATGGTGAGATAGACTTGCAAGTTTGAGGCCAGCTCAAAAATTTAAGGAGACTCTGTCTCAAAATAAAGGACAGAGGATGTAGCTCAATGATAAAGTGACCCTGGGTTCAATCCCCAGTAACCTCCTGCTCCCCCCTCAAATAAAAACAAAAACAAAAAACATATATTCATAACAGGGGCAAGTCATCACCACCTCAGGCATGAAAGGACAAGGGAAAGAAATAGTTAACACCAGAGGCCAGTGAGCACCAATTGTGAGGGAGCTGCCACCTGGTCTTAGTGTAGTCCTGGAAGGATGCAAACATTGCGCAAGAAACACCACCAACACAGGGAGGTGGCAGGAGAAAACACCCAGCTCTTCCTGCTCAGTGAGCTCCTGCCAGTGCCTCACACAGATCAAGCTCAACTCGTCTCTGGCCAGCAAAGAAGCTCCAGTAATAGAATTATCAGGAGATAGCCTCCTGGAAGAATGATGAGTATGGGACAATAAGAATGACCAGAACATACCCCTCACTGGGAATCTCATCTCTGCTTCCATGATGAAGACAAGTGTATCTCTTATGCTTACATTCTTAACCCTCTGGGAATTAATCCTGTAATGGTGACAGTTTCCCTCTGTTCACAGACAACATTCACACAAATGATATTTACTATTTTACATATGATAATTACAATTTCATATTCAGCATGTGATAGTTAGTATGCTGTTTAGAAGTTATTGACCATGAGTTCCTTGGTGCAGGACTGTGTGCTGAATGCCTGCATCTTTCTCTTTTAACCTTACAATAGCTTTTCAAAGTGGTTATCATATTATTTTTTTTCTTTTTTTTTTTTTAAAGGTCCACCTGAGAACCTACTTCTCCAGCCCATCCACTGATTGTAAGGATCTCACTCAAAGTATTAACCCAATTCATATGCAGTCCCTATGGTAGTTCTGTTTCCACTATAAACACAAATAGAGACATTAAAAAGTAATTAACAGAGTATCTGGCACTAAAATTGCTTAATAAATATTAGCTGTTGTTATTACTTAATATTTGTCCTTAATCAAACTGCTTAACCACACCAAGCCTGAATTTCCTTATCTATAATATGTGAACCTGCTTCTGGAACCACTGTGCAACTAAAATAAGGTAATGTATGGAAAGTGCTTAGCACTTAGGTAGTTATTAAGTTGTTATCTATAATTATTGTTTATATTTATCATTGTTATTGGTTTTCCTATTTTTCAATGTGTAAATAATTTTTTTATTGGTTGTTCAAAACATTACATAGTTCTTGATATATCATATTTCACACTTTGATTCAAGTGGGTTATGAACTCCCATTTTTACCCCGTATACAGATTGCAGAGTCACATCAGTTACACTTCCACTGATTTACATATTGACATACTCATGTCTGTTGTATTCTGCTGCCTTTCCTATCCTTTACTATCCCCCCTCCCCTCCCCTCCCCTCCTTTCCCCTCTTCTCTCTCTACCCCCTCTACTGTAATTCATTTCTCCCCCTTGTATTATTTTTCCCTTTCCCCTCACTTCCTCTTGTATGTAATTTTGTATAACCCTAAGGGTCTCCTTCCATTTCCAAGCAATTTCCCTTCTCTCTCCCTGTCCCTCCCACCTCTCATCCCTGTTTAATGTTAGTCATCTTCTCATGCTCTTCTTCCCTACTCTGTTCTTACTCTCCTTATATCAAAGAAGACATTTGGCATTTGTTTTTTAGGGATTGGCTAGCTTCACTTAGCATAATTCTCTTTCATTAAATAATATAATCTGCTCTAATGGATGGCATTAGAGCAGATTATATTATTTAATGAAAGAGAATGATTAGGCCAGGCACAGTGGCACACGCCTGTAACCCCAGCAGCTCAGGAGGCTGAGGCAGGAGGATCCTGAGTTCAAATCCAGCTTCAGCAAAAAACGAGGCGAAAGCAACTCAGTGAGACCCTGTCTCTAAATAAAATACAAATAGGGCTGGGGATGTGGCTTAGTGGTCGAGTGCCCCTGAGTTCAACCCCCAGTAGCCCCCCTCAAAAGAGAGAGAGAGAGAGAGAGAGAGAGAGAGAGAATGATTAGGAGAGCAAGGATGTGAAGAGGGGATCCACCCAAAGTAGTTAAGTGAATCAGGCCACCAAACTATCCTTCCATACCAGATTAACTCTGTTTCTAAACAGAGAAGGCAATACTTTTTGATTCATCATTGGTTTTGTTTTTACCACCCTGCCTTAGCTTGGACATTGCAAACAACTGAGCTTGGCTCTGAGATCTGAAACTTCCACTGGGAATGGCTTTGCGTCAAGCTGGTTGAAGAAACTAAATCCTTTGTGACCTCCTTAATTGCTTGCTCGTGCTTTCAGCTCATTGGTTGTTTTATTTGAAGCCCATTAAGGAACAACTACGCTTCCTGTTTTCCCCTGAATGTGAGGGTTCTTTCACGCATAATTTCCAGGGCATCTCCCAAAGGGTCTGAATAACATATGGCATAGCTATTTAGTTTAGGAAAATTCTGAAAATGGTAATGTTCCACTCTTACCAAGAGCTTGCTTTTCATTACAAGCTATCTGCTTTGCTGGACAGATCTTTAGAGGATATCAATCTGGGTCTGTGTTCAGTTAAGGACCAGCCCAGGCCTGAACACAGCCTGTTGTCATTTAGAAGGATGCTCACTTGGGGTTATGCCAAGTATGGAGTGATGATACATAGCTACCCTCTTCTTGATATCTTAATTTAACCAAGACATGGTCTATAGCCAGAATCAGTGGTGCACACCTATAATCCCAGCAGCTCAGGAGGCTATGGCAGGAGGATTGCAAGTTTGAGATCAGCAACTTAGTAAGGACATAGGCAACTTAGTGAAACCCCATCTCAAAATAAAAAAATAAAATAAAATAAAAAGGGATGGAGATGTGGCTCAGTGGTTAAATATACCCAGGTTCAATTCTTGATACCAAAAAAAAAAAAAAAAAAGACGTGGTCTGTAAGAGCAAGGCAAGGCAGGTTTACTCTGACTGCCAGGTGTTAATAAATAACACCCTGAATTGAAAATGGAAGAGAGCACAAACCTATGTGGTATGGTTAAACCTAGCTGATCAATCCCTAGGAACCTTATCTTCAAGCAGTCTCTGGATTAATTTATTTAACTTATTTTTTTGCAGTGCTGAAGATCAAACTCAAGGGCCTTGCACATGCTAGGTAAGTACTCTGCCACTGAGCAATACCCTCAACTGAAGCAGCCTCTTTATATATCTCTCTCTGGTAAGTCTTAGGGAATTTTACTCCAAGTATTATTAAATCATTTACAGCTTACTACAGTCTTTCTTTTGCCTTCCTTCCTTCCTGACTTTCTTTCTTTTTTACAAAGAGCTATACATTGCTTTATTTGATTTGACAAGTAAATGAATTGTAAAGGCAATTTTTTTTTTCCTGAAGAGTAGTGTTTTTGAGATACAATTTATAAAGGTAATTTTAAGGGCTGGGGTTGTGGCTCAGTGGTAGAGTGCTCGCCTAGCACATGTGAGGCACTGGGTTCGATCCTCAGCACCACATAAAAATGAAATAAAACAGATGTGATTCTGCAATCTATATTTGGGGTGAAAATGGGAGTTCAAAACACAATTTGAGTCTAATGTATGAAAGATGATATATCATGAGCTATGTAATGCTTTAAATAATCAATAAAAAATTAAAAAAAAAATGAAATAAAAATATATTTTTTTAAAAAAGTAATTTTATACTATAAAATTCACCCATTTTAAATGTGCACTTTGATAAGTTTGACAAATATATAATCTTGTAATTATAATCAAAGTCAAGATATGGAGTGTCCCATCACCCCCAAAAAGTTCCCTCATGCCAGTGTTTAGTCATTCCCTCCCCAAATCCCCTGTCCCAGATCACCTGTTCCCTATCCTGATGGTTTTTCCTTTCACTTACCAACTTTTAAGATTCACCAGTGTAGGTTAGCAGTCCTTTCCGTCTTAATGATGAGAAGTACTGCATGGAATGGAATTATTTATTACATTTTTCTGTGATAATTTTTAATATTATAATTTTTAGCCATTTACCACTTGGTGAATGTGTGGATCACTTCCAGTTTTAAATATTGTGAATAAAACTGCTATGAAAATCTGAGTTCAGGCTTTTTAAAAATTATTTTTTAGTTATAGGTAGACATGATACCTTTATTTTATTTTTATGTGGTGCTGAGGATTGAACTAGTGCCTCATGCATCCTAGGCAAGTGCTCTACCTCTGAGCCACAACCCTAGCCCTGAGTAAAGGCTTTTGAATGTATAACTGTTTTTATTTTTCTTGGATAAATATCCAGTAATGATGTTGCTGGAATGTATTATAAACATATTTTAAATTTATTTTTTTAAAGTTATTGGGACTGAGGATATAGCTCAGTGGTAGAGTACTTGCCTAATGTATGCCAGGCACTGGGTTTTATCCTCAGCACCACATAAAAATAATAAATAAATAAAATAAAGATATTGTGTCCATGTATAACTTTGCGAGGTGCTAAGATTTTGAACCCAGGGCCTTGCACACTTGAAGCAAGTGTTCTACCTCTGGGTTTTCTTTCTTTCTTTCTTTTTTAAATTTTATTTTTATTTTTTAGTTATATAAGTGGTCACAATATCTTTATTTTATTTTTATGTGGTGCTGAGGATTGAACCCAGTGCCTCATGCATGGTAGGCAAGTACTCTACCTCTGAGCCACAACCCTAGCCCATCCTTTTTCATCTTTTATTTTGAGACAGGTTCTTGCTAAGTTGCCCAGACTGGACTCAAACTTGTGATCCTCCTGCTTCAGACTCTTGAGTACCTGAGATTATAGACATGTGCCACTGCAACTTTCTTACTGATTTCTTCCTTGTATTCATTTTTTAATTTGCTTCATTTTCTTCTCACTTCTTAGGGTAGAAATTCAGATAATTTGTTTTCGACCCTTTCTTTTTCCCTAATATAATCACTTTAGGCTATAAATTTTCTGTTAGACATTGGATTAGCTACATTCTACAAATTTTGACATTGTGTTTTGTTATCATTCAGTTTGAAATATTTCTAAGTTTCTCTTAGAAATTTAGGGTTTCTTCTTTGACCTATGAGTTATTTAAAAGTATATTGTCTAATATCCAAAATATATGGGCTTTTCTTTTCCTTTTTTTTTTTTTTTTTTTTTTTTTGGTACTGAGGTTGGAAATCCAGAGCCCTTTCTTTTTATTTTGAGACAGAGTCTTGCTAAGTTGCTAAAGGTGGCCTTAAACTTGTGATCCTCCATCCTCAGCCTCCTGAGTTGCTGGGATTACAGATGTATGCCACTGGGCCCAGCATATTGTTTAAAAATATTTGGCTACTCATTTCTAATTTTATTTCTCTCTGGGCATAGTCCAGGATATAGTCTCTTGGTGAATATCCCATGTGCACTTGTACTCTGCAGTTGTTGGGGTAGTACTAGCTAATGTCAAGTTGGCTGATAGTATTGTTCAAATTTTCTGTGTCCATGATTGTGTGTGTGTGTTTCTTCTATCAGTTACTAAAAGGTGGTTAAAATCTCCAGCTATAACCTGAACCTGTCTGCTTCTCCTAATCAGTTCTTCCACTTTTGGCCTTCACTGGGCCTTGCCAGTCCTTGCCTTGTGTGCATGTAGTCCAACCCTGGCCAAGGAGCCAAGGTTTTTTACCTAGTGAACATTTCTGGTCCCTTTCTCCTCTCTTCTCTCTGAGGCAGTGCTTACTCAATGGTTTATTGTCTTGGTGGCACCAGAAGCCCCTTGATCTCTATTTGGGTTCTATCCTCTGTAATCCAGAGAGTTCCCACCGGCATAAAACAGCAAAACTTGGAGTTTACCTTTCTTGTTTCCCTTCTTTAAGGGATTATAGCCCATACACTCTATTGTCCAACACTTGAAAATGGTTTAGTATACTTTATTCTGATTTAGAATTATTTGTGGTTGAAGGGAGAGTATAAAACCAGGCATTCCTTCAAGGTTAAACATGCAAGTTCAAAACACTCAGAACTTTTAAAAAGGAGAGTTATTTTGCTCTTTTCTTGTTTAATCCTTAAGTACTCAATAAATCTTCTTGGAAGAAAACATTTAAACATTGAGCTTATGCTTAGCTCAGTATAAAAGGAACTCTGTGGATCATTCATTTTTAAGCATGTGAAAATCTACCTCTAAAAGAAATAACATTTATTCAGATCTAGAAAGTGGTTAATGTTTTTGTATTAAGAAGTTAGTCTTCCTTTTCTGCTTTCCATGATGATGTCTCCAGGGTTGGGGAAAGAGCTAGTTCCAGGCACACATGTGGCAGAGACTAGAAACGCTCCCTGATTCAACTACCCTGACACTTTCTAGTACCTTGGGAAAAATAGATGTATGTAAGTGTTGGAGCGGGGGAAGGTGGTAATAGGTTGTCTGTTTTGAGGGGAGGGTTTCACCAGTGACCCTCACAGATGAGATGAACTGGGTTTAAAAGAACTGGCTGCAACATTAAGCTAAGAAAGCAGCAAAAAACACTTGGCACAGAGTAGTTTTCAAATCCAGGGAGGGACGGCTCTGAGATCTTAAAGGTCAGCTTCCACACTGTAAAGAGCACTGGAAAAGAAAGCATGAGCCCATGTTTTCTTTATTTTATAGCAGAGACATCAGAGGGGGATAAGGTTTCAAGGGTAGAGTCTTGATTTGTGATGTCTTGTGGTCAGCAGATTGATTGACATCTTGGCAAGTCACACCCATCTCAGGTGCAGTGTGGGATCTTAGGCAGAGCTAGAGGAGGAGGTGCACCTGCATCATGCTATATTCAATCCCTGACAGGGAGATTGCAGAGCCAGGCCTATCCCATCAAGAGGCTACTATGCGCAACACAGTCCACACACAGCCCACGGACGGCTTGTGACAGGGGAAATTAAACACCTTGAATGAAGAACTAAGACATTGAGACCCACACCTACAGTGGTGCTAAAGTTTGAATTTAGAATGTCTCCTAAAGACTAATGTGTTAAAGGCATGGTCCTAGACTGGGCACAGAGGTGCATATCTGTGACACCAGCTACCAGGGAGTTTGGGACAGGCAAATCATGATACAAGGCTAGTCTGGGCAACATAACAACACCCTGTCTCAAAATAAAGCTTTGGCCTTTAGCTTGGCACTATTGGAAGGCGGTAGAAATCTTTAAGAGATATGGATGTGATTCTGCAATCTGTATACGGGGTAAAAGTGGGAGTTCATAATCCACTTGAATCAAATGTATGAACTATGATATGTCAAGAGCTTTGTCATATTTTGAACAATTAATAATAATAATAATAAAGAGATATGGCCTGGTGAGAGGTCTCAGGTCATTGGGGATATGGCCTTGAAGAGAATTGCAGAATGCTGGTCTCTTTCCATCTCTTTCTCTCTTTCGCTTCCCAGACACTATGAAGTGAATAGCTTCTTCTGTCACGTACCCCTACCATAATGTACAACAAGGACAATTGAACATGGACTGAAATCTCCAAAAATGTGAGCCAAAATAAACTTTTCTTCTTTTTAAGTTGATTTTCTCTGATATTTTGTTACAATAATGCAAATCTAACAACAGAAGTGGCATAGAGCTATCATAATAAGCATACTACTAAGGAAAAAGATTTTTTGAAACTAAAGGAACCCCTGATGCATAGTCATTTGATCTGGGGTGATGATAGGGGTCTAGAGCACTTCTCCTTTTGAACACAGACATTATAACCAACCATAAGGCCCTTTCCTCTCGAGAAAATATTACGTGATAATAAGCCCTGAGACAAATTGTTAGTCATCATGGGAAAGACAAGAAACTCCAAGAGAGAAAAAAGACGTTTTCCTGACAGATAAGATATAAATTCAGAACTTGGTTATCAAATGGATATGACCTCATCTTCTAACCCAAGATGATAAAGCAAATGTATCATTACACATATGCTATGCTTTCCTATGTAGGGATGTTTGCTTAGTTTTTCCTTGAACTGCCCTTCTCAAAAACAGGTCACATGCCATCTCTTTTTCCTAAACTTTCAAGGTAAAAGTCATCTCTTTTCTGAACTCTCATAATACCTTCTGTCTTCATTCCTTGTGGCAGTTGTCCCTCCTGCATTGTGCTATACTTACTGAATACAAATCTTATCTCCTTTCCACAACCCTATGCTTCTCAGAATCAGAGACCACACAATTCATTCATTTTTTTTTTTTTTTTTTAGTTTTCGGTGGACACAACATCTTTGTTTGTATGTGGTGCTGAGAATCGAACCAGGGCCGCAAGCATGCCAGGTGAGCGCGCTACCACTTGAGCCACATCCCCAGCCCCCCACAATTCATTCTTGTTTATATATTCAGAATGCTTTGCAAATAAGAGGAGCTTAAAAAGTTTCTGAATGAATAAATGAATGAAAATGCTAAATGAATAATGAATAAATGAATGAAAGACAATAATTGTTCCATCCCACAACAGGTGTAATTTCTTCATGGGAAATTGTCTCATTAAATTGAAGTTTTATTTTAAAATATCAAAACAATTTCAAATGTACTGCACGACATAGCAACAACTGTTGCCTACCTCCATGTGACCAAAAAAAAAAAAAAGGACAAAACTGTTCAAATGCATATACTCTTCTGTATGTTGAAATAGGAAATTAGTATGAACTTCTCTATTATCAATAACACTGCAACAGGGGCTGGGGATGTGGCTCAAGCGGTAGCGCGCTCGCCAGGCATGCGTGCGACCCGGGTTCGATCCTCAGCACCACATACCAACAAAGATGTTGTGTCCGCCAAAAACTAAAAAATAAATATTAAAAATTCTCTCTCTCTCTCTCCTCTCTCACTCTCTCTTTAAAAAAAATAACACTGCAATAATAAATATTGAATGAAAATACCTTGCCATACCATATCGATCACTTATCATACCTGCCTGGATGGATTAAAATACAATTGGTCAATGACATACTGATTGTGATTTATCTTTTTCCACCCTATGACTTCTTCCCTATTTTTCAGACTGCTAGTCATCCTTATTATCTGGCTCTGCTCCAGTTTTCCACCTACTGGTCCCTCCTACACAAAGGTAAGCATGTCCCTGTCTCCACCTGCAAGCTGTAGAATACAGGTTGACTTATGTTGTAACTAGACCATGGGTGGTATCTGACTGAAACAAAACCAAAGAAGTTTAGATATGAACTTGAGGCTGGGGATATAGCTCAGTTGGTAGAGTACTAGCCTTGCATGCACAAGGCCCTGTGTTCAATCCCCGGCAACACACACACACACACACACACTCACACAAAATGAACTTAGGAACAAACTAGGGAGTCAGTTCATTTAGGGAAACTTGAATCTGTCAATCAGGTGTTTAGGTATTATGGAAACAAAAGACAGGACTTGAATGCTACTGGCTAATTTCCAAACAGAACAGGGTCCAAGGTGTCTATCTAAGCAGGGAAAAGGCAGTCTACTTGCAAATTCCAAAAGAAGTAGGCAACATAACTGGTAAGAGTTGAATAGACAGCAGATAAGAGGGTGGGGGTGGGTTACAACTGATATAGCACACCTCTGGGAACATTGGTGTCTTAGTGTGTTCCATGTTGTTATAACAGAATACAACGCACAGGATAATAAAGAAAGGAAATTTATTTCTCACACTTCTGGAGACTAGGAAGTCCAATACCAAGGTGCAAGCCTCTGGTGAGACCTTTATTCTTTGCCATCTTATGGTAGAGGATGGAAGGGCAAGAGAGTTTGAGAAAGCAAATGAGCAAGAGGGGCCAAACTCACTTGTATAAAAGCCCATTCTCATGGCAGCTAACCCAGTTCCACAATAACAACAATAATGTATTCATGAAGATTCTGTCCTCATGACCTAATCATCTTTTATTAGGCCTCACCTCCCAACACTGTTGTATTGGGACTAAGTTTCCAATACATGAACACATTCAAACCATACCAATTGGGTAGTTAAGAGGATTTAGTTATTAGAGAAATTAAGAACCACATCCTTCAACCTTAACATTCTGTGCACTAATTTCCAGTGTATCTTTTCCAGGGAATACTTCTTTGGACATCTCTGTAGAATATCATTCTGGGTTCCCAGCTATCTGGATCCAGATGCCCAGAAAGGGAGGGTGTGTGTGATTTCTTCTGTTTTATAGTCCCTGAGATAATGATGAAATAATGTTGCCCCATTCAAAATTAGCTCCATGGGAAACCACATGCTCAGTTAGATAAGAAGGCTATTATTGCTAAAAGCATTTTGAAATTTCTATGAGTTGCCTTCAGAGCATTGTTTTTGCTTTGTCTATTACTATTCTTTTAAAATATTTTTATATTATTTTATAATCATTTTATGAATAATGATAATTTTGTAATTATTATAATTATTTTATATATTTTTTAGATTTTGAAACAAGATAAAATTGTTAAGATCTAAGTCTGGAAGAAAAAAAAGGATGATCAAAGTGGATGATCCAGTTTAGGTAAAAAAAAAAAAAAAGAAGGTGTGACTATAAAGTAATAGCACCAGCCTATCAACCTCTTTTTATGAAGCAGACAATAAAGGCACATATAGGTTCAGTAATTAGCCTGGTTCTATGTAGTTAAGAAATGTTTGAGCCAAGGATTCAGACCTGCACTCTGGTTTTGGATTTTCTTTTCTTTTCTTTTTGGCAGGGGGAGTGATACTGGGGACCAAATCCAGGGCCTTACACATGCTAGGCAGGTGCTTTAACACTGAGGTGCACTCTAGCCCCAGACCTGCACTTTGTGTGTGTGTGTGTGTGTGTGTGTGTGTGTGTGTGTGTGTGTGCTGGAGACTGAACCAAGTGCTTTGTGCATGCAAGGCAAGCACTCTACCAACTGAGCTATATCCCTGGCCCTAGACCTGCACTCTTAACAACTGTGGTTATAATGCCTTCTATGATGTGACTCTACATCTTATAAATTATAATGCTGGACAGGTTTCAAAATAATAAATTATTACTAATAAAATTAGTAATAATGATTTATTTTACTAATAAAATTAGTAATAATGATTCCATGTTTATATTTAGGTAGTAAATTCCTTTGGCTTGTGAAATACAAAATATTTTAATTAAAAAATAAAACCTCAGGAGGAAGATTACAAAAAAAAAGGAAACATAATGTGCTATTAGCTCCAAATCCCAGTGATTAAATCCCTAAACAATGGGCTGGGGATGTGGCTCAAGCGGTAGCCCGCTTGCCTGGCATGCGTGCGGCCCGGGTTCGATCCTCAGCACCACATACCAACAAAGATGTTGTGTCCGCCGAGAACTAAAAAATAAATATTAAAAATTCTCTCTCTCTCACTCTCTCTCCTCTCTCACTCTCTCTTAAAATAAATAAATAAATAAATAAATCCCTAAACAACATGAATAGCCATTTAGTGCAGTGACTGAATAAGAAATGTGTTTTATTCTACGGAGAGGGTTATAAGTCAGTGGTAGAGCGTTTGCGAACATGTTCAAAGCTCTGGGTCCAATTCCCAGTACTGCAATAAAAGAAGAGAAAGATGTATCTTATAGTCAGGCAAATCTGAATTCAAATCCTACTCACCACTTGACCACTTGCTCCTTGGATAACTTCATACAAACAATTTATTTTCTCTGGGCTTAATAGCATCCACTTCCTAGAGCTCTTCAGAAGAGTAAATGCATCAAGTATATTGCCAGGAGCTCAGAAGAACTTGATATAATGATAACTTTCTACTTTCAATGAATCAATTTCATTTATGGGGAACTTCAGTCCTTTTCCTTAGTTTTCATCCCCACTAACCACTTTATACAAGCAAAGAACCCCCCTCACAATAAGAGTGCCTATGTGTACAGCAAAGTTTGGGAAATGCATAGGATTTGCATCACAGAAACCTAACCCTTTAAAATTGAATATTAGACACATCTACTTTTCACCAATTTCAGGAGCCTTGAACTCCAGTTTACCAGTATATTGCTGAACCCCTCCTCCATCTATGCAATTCCTCTCCCTCCAAATTTCTCTTAATTTCTAGTGCACTAAATTTCTCTCTCTCTCTCTTTTTATCATAAAAGTCTTTTCCAATACAAAAACCTTTTCTTTTTCCAACAGGATTTTTTTTCTTAACTGTTGAGATGATAACTCTTTCATACTCATTTGCATTTTGTTTACATTTTGGAATTCTGAATAGATACTTCATTTGGGAAGGAAAAAAATAGTTTCTATTACCAAAAATGGGAGGAGGAAGGGTTGGTTTGTCTGTTGTTGTTTTTTTTTATTTGTTTGTTTTTTGTTTTTTGTTTTTTGGTACTGTTGATTGAATCCAGGAGTGATTTACCACTGAGTTACATCCCCAGCACTTTTTCTATTTTCTTTTGGGACAGGGTCTCTGAGTTGCTGAGGGCCTCACTAAATTGCTGAGGCTAGTCTCTAATTTGCAATCCTCCTTTCTCAGCCTCCTGAGTTGCTGGGATTACAGGCATGCACCACCCACCCAGCAGGAGGAGACATTTTAAAATTTTAAAAACTTTTACAGCCCAGGGAAGTAAAGGAGACAATACACCAAATTTTACCTGAGAAACAGTATGGGTAAGTTCAAGCTTCCTCAGGAATGTCAGATGAGGCCATGGGCACACAATACTGCTTCATTCAATCATATGTTCTGTGTAGGGGGAGGAATAGCAAAGGAGTAAAGAAGAATGTCAAGGATACTGGCATATTTTCTTCAGAGGTTAACCAAATGTGACATCATTATGACACATATCCACAAGCCAAATCCAAGGTCTCTAATGCAGAAGCAATCTCTAATCATCTTAAGGGCTTTGAAATCACTATATAGATAAGAAACTGAGTCACCAAATAATTAATAGCAGAGCTGGGCCAGATGTTGAGGTTATATGATTCCAAGTGTATTCCACTGCCCATGACATCAATGACCGGTACATAGTCACTATCAAGAATGGTACCATGGATCCTGTGTGCACGTGATAGAGCCAAGAGGATCTAGCAGGTGAAATGAAGGGAGAAATGTCAGCACTGGAATCTCAGGGAATTTTGTTCAAGTTACTTTACCTTCCTTGACCTAAATTAATTCACCTATAAAAGGGGTGTGACCCCAGGAGGAAACATTTGGAGGTGGGATGTGTATATGCATAGATACACGGATGATTTCACGGGTATATATTTGTCTCCAAACTCATTAAAGCTGCGAACATTAAATATGTACAGCTTCTTTGTTTTTGTTTTGTTTGTGGTGCTGGGGATTGAACCCAGGTCCTCACACATGTTAGGCAAGAGTTCTACCATTGAGCTACAGCTTCAACTCTCTACAGTTTTTTGTATGTCAATTGTAGCTCAATAAAGTAGCTCATTTTTTATAAAGGAGTCCTAATTATTCCCTTTGAGAGTGAATTTGAGGATTGAAAATGCAATAATGTACATGATCCCATTACTATGTCTGGAACATAGTAGGCACAAAATGGATACTAGTATCCTTCCCTTTCTCAGTCACACCAACAGACAATTGTCCTTGAGCTATGCCTGAATGATCCAAGGAAAAGGATACTGACCTATCAGCTTTTTTCCTGAGAATTTTGAGACTTAATCAGAAACAGAAAATGGGGAGAGCCGAGTCATCTCTGGCAATGTTCAAAGGAGAAGCCTATTAGCTCTGTTTCTTTTTTTTTTTTTTTTTTAATTTTAACATTTACTTATTTATTTTTCTTAGTTCTCGGCGGACACAACATCTTCGTTGGTATGTGGTGCTGAGGATCGATCCCGGGCCGCACGCATGCCAGGCGAGCGGGCTACTGCTTGAGCCACATCCCCAGCCCCTAGCTCTGTTTCTGAAGTACTGACTTTGTTACTAAACAGGGTCTTGAAAATTAAATGATCATGTTGTAAGGGTCCGGCGAAGCATCGGAGAAGGAGAGACCACACGAGACTAGCTCCATGCAATGGCAAGGGGGATTTATTGGATCCGTTCCAGCGCGCTGGGGCTCCATGCTCACTCAAGAAGGGAGAGCAGCCCAGAGCCCAGAGCAGAGGTCAAGCAGAGCTTAAGTACACTTTTTGGAGAGGGCGGGGGGCTTTGCATACATCAGAACAAATCATCATGAGGCGCGGGAAAATTGAACAACTCTGATACATGATTAGTCCATTCATTGGCGGGAACAGGCTGGGCAGGGGTGATTGGTCACTTCTAAACTGGGTACACATTCAAACTGATTGGTTCGGGCCCTGTGACAAACTGCACAGGGCCCTAGGCTGAATGGCCAGTAGGGCATTGTCTTAACTATCTCAGGAATCTGGGTGTAACAGAGGAACCTAATCTTTTACATTTTAATTCAAGGTTTCCAGCTTAGAAACTTTACCCTTTCAATGTCTTCTGTTGCTACATGCTTAGCATGTGCAAAGCCCTGGGTTCAATTCCCAGCATGAAAAGAAAAAGGAAAAAGAAAGAAAGAAAAAAAAATTTTTTTTTTGTACTAAGGATTGAACTCAAGGGCACTTTGCCACTGAGCTACATTCCCAGCTACCTTTTCATTTTTTATTTTGAGATAGAGTCTCACTAAATTTTTGGCCTCAAACTTGTGATCATCTTGCTTCAGTCTGCTGAGTTGCTAGGATTACAGGTGTGTGCCACTGCACTCAGCTAAAAAATCTTCTATTTTAAGCTTGCACAATAAATCTATTTTTTTTTTTTTTGCATAACTGATAGAAGATCCATTATTGGTGCTTGCATCTAATATGAACCTTATCCAATTCTCACTTGAACTCAGTGGTCCAGAAACTTTCTTTCAGTCTGCTTACCCACTCAAGCCAAATACTAAAACATAACAAAACACAGTGTTTTTAACATTGGCAATTGTTCCAGCTTCTCCATGGGAACCATAATTCTTCTTAAAGTATTTAATTCTAGTTAAAGTAATTTCTTTGGTGGCATCCACTTATCCATTCATACATTTGTCTATCCATCTATCCATCCATCTTTTCTGTATCGAACATCTAGAAAACATGGGGTTCTGTCCATGATCCTAGGATTACAAAACTATGGAACAGGAACACTGCTTTTCAACATCATAGATCAATGGAGGAGACTGCCATACCAATAAATAATCTCAATACAAAGGGTTAAGCAGATATGGAGGTAGTGATATGGGACAATGAGAACACAGAAATGGAAGCAAGTGACTATCCTCAGAAAGGGGAGCGGGAATGTCTTCAAAGAATAGCTAATGTTTAAGTGAGTATTGGAGAATGAGTTTACCAAAAGAAGAAAGAGAGTACTTCTCTAAAAACAAAACAAAACAAAAACAAAGATACTGCAAGAATGTTAACTATTAAATTTAACAATCTCATTGCTGGAATTTATTCCACCTTGTAACAAATAACTTATGTCCAAAATTAAGCATTGTAACATTATTTGTTATAGTAACAGATTGGAACCAATCCAAATGTAAATTAGTAGCACTAGTTAAATAAACACTGTATTTTTACTTGATAGAAGATGATACAATTGTAAAAAAAAGAATGAGGAATATCTCTATTCATTGGTATGAAAGATCTTTCAAGATACAATGCTAAGTTTAAAAAAAAAGGCTAAAAATAAATTTTAAAAAAGTTTAGAACAATACCTCCTTTTATTTCAAATAGGGTAAAATGAGATCATATATTCATATTTGTTTGCATTTATATTAAAAACTATATGAGTCATATATATCTGTTAAGAGTAAGAGTAGTTACTGTTGGGTAAAGGTTGGTGAGAATTGAAAAGATAATAAAAGTGTGGAAATAAGATTCATTCAACCTTTATATTTTTATTTTTGAACTATATTAAAATATTATCTGCTAAGAATTGTTCTCAAAGAATATATTATACAGAAACAACAAAGTTAGATACAAGGCTCAGGAGACAACACTCCTAAAAAATGCTCTATGAGTCAGAAACTTGCTGGCAAAAGTAAATGAGGGAAGAATGTTTTGCTTCACCTCCCTCTTATGTAGGTAGCATCTATTATGTAGGTAGATAGCTATTCTCTGCAATTACCCCAATGTGAGAATAGTATATTTTTCGAGAGAGAGAGAGAGAGAGAGAGAGAGAGAGAGAGAGAGAGAGAGAGAGAATTTTAATATTTATTTTTTAGTTCTTGGCGGACACAACATCTTTGTTTTTGTATGTGGTGCTGAGGATCGAACCCGGGCTGCACACATGCCAGGCAAGTGCGCTACCGCTTGAGCCACATCCCCAGCCCAATATCTTTATTAAAAAAAAAAAAAAAAAAGACAAATGGAGACTTTTGGCTGGTGGAAAAGCAAAATATAGGCAGGAAAATTCACCATACATACTTGGAAGCACAATTTTATTTCCTGCTTATGAAGGTACATTCATTTTGTTTAAACAACATTTCTTCTGCCTTATTCCTGAAAGGATATGAAGAGTGTTTATTGGCTACACTGGGAAAAGAAAACAAATAGAAATTCTGTCTCGGAGCTCTATACCAAAATACCATAGATTGAGTGACTTATGAACAATAGAAGTTTATTTATTTATGTAAAGTTCATGGTCAAGGAGCTGAGATTGGGGATGTAGCTCAGTGACAGAGCATTTGCCTAGCATGCATGAAGACTTGGTTTCAATCCTCAGCACAGGAAATAACTAAATAAATAAAGGAAGGAAGGAAGGAACTGACAGATTCCATGACTGGTGAGAGTAGATTCCTGTCTCTGGGTGACACATTCCTGCTGTGTCCTCACATGGTGGAAGAAGTCAAGACAGCTCTCTAGAACTATTTTTTTTTAGGACCTTAATTCCTATTTATGAAGGCTCTGCTCTCATGACCTAATCACCTCCAAAGGCCCACACCTCTAAATATCACACTGGTGGGTTTCAACACATGAATTTGGGCAGGGCGAGGGGTATATTCAGACTATCACAACTGCATACCCTAAAGTCATCTTCCAATTTTAAAAAAATGTCCATGGTTGGGCTTTAGGTCAGTAGCTGAGTGTTGCCCAGCACATGCAAGGTCCTGAGTTCAGTTCTCAGCCCTGAGGGGAAACAAACCCCTGAAATATTGTAGTTTAGAAGCTTCCCTTGTAAAGCCTAAGTTATAAGACCAAAAACTTACTTTCCCCAGGCAATAGGCCTGCAAATGTTATTAGACAGGGTCAGGGTCAGTTTTATTTGTTTTTGTTTTGTTTTGTTTTGTTTTTTATCTTTCCAAATCCCAATGCACCCCTCTTTAAAAGGAGAACAATAGGGGCTGGGGTTGTGTCTCAGTGGTAGAGTGCTTGCTTAACAAGTGTGAGGCACTGGGTTCAATTCCCAGCACCACATATACATAAATAAAATAAAGGTCCATTGACAACTAAAAAATATTTTTAAAAAGGAGAACAATAATATCATCTTAGACATTCCATGCCATATGATTATTATAAATGTCATTCAGGTGGCTCCAGAGGCTGAGACAGGAAGACCATGAGTTCAAAGCCAGCTTCAGCAAGAGCGAGGCACTAAGCAACTCAGTGAGACCCCGTCTCTAAATAAAATACAAAATAGAGATGGGGATGTGTCTTGGTGGTTGAGTGCCCCTGATTCAATCCCCAGTGTACTCCCCGCTCCTGGAAAAAAATAAAATAAAATAAATAAATGAATGTCATTCAGACACTCAAATGAAAGAAGTATAATTTAGTAAAATCAATATTCTTAAAATTAGTGTGTTTCCTGACAATTATCACTGACTGAAAGTATAGTTCTCAATTTCATAATTTCAAAAATTTTGTTTTCAGTTCACCAAAGTATGACCAGATTTGAGGAGTCATTTGATAGAATGACTGAGAAATTCAGGAGAACCTGTTATGCTCGAGTTCCGGACCCCCAAAGACCACCAGAGACCAAGATCAATGTAAGCAGAAAAAAGGTGTTTATTGCAAGCTAGCTTGGTCCTCTGCGCACACAGCAACTGGTGACGCTGAGAGGCCTCGAGCCCAGGGTTTGCAGCAGTTTAATACACTCTTTGGGGGAGACAGGGACTTCATATACATCATAGCATCTCTTAGCAAGTCATCATACACCAACTCTAAAACATGATTAGCACATTCACTGGCGGAAACAAGTTGAGTAAGGGTGATTGGTTAGTACAAGAGGGGGATTCCTTTGAACTGATTGATTTAAGTACGTGCTGAACTACATGGTTTCCCAACTTGTTATCAACCACCAATAACTACTGGAAGGGTCATCTGGCATCCCAGGTATTTTCCCTGTCTCATACTGATTGGTGGTTGCTAGGGGGTTGCTTTGGGTCCCCACCTAGCCTAACTGACTCAGGGACACCTGGTGTCTCAGATCTCTCCTGTTATTTGTAGATAAACAACTCAGCAAGGTGGGTATGTGCCTAGGAGTGCTCTGTGGGTTTTTCCAAGGACAAGGGTTCATGCCCCCTTCCTTGGACAGGCTTTACTCTGAGGTAGAGGCTGGTTTCTCAAACCTTCGTGTTCATAGATGGCAGTTGTTTCTGTCTGTCCATTACTACATTTCTTCCTTTCAGCCTCCAATTTTAAACTGAATTAAAGCAAGCTTATATTGTGTACATAAGAGAGTTGGCCAGCAACTGTCTCACCCAAAACCCAGGCCAGAGAACAACCCAGCTCTCAGGGAAGAAAAGGTTTTTATAGCACAAAAAGTTACAATGAGGGCTGTCGATCATACCCGATCATGTGGCCACAAGGTAACCTAGATCTGGCCAAATGAAGTAATGATGAACACAGCCTAATTCCATCTTAAGATAGGGAGATATCTCATCACAAAGTCATAAAAAGTTTATTTCTGGTTTTCTATAAAATACTAAGATTTCTATTTGGTCTGGCCATACTTTGAGATTGTCCCCTGATGTTTTAAAAACTTGTTTGGAATTCCCACCAGCGCTCTGAACTCATCCATGCCTGACTCTCCTTAACCAGATAACAACCTTAGTGGCACCTCATAAATCCTGGCTCTCCCTGACCAGATAACAACTCTCTCTCTCTCTTTCTCTGAAACCTCAGTGATGCCTCATAAATTCTGATGTTGGGATCTGAATTTACTCCCTACCTTGAAATATCAAGCCATATAGATCATTAATCTGCTATCTGCCCTTGTATTATATTTGTCAGGACCTTGTAAACTGTAAGTTCCCAAGACACCCCTCTTTGTAACTTTTTGTGCTATAAAAACCTTTTCTTCCCTGAGAGCTGGGTTGTTCTCTGGCCTGGGTTTTGGGTGAGACAGTTGCTGGCCAACTCTCTTATGTACACAATATAAGCTTGCTTTAATTCGGTTTAAAATTGGAGTCGGTGATCTTTTATTTGCATTGTGGGTTCATTCCTAAGCCCTAGTCATTTATTCAAAGGAATGGGATAGTTGTGGTGTGCATCTGAGTTGGATTCATCATCTTCTTGTGTTGTTGCTATTTGAAAGTAGAAGAGAAGGGGCCCTTCTTCTTAGTTCACAAAATCTAAAAGGACATGAATATGGGGCAGTCAGCAGCCACAATATATGTTCATATATTATAAGATTTGGAAGGCTACTCCAAATATTCAAGGCTACTCCAAATGGCACACATCTGCAATCCCACTGGTTCAGGAGCTTGAGGCAGGAGGATCATAAATTCAAAAACTTGGAAAGAAATTTAGCAAGGCCCTAATCAACTTAGGGAGACCCTGTCTGAAAATTTAAACAATTTTTTAAAAACTTCTGTATTTATAGATGGACACAATAACTTTTATTTTGTTTATTTATTTATTTATTTATGTGGTGCTGAGGATTGAACCTAGTGCCTCACACATGCTAGGCAAGCACTCTACCACTGAGCCACAATCCCAGCCCCTGAAAATTAAAAAAAATTTTAAAGTGTTAGAAATGTGGCTCCTGGGTTCAATACCACCACCACCCCCAATCACACACACACACACCAAAAAAAAAAAAAAAAAAAAAAAAAAAGTTTAAGAAGCCATTTTAAGCTATTGGCATTATGAGTAATTTAAAAAAAAAAAAAAATCCTTAGGGGCTGGAGATGTAATTCAGGGAATTCAGAGGTAGAGCACTTACCTAACATGTGCAGGGCCCTGGGTTCTATCCTCATCACTGCAAAAACAAAATAAAACAAGAAACAAAAACCTTTAATTGACTTAGTTTATTTTTCTTTTCAAATTTGAAAATAAATGTCATAGTGCAAAAGGCCTTGTTCATAGCAGGTACCAGTTGGATTTTTGAAGTGCTCATGTATACAGATAACTTCTAAAGTTTGGGAAAATATGGAAGAGTACAAAGTGAAGTGGGGGAAAGATGGCATAGGACTGAAGGACTTTAATTTAATAATTTTGGATGATCTGGATGAAAAGAGAAAAGTATGACCACATGTTAGATAGCTGGGATGTTACTAGAAAAAATGCAGAAAAGGAAGCAGGCAAAAAAGTCACCCTGACTGGAACTGGGAATGAGGTCAGAGGTGGTTAAGTAGGTCCCAAATCATAAGATTTCTGTCTGGGAGTCCTGAGACTGAGGGAGGAGCATGGGCCTGGGAGAAGGGGAAGTGGCAGGGGTGCCTCCTCTGTGTGGAGGCAGAGAAGAGAGGAGGAGCACTGGAGAGGGAGTGTCCTGTGGACGTGCATGCACTAGACAAGTTACATGCCTAACTGCTTTCTCCCAGTACCTCTCTTCCAGAACACCTTCCAAATGGAAATTTCCTTTTTAAAGGAGGAAATTTATAGTTTACTATTAGGCAATCGGGAGAAAGAAAAAACTTTCCTTGAATCTGCTGATTCTCAATTGTCTTTAGCTAAAAATAATTCTATGTTCAAGTGGTACAATTTGGAGGGGGTGGTACAATTTGGAGTGATACAATTTGGTGGGGCATGTCCTGATACATTGGAGACCAAACCTGGAATAAATCTGTTACCAAACTAGGCCATTTTGCCTGTTTAACAGTATGCCAATTATTGAAACAACTAGGTTTGCAAAAGAGAGTTTATTTATTCATGAGGAGAGCAAACATAGATGGAAACCCAAGTCTTAAATCTTCCTCCCTAACGATAGAGTTTATGGGTGTTTATGGAATAAAGAAATTGGGTGGCTTGGGGTATGAAGAAAGGTGATCAAATTTAAGGGAAAGTGAAGCAATCAGTTGTCTATGCACGCATAATCAAATGTTACGGTTTTTCATTCGCTATGTGTTCAGAAAATGGTGGTATTTGAACTGGTGATAAGGCTCGGTGGTAGACCACTTACCTAGCATGCAGGAGGTCCTGGGCTCCATCCCTAGCACTGCCCAAAGAAAGAAAGAGCTAAAGAAAGACGAAAGATAGGGAAATGGGGCATTAGAATGCTCTGAGGGCAGAGTTCTAACCTTCTGACATCAAAAGGTCACCCATCAAATACTTGTACAGGCATATGTAAAAGATTGGTGCTTTTGACTGGTTTGATCTACCTCCAAGTTCTTGAAAACAAACTTAGGCAACTATTATCATTTTTTTTAAAAAGTATTTATTTATTTATTTTAGTTTTCGGCGGACACAACATCTTTGTTTGTATGTGGTGCTGAGGATCGAACCCGGGCTGCACGCATGCAAGGCGAGCGCGCTACTGATTGAGCCACATCCCAGCCCAACTATTATCATCTTGACTAATATGTCGGAGGTGTTATCTATAGCAAAGCTAGTGGTGGATGGAGCTGGAAAATGTCATGCTAAGTGAAGTAAGCCAGTCCCCCCAAACCAAAGGCCATATATTTTCTCTGATAAGTGGATGTTGATCAAAAATTTGGGGGAGGAGGGCAGGGGAAGAATGGAGGAAATTTGGGTTGGGCAGACAGGAGTGAGGAGGGCTTAGGGTTGGGAAATATGGTGGAATGAGACGGACATGATTACTCTATGTACATGTATGATTGCATGAATGGTGTAACTCTGCATTGTGTACAATTAGAGAAATGAAAAGTTGTGCTCCATTTGTGTACAATGAGTCTAAATGCATTCTCTGCCGCAGTCTTGGCTGGGCACTGAATCACGAGCCACCACACAGCTTTGTAGATTCAAACAGCAAATCTTTATTCCCGAACTCACACCGGCCTCCACACACGTTCTCTGGCAATCCCGTTCTCCTGCCACCCAATTCACCTACTCCACGAGGCTTATTTCCCAAAATGCTCTCTGAATCTCACGAGAGTTCAACAGGAGCTTAGGCAGCAGGAACGCCCTAATTCCAGCAGCAATAATCCTCAACATCGAACTTCCCTAAAATCCAAGGTCTTAAACTGGGAACGCCTTAAACTTGTCTTAAACCGGGAACGCCCTAAACCCAAGGATTGGGATACTTCCTCAAACTGCAGGATACACCCTAATCCTGGATCCACCCTCGTCCTTGGGCAGGGTCACCTAACATGCAATGTCAACAGCGAAATTAACATGGGGTACGCTGGCAAGGAAATTTCCTACTTGGTAATGGCCCTCAGCAGCATTCTCTGCTGTCATATGTGACTAATTAGAACAAATAAAAAATATTTTAAAAAGCTAATGGGAGTTTATTGCTTAGCTTGGTGATACCTAAAATTGGTTATAAAAGCAAGTGACTAAAGGTAAGTAAAGTTACAGGGTTTATTCAGGTTTTCCCTTGGTTTCATTAGGGCCTTCTGGGCCTGGAAATAATCTCCTCCCAGGGATAATCAATTCCTACAGAGAGTAAGGAACTTTTGTGTGAAGGTACCTGACATATACCAACCAACTAATCCAGAGTTCACTTCCTTATCTCTTCATTGGATTCTCTTACTCAGGGCTACGATTCCTCTGCCCTTTCTTCTCCAGAGCCAGGTACCTGGCATCCAGCGACAACCCTTATACTCCAGAGCTTGCTGAAATCACTCAAGCCAATCCTAAACCCTTTCACCTTGCTTCACCCATTCCCTCTTATGGAATTCACAATAAAGGCCTTGGCCCACGTTTACTCTCACTCCTGACCAACACTGGTGCTTCTCTATATGGCCCCTGCATGGTGTAGCATGGCCTCTTATCTTAGAACTGTGAGGAACAAACCATCTTTTAAATTATCTCCTGGGTCTGTTCACCTTCACCATACCCAAATAATAAAACTATTTTAAAAGTAGCTACTTATTGTTTCTCGAATTGGAACTACTGAGGGAAAACCTGAATATCCATCTAGCCACACTTTTTTTTTTAACTATTGCTTTTATTTCCTATTTTAGAGATTACCAGGTTATACTCTCAGAGCACATCATGTCACCATTTTCTGAACACATGTGTACTATGAAGTGTTATGAGGTTCGATTATACATGTACATAGCACTTATTCTTAAGATCAACCCCCTTTCCCCATTCCTCAGACTATCCTGCTTCTATATCCCATAAATATCCATTAACCCTATTCTCAATGAGGCAGATTTAAGGCTTGTTTTCTGGTCTCCATGCAACTGATTCCCTTATGAATACTCTTTCTCTTTGGCCAAACTCATCATTTCAGTGATTGACATACTGTGCAGTAGGCAAAACAGGCCTGGTTCACTAACAACTAATGTCAAAATATCAGAAATGCATGTTGTATCCGATGTTGACCAAAGTATAAAATAAATATTCATAAACACATACTGATATAAATAATTGATTGAATTAATAAGAAATAGAGAAGAGAAAAATCTCCCTCATAGAATTCCAAAAAATTTGTGTGTAACACCTCCCCACTTCAGGAGATGGAGATTAATCTTCACCTTTCGAATATGTACTGTGTTGGGTAATTTCCTTCCAAAGGGTAAAATATGGGAAGAGAGGGAAAAGTAACTTTACAGTGGAAATATGCTTTTCTTTCAAGATAGGGGCAGAATATACTGGATTATCTATTCCCATAGTTTTAGCCTTCAATAATTTTCTTTTTTGTGGCGGGTAGTGGGGGGTGTACCAGGCATTGAACTCAGAGGTACTCAACCACTGAGCCACATTTCCAGGTCTATTTTGTATTCTATTTAGAGACAGGGTCCCACTGAGTCACTTAGCATCTGGCTTTTGCTGAGGCTGACTTTGAACTCGGGATCCTCCTGCCTCAGTCTCCTGAGCCACTGGGATTACAGGCATGCGCCACCATGCCCAGACTTAATAATTTTCTACCATTTCCAAGATCCATTCCTCTTGTTTCCAGAGAGTCCTAGTTCAGAAGCCCAGTTCTAGGGGTCTCAACAAATCAGGTCCAGTCACTTACTCCAAAAAGACAAATAGAAAAAGTAATAGTTAAAAGTAGGACAGGAACCTCAATCAGTATAGCTATGCCAGGAAGACAAGGGAACAAGAAGTTTCAGGCCTATCTTCAGGAGTACTGACTTGAGCTCTCAGGTTAAATACACAAAAGGGCCCAGAAGTATGCACAGCAAGCATTCTTGCTTAAACTGTGGTCTGGTTGATCATCTCAGTATTGGTCAGGTGGGGTCTTGTAGGCAGTAATAATAAAGTTGCTATTGCCTGGGAGATAATTTCAATTCATTGCAAGATATTTATTGAGGGGCTGGGGATGTGGCTCAAGCGGTAGCGTGCTCGCCTGGCATGCGTGCGGCCCGGGTTCGATCCTCAGCACCACATACAAACAGAGATGTTGTGTCCGCCGAGAACTAAAAAATAAATATTAAAAAATTCTCTCTCTCTCTCACTCTCCACTCTCACTCTCTCTAAAAAAAAAAAAAAAAAAAAAAAAAAGAAGTTTAAAAAAAAAAAAAAAGATATTTATTGATCAAACCTGCTGTTCCTGGAATCCAAAGTAATTTAGAGCAAAGGAGACAGATGCAAAATGGAGACAGAAATGCCAAGTTTTTTACATTTAGGCCCAAGTGAAGAGTTAGTGTTTTTTGCAAAAGAAGCCTCTTGCTTCAGTCAATGGTAATTTAAGCAAATAAAAAGAATGGTTGCTTGCCAGCTTAGGATAATGAAGGGAAAGCAAGGAACAAGAGACGGGTAAGCAAGAAATGAAAGATGGAGACAAGGCAGAGATACATATAAGAGTTTGCTTGTCAGAGCTGACAAATAAAGGCCATCTCTCTGCAGGAGAGGCGAAACAGGCTTGGGTTCTGGGAGTTTCACAGGGCAGGCTCAGGAATCAGAGCCCAGTGGGTCTAATGGGGGCAGTTAAAAGTTGGTTGGTATAAGGGAGAGGTGAGCCTTTCTCAGAAACACTGTTGGGTGGGAAAGCAAAGCTTTTTCCTTAAAATGGCAGCTGTCACTTAAGATGGTCATCCAGATGCTAAGCAAGGACCGTATAGGTAACACACAAGAACTAGACAATGTCCTGGTCCAAGTCTCTCTCCAAAACCTGCCGCTTCTCCTGAATTTCCCCTCCATGTTCATAGTCCTTATAGCTTAAAGCTGCTTGGAGGATTTCTGATGTGGTTTTTCTCTGATCCTGTACCTTTTACCAGTGGACTTTCTTGCTTTCTTTGCTAATCCAAGATTTAAAACAGTTTTCAATGAAGTTGGCAGAGTTCTTGAAAAAACAAAAACCAATTACCTAGTTTTTACATATCAATGGAAGTGGGATGGTAGTGGTGGGAGAAAGTATAGAAATAAGGCAAAGCAGAAGGAGGCAGTTTAAATAATGAAAGGAAAGTCATTATGCAAATGCATATCTATTAACAGTCATTCAGCCTTTAAGAAGCACTGCTTAGAATTGAAGAAGACACCAGATTCAGGTTTTCCACCTGGGTTGTTAGAATTCCTTATAATTAATGTCAGATCTGTGAATGGTCAGACATCTTATTCCTTACTGAATGACTATGATTATTCTACCTTTGTTTGTAGCCTTAATGACTATGAGCTCTGCAGCTGTCATTTATGCACATGAGTCTACTTCTATTGACTCTGCTACTCCCTTCTTTGGCAGAAAGAAACCCCTCCATGGCCCTCCGGCTTCAGAGAAAATACCAAGAAAGTATCTTCTTCATTTTGTATCTTTGAGTCCCCAAGCTTTTTGTGGGGAAGAGTCAGCTAGTTCTTATTTTCTAAAATCTCACAATGTCTAAGGTGAAAGTTAGTATTAAGCATCTGTCCTCTCTACTTCTCACTAGCAATGCCAAAGGGAGCTGGCTTTAGCAGAAGTTGCTTCCACAGTCAATATGGCTGGGCCTTTCTTTTCTTTTTTCTTTTTTTTTTTTTTTTTTTTTTTTTTTTAGTTGTAGATAGACACAATACCTTTATTTTACTTATTTATTTTTATGTGGTGCTGAGGATTGAACTCAGCGCCTCTCATGTGCTAGGTGAGCACTCTACCACTGAGCCACAACCCCAGCCCTTTCTTTTCTTTTCACATGTTTTTTAATTGATGCATTATAGTTGTACAGAATGATGGGATTTGTTGCTACGTATTCATGCATGCACACAATATAACAATGTAATTCGGCCAATATCACTCCCCAGCTTGCTGGGCTTCTGAAACTGGTGGAAATGCCTGCCTACAGAGCCAGAAAGAAAGGTCAAGCACATTGGGATTACCATTAAAAATCGGACTTGAGGGACACTCCTGTCTTAGTCTACTCAGGTTGCAACAGCCAATTAACACAGGGCTAGGGGTATAGTGAAGTGGCAGAGTGCTCAACTAGCATTAGGCCCTGGGTGAGATCCCCAGCACTGCAAAAACAAACAAACAACAACAACAACAAAAACCCACCACAGATAAGGTGACTTATAAACTACAGGAATTTATTTCTCACAGTTCGGGAAGCTTGGGAATTCTGATCAAGCAGCTCGCAGATTCCACCTCTGGTGAGAGCCCACATTTTGGTTCACAGATGGCACCTTCTACCTGGGTCTTCACATGGTGGAAGGGTTAGCTTTCTGTCAGGTATCGCTTTTTAGAAGGACATTATGATGGCTTTGCCCTCAGGACCTAATTACCTCCCAAAAGTCCCCACTGCCTAATATCACATTGGTGAGTTTCAACATATGAATTTTGGGGTGGGGGGGAACACAAACATTCAGAGAATAGCAGCTTTCCTGCTCATTGCTGAGTTGAATGGAAACAATTAAAAACTCAATTTGTTGCAGGGGACAGATGACAACAAGAAACAGATTTATTTGGCTGCAGCCAGGTTCAGAGGGCAAAGCTTTCACTGTAATCAATCAATCTCCCTGAACCCTAAGTTCAGGCAGTTTCAGAACTTTATACCCATTGTGTAAGGGGAGAGGCTGAGAAGTTCACAATCTGCAGAAGTTCTCACAAAAGCAGCTTTTTCTGTCACTGTTCTGGACAGCTCCTGAGAAGGGGAGAGTTTCTTCTCCCCTTTCTTCCCTCCTGCCAGCTATTACCACGGAGCCCAGTTGGTAACTTCTTTGCTTATCTTTGAAATGTAAACATCTCTGTGAAGCTCCAGCCCAAGGCCTGAGACCTCATTAAAAGATCTGCCTTTCTCATCCCCCTTTGCATTTGCAAACACACTTTTTTATTTTTATTGGTCTGCAAAATATTATATATATATATGTATATATATATATATAGTTACTATACTAGATAGTCCATAAATGTTTGTGAAAAACTAATAAAGGGGTATTGGGCACCTAGGGTGCTGATCTCTTTCAGGCCTGTGGGCAAATAAGCTAGAGCAACAGGAAATAGGAAGCTTAACTACATTGAACTCTTTTGTAGAGATTCTTTTGCTAATAGTCCTAAAATCAATTATGGTGAAGATTTCGGAGACAATTAAGATTTTTCTGTGGAAGAGGGGGGTGCCACTACAAATTGGCTGAGAATATTGTTACAGCAATGTAACTTTGGCAATTCATCAATAGGGACTTGTGTTTATTTAAGGTGATAAGAGAATTGCAAAAGAATATTTTTAAATTCAGAAATAAAATTTCTACATTTCAAACAAAACTCATCGGTTATTTGAAGCAAACGATTTTCAACCAAAAAACAGAATTGTATGTGTGTGTTTCACAATATTAAAAGCACAGGAAAGAGAGACCAAAAAGGATGTGAGTCAGCTTATTCCCCCTTTTTTCTCTCTTCTCTCCCTCCCTCTCTCTCTCTCTCTTTCTGAATTTTTCTCAAACAAGATGACAGCACTTTAAAAGTATGCAATGGAGAAAGGATAGCATCTTCAACAAATGGTGCTGGGAGAACTGGAAATCCATATGCAACAAAATGAAATTGAATCCCTTTCTCTCGCCATGCACAAAAGTTAACTCAAAATGGATCAAGGACCTAGGAACCAAACCAGAGACAATGAATCTAATAGAAGAAAAAATAGGCCCTAATCTCCGTCACGTGGGGTCAGGCCTCAAATTCCTTAATAAGACACCTATAGCACAAGAGTTAAAACCAAGAATCAACAAATGGGACGAATTCAAACTAAAAAGTTTTTTCTCAGCAAGAGAAATAATATGTGAGGTGAATAGGGAGCCTACATCCGGGGAACAAATTTTTACCCCTCAAACATCAGATAGAGCTCTAATCTCTAGGGTATACAAAGAACTCAAAAAGTTAAACAACAAAAACCAAATAACCCAATCAACATATGGGCCAAGGACCTGAACAGACATTTCTCAGAAGAGGATATACAATCAATCAACAAATACACAAAAAAATGCTCACCATCTCTAGCAATCAGAGAAATGCAAATTAAAACTACTCTAAGATACCATCTCACTCCAGTAAGAGTGGAAGCCATTATGAAGTCAAACAACAAGTGCTGGTGAGGATGGGGGCGGGGGGAGGTACACTCATACACTGCTTTGGTGCGGCCAATTTGGAAAGCAGTATGGAGATTCCTTGGAAAGCTGGGAATGGAACCACCATTTGACCCAGCTATTCCCCTTCTCGGACTATACCCAAAAGACCTAAAAACAGCATACTACAGGGACACAGCCACATCAATGTTTATAGCAGCACAATTCACAATAGCTAAACTGTGGAACCAACCTAGATGCCCTTCAATGGATGAATGGATAAAAAAAATGTGGCTTTTATACACAATGAAATATTACTCAGCAATAAAAAAGAATAAGATCATGGCATTTGCAGGGAAATGGGTGGCATTAGAGAATATTATGCTAAGTGAAGTTAGCCAATCCCCCCAAAACAAATGCCGAATGTCTTCTTCGATATAAGGGGGGGTGACTCAAAATGGGGTAGGGAGGAAGAGCATGAGAAGAAGATTACCACTAAATAGGGAAGAGAGGTGGGAAGGAAAGGGAGGGAGAAGGGGAATTGCATGGTAGATGGAAGGAGACCCTCATCGTTATACAGAATACAGGTATGATGATGTGAGGGGGAAAAAAAAAAGAAGTGTGTCACATTAGATTGGGTAGAGAGAAGTGATGGGAGGGGCGGGAGGGGAAGGGGGTAAAGAAAGGACAGCAGAATAAAATAGACATTATTATTGCTGTATGTATATATGTGGCTGCATGACCAATGTGATTCTGCAACCTGTACACTCAGAAAAATGAGAAATTATACCCCTTCTGATTCAAATGTATGATATGTCAAGATCATTGTACTGTCATGTCTAACTAATTAAAACAAACAAACCAAAAAAAAGATGACAGCACTTCAAGTAAAAATGGTGTCCCCCAGGGGTGGGGTTGTGGCTTAGTGTTAGAGCGCTTGCTTCACATGTGGGAGGCATTGGGTTGGATTCTCAGCATTGCATATAAATGAATGAATAAAATGAAGTCCATCAACAACTAAAAATATATATATTACCAAAAAAGGTGTCCCACAATTAGAAATGAAGTTAAAAAAATCGGGGGGGGGGGCCTGGGGTTGTGGCTCAGCAGCAGATTGCTCGCCTAGCACGCGTGAGGCCCCGGGTACGATCCTCAGCACCACATACACATAAATAAATAAACTAAAGATATTGTTGCAACTAAAAAATAAATATTAAAAAAAGCGGGACCCAATAGAGTCAAAAAAATAATGATCATAAGAATAAATATGCCACTCAGTGTGAAAAGCTTTTCTAATCAAATTCATAGTTGAAAGGTCATTTTAATAGACTGAATAGCATTTAATACTCTGAATGAGTCATTTTTTGAGATATTGCTATTCAAGCATATGAATCTTTGTGCATTTTGGTTGTTACACATGGTTCTCACCCCACCTCAGCAAGCTCCTCTCTTTCTAAGATGTATCCCTCTATGTTGTGCTGGCTTCAGCCCCAGGGCTTTGTTCCACTGGGGGGGGGGGTGTCTCTTCTGTGGGGGGAGGCTCCACTGGGTATCATTGGAAATGGAAAATGACAAACCCCAAAATAGTGTGGCCTAGGGAAAGGGAATGAGGGAGAAAGCAATACATTGATCCTTTCCCAACATATTCTTTCCCAGTGACAAGATAGGCCCCAGGGGAGGAGATATCCATCAGGTCTGGAATGACAGCCTCTGGGAAGAGGCCAAAGCGTTATTCATTCCCCAAACAAAACCTTCCTGAGATCCTCCATTTGACCCAGTAAAGACAAATCCCCCGGTATGGACTACTGACCCCAGAACCTCCATCTGGCCCAATAAAGATAAATCTCAAGCTGGGCGCAGTGGCACACACCTGTAATCCCAGAAGCTCAGAAGGCTGAGACAAGAGGATTGAGAGTTCAAAGCCAGCCTCAGTAACAGTAAGATGCTAAGCAATTCAGTGGGACCCTGTCTCTAAATAAAATACAAAACATAGCTGGGGATGTGGCTCAGTGGTCAAGAACCCCTGAGTTCAATCCCTGGTACCCTGCCCCCCAAAGATGAATCTCAGATACTGACCATTGACCCCAGAGCACCCTCCCATCTCACCCGTAAGAATAGATCTCAAATTCCTGAGTGCCCAAACTGATATGCTCATTAATTAAAGTCACCTCTCAATATAACCCATATAAGCTTACACTCTCCCTTTAGCCAGTGACTCATTTTCCATCAGGAAAATGGGTCCATCAGAGGTGTGCCTCGTGACTCTGATCCTGAATAAAGGCTTTTGCTGATCTGTGAAGTTTGCATCCTGTCCTTTTGAGTTAACAGATATTATATCTTTTCTCACTTCTTAGTTCATCATCACATTGACAGATCCACAGCACTAAGTGACTCATGAAGTACAGCTGGCTTCCCTCAGAGTGAGAGACCCAAGAGAGTACAAAAGAATAATTTTCAAATAGAAGAAAAATTTACTTGGTATCAGAGATCCATGTAGTGGGCTACCATTTCATACAAACAACATGTGAGTGTGTTTTACTGTTACCAGTAGTCTGCCTCTGGGGGTTCCAAGATACCAGGTCCAGCTACTTCCCCAAAAAACTAAACAGAAAAGGAAATTTTTTAATCAATATGCCTTATTGGGAAGGAAACATGAGATCCAGCATCTCAGTCCTAACTTCAGTGTATTGACAGTAACTTTAGGTTTGAATAAAGAAAGAACCAGGACAGGGGGTGAGAGGTATGCTTAATTAAGCTGTCTTGATCAAACTGTGGTCTGGTTGATCATTATTTCAGTTTTGGTTCTGCAAGCTGGTTTTGGAGAAGTCCTTATTGCTTGATGGAGGTGATTTCTATTTGTTGCTCAGGATGTTTATCTATCAGACCTGGGGTCCTGGAAGGGAGGAATCCAGTTCCCATGAGATGGCTGCTCATGCTTGGAAGGGGCAATATCATTGTGGGATGATGTGCCTGCAGGAGTGCTGTTTCTAAAAGGAGTAGGATAGTGAATGAAGACTTCAAGGGTCATCTCAGGGATCTGATGATTTCAATGCTAACAGTCGAATGACCCTGTAAATCTTGTTTCAGTCTTGAAGAGGGATGAGATAGAATAGGTCAATTTAGGGCTAATAAACCTCATATTACCAGTTTTTAGATGAACACTCCTTAAATGATTCACATGCTTATGTGTAGAGCTTAGCAGGGACCTGACCCAAAGTTTAAGGTAATAAAAGAGACAGATATAAAATGAATGCAGAGATGCCAAGCTTTATCCCACTTTTAGTTACAATTGGGCAACTATAGGACTAAATGAAGAATCACTGCTTTTAGCAAAAGCAACCTACATCCCTGTTATATTTTGTACTGTGTGTATAGTATATATGTATGTTTTATCTGTAGACATATGCAAAAAAATTGCTAATAAGGTTATGGTTTCCTTTAGAAAGAGACTATACGTAACTGGGGGAAGGGGCCAAAGAGAGAATCATCTTTCATTGTACAATAGTTGTATCCTTTAAATTATATGCTATATGCCAGGCATGATGGCATGTACTGCAGTTTCAACTTCTCAGTAAGCTAAAGTGGGAGGATTGTTTAGTGAAGGAATTGCAGACCAACCTGGGCAACACAGTAACACAGTGAGACCCCCATTAAAAAGGGGGGGGCGGGAATCTGGGATGTAGCTCAGTTGGTAGAGTGCTTGCACTGCATGCACAAGGCCCTGGGTTCAATCCCCAGCACCACCAAAAAAAAAAAAAAAAAAAAAGAGAGAGAGAGAAAAGTAAAAATAAATTATGTGCCATGTGAAGCTACTGCCTATTCAAAATATTTTTTAAATCTATTTTTTTAAGAGAGAGTGAGAGAGGAGAGAGAGAGAGAGAGAGAGAGAGAGAGAGAGAGAGAGAGAGAGAGAATTTTTTTTTTTTAATATTTATTTTTTAGTTCTCGGCGGACACAACATCTTTGTTGGTATGTGGTGCTGAGGATCGAACCCGGGCCACACGCATGCCAGGCGAGCGTGCTACCGCTTGAGCCACATCCCTAGCCCCCAAATCTATTTTTTAAATCAATTCTACATGGAGGGGTGAAGTGGGGACTGAATCCAGAGGAGAGTAATAAATGACTTAGCAATAGGAAAAATTTAGACATCAGAGATATCTTGTTGGAAATACAACTTGGACAGCCAACATTGAAATGTGAGATACAGATATTATTTGCAACCCCAGGCAAGACTCCCAGTTATTCACAGTCTAATTTTGAGAAGGAAAGCCTTGGACAGTGGGAGAATATTACTTTAGAAACAAACTGAAAGGATTTCACATGTGGGATTACATACATTGAGAGCTGAATGGATTGTAGAGTTATAATAGTTCAAAGATCACAAACTGGTGGGCTACAGGTCAGATGCCTTTGTTTTATGTTTTTTCTGACTGCTGTTTTCAAATTTAATATGAGTTAATTGCCAACTTTTTAAGAGAAGATGATTTTACATTAAAAAAAAACCACCTAAAAATATAGATTCTTTTGAAATTTTGGCAGCTCAGGGAGGTAAGGCCTGTCTTCTTGCATGGTACCATTACAGCTTCTGCTTTAAAAAGTTTGAAGTTTCGACCAGCATCTCTAATCATTTTATCATTTGATCATTTGATCATTTGATCACCTACTGAGCACATATAAGTATCTCTAGAGAGAAAACTAGTGCTCAGAGGCAACTTTTTTTTTTTTTTTTGGTAAGGTCTGTGGATTTATTGTATACTAATTATACCCCAACAATACATTTCTAAATTCAGTGTCATAATCTACATATATTCTTAGCAATAAATTAGTGCAAATATTGGCACTAAACATGGTAGTAAGTTTCAAAAGCTTTAAAATTGTAAAAGACCTTTGAATTTTACATATAGGAATAGATATATATTCTTTCTAGATGAATGTAACATTGTTTATTCACTCGACAGTGTCTCTCTCTCTTTTTTTAATTGGTTCTTTTTCATTATATATAACATTAGGATTCATTTTGACATAGTTATAAAAGCATGGAATATAATTTGTTCTAATTCAGTCCCCAGTACTTCCCCTTTCCCTCCTTTCCTTTCTCCCCTGTTCCTTTTCCTCTTTTCTTTTTTTTTTTTTTTCACATCTTCATACATGTATTTTGTATAATGATGAGGGTCTCCTTCAACCATCCATGCTATTCCCCTTCTCCCTCCCTAACCCTCCCACCCCAATTCCCTATCTAGAGGTAATCTTCCTCCCTTGCTCTCCCTCCCAACCCCATTTTGAGTCACCCCACTTATATCAGAGAAGACATTTGGCATTTGTTTTTTGGGGATTGGCTAACTTTACTTAGCATTATCTTCTCTAATGCCATCCATTTCCCTGCAAATGCCATGATCTTATTCTTTTTATATTGCTGAGTCATATTCCATTGTGTATAAAAGCCACATTTTTTTTATTTTATTTATTTTTTAGTTGCAACAATATCTTTAGTTTATTTATTTATGTGTATGTGGTGCTGAGGATCGTACCCGGGGCCTCACGCGTGCTAGGCGAGCAATCTGCTGCTGAGCCACAACCCCAGGCCCCCCCCCCCCCCGATTTTTTTAACTTCATTTCTAATTGTGGGACACCTTTTTTGGTAATATATATATTTTTAGTTGTTGATGGACTTCATTTTATTCATTCATTTATATGCAATGCTGAGAATCCAACCCAATGCCTCCCACATGTGAAGCAAGCGCTCTAACACTAAGCCACAACCCCACCCCTGGGGGACACCATTTTTACTTGAAGTGCTGTCATCTTTTTTTTGGTTTGTTTGTTTTAATTAGTTAGACATGACAGTACAATGATCTTGACATATCATACATTTGAATCAGAAGGGGTATAATTTCTCATTTTTCTGAGTGTACAGGTTGCAGAATCACATTGGTCATGCAGCCACATATATACATACAGCAATAATAATGTCTATTTTATTCTGCTGTCCTTTCTTTACCCCCTTCCCCTCCCGCCCCTCCCATCACTTCTCTCTACCCAATCTAATGTGACACACTTCTTTTTTTTTTCCCCCTCACATCATCATACCTGTATTCTGTATAACGATGAGGGTCTCCTTCCATCTACCATGCAATTCCCCTTCTCCCTCCCTTTCCTTCCCACCTCTCTTCCCTATTTAGTGGTAATCTTCTTCTCATGCTCTTCCTCCCTACCCCATTTTGAGTCACCCCCCCTTATATCGAAGAAGACATTCGGCATTTGTTTTGGGGGGATTGGCTAACTTCACTTAGCATAATATTCTCTAATGCCACCCATTTCCCTGCAAATGCCATGATCTTATTCTTTTTTATTGCTGAGTAATATTTCATTGTGTATAAAAGCCACATTTTTTTTATCCATTCATCCATTGAAGGGCATCTAGGTTGGTTCCACAGTTTAGCTATTGTGAATTGTGCTGCTATAAACACTGATGTGGCTGTGTCCCTGTAGTATGCTGTTTTTAGGTCTTTGGGGAATAGTCTGAGAAGAGGAATAGCTGAGTCAAATGATGTTTCCTTTCCCAGCTTTCCAAGGAATCTCCATACTGCTTTCCAAATTGGCTGCACCAATTTGCAGTCCCACCAGCAGTGTATGAGTGTACCTTCCCCCTCCTCCCCCCCCACCCTCACCAGCATTTGTTGTTGTTCAACTTCATAATGGCTTCAATTCTTACTGGAGTGAGATGGTATCTTAAAGTAGTTCTAATTTGCATTTCTCTGATTGCTAGAGATGATGAGCATTTTTTTGTGTATTTGTTGATTGATTGTATATCCTCTTCTGAGAAGTGTCTGTTCAGTTCCTTGGCCCATTTTCTTTTCCTCTTTTCTACTGATCTATTTACTGATAGCTTTTTTTTTTTTTAATTAGTGTCTTGTAGATATACACAATGTGAGATTCACTGTGATATGATTCATACATGTACACAGGAAAGTTAGGTCAGATTCATTCCATTATCTTTCTTTATTCCATCCCTCATACCTTCCCCTCATTCCCCTTCATCTATTCCACTGATCTTTCTTCTGTTTTTTTCCCCCCTCCCCTTATTTTGGATTAGTTTCTGCATATTCGACCTTTGACTTTTTGAGACTGGCTTATTTCACTTAGCATTATAGTCAACTGACAGCAACTGACAGCTCATGGGTCCCTATTCCTATTCCCCAATACTAAGTCTGTTCATCTGGAACCCTGGAACCTTTCCACTTCCTTTCTGCTATTGTCTAGTCCCAGTGCAAGGCCTAGTAACACCTCCATCTACCAAATATGCCATGGACCAGAAGATGTCTTTACCATGACCCTTTCCCAAGAAGGGGCAGCTGCTAATAAAACTTAGCTGACCGCCATCTTGTCCTGACTGCTGTTGGTGCTTACCACTAATCTTTCTTTCCCCATGAATTCCTGCCATTCACACATCTCAAGCTGCTACTCCCCAATTCAACACCACACAGTGACAATGAACCACCTTCCTCTGCTATGCTCATTGTGATCCTGCTCTCATCAACTGCTGCACAGGATCCTCTCTACTCCTGAAACCAATGTTACTAATAATCTCCAAGAGATGTTAGACCAAGTTCTTCCATTTGAAGTATGATCTCATTCTCTGGAGTTAGAGCTCCCCCTGTCGAGAGTTTTGGACCAAGTGTTACAGGCTCTATGAACACCCTTAGTCTCAAAGGTTGCAAGAGAATCCAACACAAACTAGCTTAATAAAAAAGAAGACCTTTGTTCACTGCACAGCACTGTGGTAGTGATCTCCTCCCAGGTAGAGACTGCTGCACAGTAGACCACATCGTGCTCTGTGAAACTGGTCTGTTCCTGGCAGAGGCATGCAAATGGATGAGAGTTTTTTGAGGATTCTAGATTCCTGGAGCCTAGCCATTTTGCAAGAACTAAAATTACTCTTCACAAGGGAAAACAATACGATCTGGACAATATAGACACAATGTCGCCTGTACAGTCAAAAATGTCTAGGCTTGCAAAGGAACAGAAACAAACCACCTGGGTCAAAAGAAATCAGCTAAGAGGAACTGATGAGGAGATACCTCGGATGTTAGATTTCAAGTACAAAGATTATATATCAACAACTATTGTGGAGAAATTTAAGGTCTTGTTGCAAATGCAGGACGTGATGAGGGAAACCCTGAGAAAAGACCTAAAGGAAATGCTAGTAAAAAGTAAGATATCTGAAACAAAAGATACAGAGCACTATGGTAGCAGGGAAGAGTGGCAGGAAGCGAAAGATTTGGCTTCACAAAAAAACAGAGTTTGGGGAACAAGAAGAAAAAAATTCTAAATTTGTTGAGTGTACTGAAAACTTAATTTTCATAAAGGAGGAAACAGACGAACCAAATTGTAAATGGGACAAAGCCAAGATGTCCACTAGCAATCAAGGTAAGGAATTATCCCAGAATGAGCCCCAAAGTTACCAAGCCATTGGAGGCATGGCAGAAGCCTCAGATATGAATGACGACACATGTAGAAATGGCAGTCACCACATACGACTGCCCAACAAAGAGAAGCCAAAGCATAGGGAGGGTGGAGCAGTAAAAGTAATGGAAGAAGAAAACCTCCAGAGCCTCAGTAACAAAGAGAAGACTGTCAAAGTATCAAGAGAAGAAGAAACTGATGGAGGAAGGAGCCATGCTCATCCTGGCTGCAGACCCTCTGGCATCAGCCACCTTGGAAGTCAGTAAGCAGTGGGGCAACATCTTCAACATTTTGAGAGAAAATGGCTTTGAACCTGAGTTTCTGTGTGAGTTCAAATTAGCATTTAAATATGATGGTGAAATGAAAACATTTTCAGACCTGCAAAGTTTACAATTTACCAGCCAAAAACCTGTCATAGGAGAATTACTGAACTGTGTGCTCCGACAGAAGGAAAAAACAAATCTAGGAGGAGGATATGTGATCCCCATAAAAGGGGTAAGCATATTAATGTATAAAGTTATGTGTAAAGTGTAAGTAGGGTCTCGATGAGTTGCTTAGGCCTCAGCTTTTGCTGAGGCTGGCATTGAACTCACATCCTCTTGCCTCTGTCTCCTGAGCTACTAGGATTATAGGCATGTGCCACTGTGCTTGGTTACAAGGTCTTATTGCAATAAACAGACAAGTGATGAAAGTAAGTAGTCATTTAAAATCTGTTATGTTCAAAGCATCAGGGATAGGGATATAGAAGGAAGAAGGTAGGCATAGACATCATGAAAATTTGTTGCCAGTACTACTAAAAAAGGTATGAATGTTGGAATAATCATAGACAAACTTGCCTTGCTTGGGGATAAGGCCTTCACAAACATGTCATTACTACAAGGCCCTGGGTTTGATCCTCAGCACCACAAAAAAGGAACAAATGTTGAAGCAGTTCTCCCAGTACTTGCTCATTGTCAAAGTAGTAGTCATATTAAATTTAGAGAGTGAAGTGAAAATTTTAATTCTGTAAGAGCCATACAATTTACAAAACTTTTCTTTTGACTTTCAGGGTAACGCTCTTGTAGATTCAAAACAGGAAGCTGGAGGAACAGAAAGTGATGGCTTGCATTCCTTATTCATCAAAGAGGTGAAATTCACTAGGCCAGAAGTGAAGAGCTTAGAGACTCTGGAGGAAGAGTTTTCAGAGTGGAAGGATAAAGGAATTCCTACCTTTGAGGTGACAGGAGAAGACTCAGAGACCCAGGAGGAGACATCTTTTATGAGAGGGCAGAAGAGGAAGAAGGGACCTGTGCCATAGAAGAGGAGGGACAAGAGGCTTTGCAGATGAAATTTGATACCTCTGGGGAAGAAGAGTGGTGGGAGTGTGAGTGATGGGAGGATGAGGAGGAGGGCAGATATTTCCCAATATTATGTGAGAAACGCCGTGTTCCTGAGACAACTGTAAGGGTAATGGAGGGAGATTATGAAAAGATTATTACTTTCAATTGGGAATGAAATTCTGACTGAGGAGAAAGAAAGTAGGGTTTTTAACATGGAAGAATGTTCAAACACACATCCAAAGTTGCAGACCTAATCCAGGAAACAAAGAAACTATAGAACAACTGTGATCAGAATCTTCAGAGAGATGGAAGAAGAGATTGGAAAAATAAAAATAAAAAATGCCTTCCAGATATCTTGGAAACTAACAATTCAATAGATGATCTGAGAAGTAGAATAGACATCCTTGAAGAAAGATTTTGTAATCTAGATGATGAGATGGAAGAATTGTCTAAAGATACCATACAGATGGCCAAGCAGATAATTAATAAAGAAACTCTAAGGGAGAGGGAGGATAGATTCAGAAGTGCCAACATCTGTTTGATAGGAATCCCAGAAAAAAACAGTGAAGAGAATAAAGCAGAGGACATATTGCAGAAAATAATTGAAGAAAATTTTCCAGAGCTTCGCAATTCTAGTCTTGGGATAGTGAGTGCTCACCAGATCCCCAGCGTGATTGACAAAAACAGACTCACTCCTAGGCACATCTTGGTGAAGTTTTTGAATTGTAGTGATAGGGAAAATCCTAAAGGCTTCTAGAGAGAAAAAAAAAAATCACCTACAGAGGCACAAGAATCTGAGTGACAGCCGACTTATCACTGGGCACCCTGGATGCAAGAAGTCAATGGAGCAACATCATAAAAGTGCTTCAGGAGAAAGACTTTCCCCCTAGAATCCTGTATCCAGCCAAATTGGCATTTGATTTCCAGGGTAAAACAAAGATATTTTTTGATATGGAAGAATTTAGGAAGTTTATTTCTTGTGTACCCACTTTGAAAGGATTATTGGTGAAAACAACATAGGTGGCTGCAATTGTCGCTTTCCTCACCCCAACATATATTAGAAAATTGACAAATAAAACATCTTTGTCCAGAAAAAAGAAAAGTCACTAATAAAGCAGTGAAGAACATGCCACTCCCAAAGGTGACTCTCTAGCATATTGACTATTTTAAGTTAAAGGTACTTGAAAAGCAGTAGGTGCAAGAATATTGTGACTTATCTTGTTTCTTAAAAGCATAAAATGAAATTTCCATGTGAAATTCATGTATGATTTTGTCGGGATGAACCCAACTACTATTTATAACTACAAAAAAAAAATTTCCATGTGAAAGATGCCCTCCTCCACCAGGAAAAAACCCAAAGATGTCCTCCTATACCAGAAAGAAATTTTCATTCTTAAAATCAAATATGGGGTATTGAGCTGAAGGAAATCTGTACAACCCAAACTTGTTAAACTCACCCATATCTTCCTAGTCATTCTCTACCCAACTAACTCTCCTAGCCTGAGCCCCTTTTCCCTTGCCACAGTTTACTACTCTTCAGTCTATCTCATTGGGTTTTCATTATCATAATGAAGGCTCCTTTGTCACATAAAGCTTGTATTAAGCAATACCTGTGTTTTTGTCCTGTTAATATTTCTAATGTCTTTTTTTTTTTTTTGGTGGTGCTGGGGATCGAACCCAGGGCCTTGTGCATCCAAGGCAAGCACTCTACCAACTGAGTTATATTCCCAGACCTTCTAATGTCGATTTAATTCCCAAGTCCAGCTGACAGGAGAGGTAAAATTTTGCCTTCAGAACTTAATGGGAAAGTATAGTGGAGGAGATGGTCTCAGCGGCAATAGCTCCAAGTCACTTGGCTTCTTTCTCCACTTTCTGCCTTTGCTTATATAATTCTTGCCTCTTTTCCTGGTAACTCTACTACGAGAAGATACAGGTTCTGTCTAGGATACAATTTTAGGTTCTAACAGGTGAGGGAGAGCTTCTTAGTTAACAGGTTAAAATACCAGAATATTATGATTGGCTTTAGTTAAGTCGCTTGCTCATCCTTTGACCAATCACTGTGGCCAGAGTAGGAAGGGTTATATGCTTGGCAGCCCCAGGAGTAAGGAAAGTCAGGACTGAGAAATGGTGCTAGACAAAAACAGATGTCTCCTACAACAATGTACATACTACAACATGGATAAACCTTGAAAGTATTTTGATAAGTGAAAGAAAACAGTCACAAAAAGACTATTATATGATTCTATTTATATTAAGTGTCCAGAATAGATTAATTTTAAAGACAGATTAGTGGTTGGCTCCTCCTGGAGTCATTGAGTTGGGAGTGGTGGCCACACTCCATAGGCACTACTGTGCATATATGCAGCAATGCATAAATACACGCACGAACATGGGGCCTTTGGGGAGGTTCTGAAGGAGCAGGATCTGGAGGGCTGGTTCCCAGTGTCTCTCAGGCTCTAGGGCTATTAAGGCAGCAACATAATCTGCGAACACCGGAGTCGAGGAAAAGTTCCTCACCCACCCGGCGGGGCCAGAAGGAAGCTATGACCTGACTCGAGCGAGCGGCTACGTAACCTTCGGGGTGGGGAACCAACAAGACCCGCCAGGCCGACGAGAATCGTTATAGTCCCCAGAACCGCCCGCGCGGAGAACAATGCACTGGGCCCTGCCCACCAAGCCTGGCGAGGCCGCGCCCAGGGCGGCCGCCGAGCCCGCCGGGAAATGTAGTGCCTGCAGCCGCGCCCGCACCGCGCCGCCGCTCGCCGGCCGGGCGCCGCTCGCAACTACAAGTCCCGTCACGCTCCGCGAGGTCCTGCTCGCTAGGCTTCTGCAGGGAAGTGAGTGCGGCGAACATGGCTGGAGACTGTTCGGCCGTCCCAACGTGCAGTGGGATGGGTGGCCGGCAGGACCCGGTCCCCAGCCCTGGAGGCTGCAACTTCCCAGAGTACGAGCTTCCCGAGCTAAACACGCGAGCTTTTCACGTGGGTGCCTTTGGGGAGCTATGGCGGGGCCGTCTGCGCGGGGCCGGAGATTTGTCGCTAAGGGAGCCTCCGGCATCTGCTGATTCTGACCTGGAGGATTCCGCAGTGGCCCGGGATCTGGGCTGCAGTCTGGAGGCAGCGGCCGAGCTAAGGATGGTTTGCGGGTGAGTGTGGGTCGGGGACTTGTCATCTTGGCCAGGAGGGGTGCAGCTTTGCCCTCACGGTCCCCTGGGACTCGGGCCTGCTGAGGGCCTGTCGTTTAGACCCGCGATTAAAGGACCTCCTTGCAAAAGCTTTCAACCTCCAGAACCTTCTTGGAACCCTGGGAGAAGTCCCAGGATCCAAATGCATACAGTTTCTGCGAGTTAAGAGCAAAGGAACAACAAGATAGCAACAAAACGACTAATTTTTCTATTCGCCAATTTTAAAGGTCTCGTTAATAAAGAAAAGCAGCCCGGGTAACAGCGACCGGTGTCTGCCACAGACACTTTGACAGTAGAAGAATCTGAAGTAGTGGTGAGCCTGGAGGGGACTTAATCAGAGGAGTATTAAAATCCTTACTGTGGACTGTTGGGGAGCCTCCTGAGTATGCTATTAGTGAAAAATTACCCAAAAGTTCCTTATGTGAGGTGAAAATATAAAAAATAACTTGTAATGAGCTCTTTCTTCACAGTACTGATTGCCTTCAATTGGTCTATGTCCTTTTCCTTATAAAATATCTGCATAGAAATTATTACCTTGATTTCCAGCTTCCTTTTAGCTGCCTGCTGGATTTTTCCTGACTTCTTAATTATTCAGTGATGCATTTAGGGGTGTGCTCTTTCTTTCTTTTCTTTCTTTCTTTCTTTTTTTGGTACTGGGGATTGAACCTAGGGCCTTGTGCATTCAAGGCAAGCATTCTATCAACTGAGCTATATCCCTAGCCCCCAAGCTATTACTGTTGACAAGATTTTTTGGTGACTTTTTAAAGTTTTCATTTCCTTCTTTTTGTTTTAGCCTTGATAAACTGAAATGCCTTGAAGAAGGTGAGGATCCAGAAGTTATTCCAGAGAATACTGACCTGGTGACTTTGGGGTATGGATGACTTTGTTCTTGTCATATATTGTTTATTGTTAATTGTCAAGAATTGAACCCTGGGGCTTGCTAGGCACACAAACTATCACAAAGTTACACCACCAGTCCATGTACTATTCATTTAAACATTTTTTTAAACAATTATTTTTTAGTTGTAGTTGGACACAATATGTTTATTTTTCTTATTTATTTTTTAGTGGTGCTGAGGGTCAATCCAGGGACTCGCACAGCGCTAGGCGAGTGCTCCACTGCTGAGCCACAACCCCAGCCTAATTTAAACATTTTTTGAACATTGTATTTTGAAAAGTTAATTAATAATTTTAAAAAGTTACTAAGTAATATTATCCATATATCCACTTAATAAATTCAAATATTGTTACCATTTGGCCATATTTGCTTTAGCTGTGTGAATAATGAGGTGCAGCCATATGTCTTTTTCTCTTGCTATACCATTCAATAAGTTGCAAACATTATGATAATTTGCCCCTAAGTCCATGAGCATATAGCTCCTATAAGTATCATTCTTGTACATCATCATCTTGTACATTATTCCCCCTAAGAAAATTAACAATAAATGTATAGCCCCTCATATCCAGCACACTTTCAAATTTGTGTTTACTTTTGTGTATTTACAAAGGTAGCTAATCTGCTTAGATTTCAGGTGCAGGCTAAATACTCTGAAAGTGGGTCTCAATATCTGTGGTAGAGAATGAGTTTTTGTTTTTTTTAATTTTTAATCTTTGACAGATCCATATTTTTGTGAAATAGAATTAAAATGAATATTTTTGTTTTAACGGTACTGGGGATCAAACCCAAGGCCTTATGCATGCTAGGCAAGTACTCTACCACTGAGCTACATCCCAGCCCCCCAAGACAAAAAAACAAGTGTAAGTTCAAATGTTTATTGTTTGTTTGTTTGTTTGTTTTTTAAAGAGAGAGGGAGAGAGAGAAAGAGAGAGAGAGAATTTTAATATTTATTTTTTAGTTATCAGCGGACACAACATCTTTGTTTGTATGTGGTGCTGAGAATCGAACCCGGGCCACATGCATGCCAGGCGAGCGCGCTACCGCTTGAGCCACATCCCCAGCCCCTGAAATGTTTATTGTTAATGAAATTCAACAGACATAAAGTTACTCTCTGCTTGTAATGAAAGTTTCTAAATGCTTGCTTTTCTTTTCTGTTCAGATTGAATAGAAATAGGTCTCAGATCACTTCCATTCTGCCAGCCACATCTTGAGAAGCCTTGCTTTATGATAATGCTATAGAGAAATTGTGTATAATAGTGAAATTTGTAACTGCTAGTTTATGGTCCACTGATCTTATACCACCTCAGCTATGTTTTGTCATCCTTTATCCTACCTCATTCTGCTGTCTCCTCAAATATTTAGGCAGTCATTTCAACTCTGCCATGGTTTCTTTTGTCAAATCTGTTTCCTTGAAATCCAATACTAGTGTTTGCATTAGTAATGTTTGGAGTACTATGAAAGGCTTCTGTCATCCTAAGTCCCATCATTTTCCCTTCTGATTTATTCACAATTCACTTGAGTATGCTGTTTGTTTAGGAATTGCCAGTGACTCTACATCTTTTGTGTGAAAAATTTTAAACTTTTTTATCTAGACATTGAAGTTTTTCACAGATAGCCCAAATCCATCTTCCCAGATTTTTTTTTTTTTATTTTGAGACAGTGTTATCACTAAGTTGCTAAAGCTAGCTTTGACTTGTAATCCTCCTTCCTCATCCTCCCAAGCCACTAGAATTGCAGACATGAGCCACCATGTCCAGCCAGATTTATTTTCAACCACTTACTCTTTCACATGGCTCAAGATGCACATGACCTCTTTTCCATCTGAAACCTACTGCATCTCTAAAGCCATATGATTCCTTTGCAGAGCACCACAACCCTTTCCTCCCTTAGGAAATTGGTGTGTCTATATTGCCTTGAATTCTAACATGTCTAAAGTCTTGGGGACTCACATGAGAATGCAGATTCCTTCATCCATGTATTGTCCTAAGTCTGCTGTATTGCCTTGCTCCAGTTGTTCTGTACTATTGTTGGATTTGTCTAAAATGTACATCTGATTGTGTTATTCTCTGGTTTAAAAACTTCTGATGCCCTTAGGCTAAAGTTCTGAATCCTTAAGTGGCTCACAAAGGTCTCTGTGGAATGGATTTTGCTGATCTTTTCATCTTTATCTGTGGTGTTCCACCTATACTGTGCTGTGTTTCTATTCCTTGGAATGTGCTCTCTCCCTCCAGGAATTTTCGTAGAACAATTACTCTTCCTTACCCTCCTGATCTTGCTGACTTCAACTCATCCTTCAAGCTTTAGCTAAATGAATACTTAGATTGCTTGTAAGTTTGTGTAGCACCCCATGGGCCTCTCTATTGCAGTACTCATCTGTACTTTTAAAATTGTTTGTCTTAGCTATACCTAAAAGTTCCATAAGCAGGTCCAGGGATATAGATCAGTGGAATAGTGTTTGCTTAACCTTCTTGAGGCCCTGGGTTCAGTCTCTAATTCCATAAACTATATCTGTCACACTTATCGCTCTTGCCCCAGGTCCTAGATCTGTGGCACATAATAGGGAGTCAATAATTTGTAGAATCAGTGGAATAAATGAAGCTTTCATATGACTGTGAAAATGGTTTTTAGAGATAGACTGAAGAAAAATGGTTGGCGATAATCATAAGCAAAGCAGTATTATGCTTTTACTATTATTAACACATTAATTGACTTAAAAGTATTTTATTAAGCCATGTTAAATAGCAGTGTTAAGACTACTTAACACATTGATTCCTCTGATTGCTTTCTACTGCTAGGACACATGGGTTTCCTTCATTGTCTTCCAGTCCCTGCAATCTTAGGATATGTGGGTCAAATTATATATATCATCTAATGTAAAAGTTGTCAGTGGAGTACTTAGCTGGGATTGTTTTGACATACTGCAAAACTGTTGTGTTTTAAACTTAGCTAATATTATTATTTTTTTAAAATTTGGTTCTGGGGATTGAATTCAGGAACACTCGACCACTGAACCACATTCCCAGCCCTATTTTGTATTTTTTATTTAGACAATGAGTTGTTTAGTGCCTTTCTTTTGCTAAGGCTGGCTTTGAACTTGAGATCCTCCTATCTCAGCCTCCTGAGCTGCTGGGATTACAGGCATGAGCCATCAAGCCCGGCAAATGTCAATTTAATAATCCTATAAAACATTAGACTTGTTGCAAAAGCCTAAATTTTTGTCTATTCCTCCTTCTGTAAATCTTCCCTCCCCACCCTACTAAAAACTTAATGTAAAAACAAAACCTTAAAGTAAGTAAATTTCTGGTACCTTTTCTTCCTTGCGTCTGATGAAAGAACTACTTGACTCAATTTATGCATGTAAGGGAAAAAAAAATGTAGTTACTAAAGATTTGATTCTTTGATACATACAAGTTAAATAACTATCTCCAATACTTTTGAAATTTTTTGACCACTTAAAACAGAAGATCTTAATTCTTAGGAGTCAAAGAATGAGAATTATTACTACTGTACATTGTGCTATTAAAATTTAGCTGTTTCCCAAAAGTTTCGGCACCCTTACTTTTTTTTGGTACTGGAGATTGAACCCAGAGGGGCTTTACCCCTGAACTGTACCCCCGGCCTGTTTTTTATTTTGTGTTTTGAGATGGCGTCTCACTTAAGTTGTTGAGGCTGGCCTTGAACTTGTGATGCTACTGCCTCAAGACTTCTGAGCTGCTGGAATTAAAGGCATGCATCACTGCACCCAGCAAACTCCCTTACTTTTAAAAAATAATAATTTCTGTTATATTATTTTGCCCATCCCCCTCACTTTTGTAGCCAAAAAAAGCACCGTTTACTGATCCAGTATATACTAGAATATATACTGGACCAGTAAAAGGTGAAAAGGAGACATTTTAGAGTCCTGCAAGAAAAAGAGAACCACAAAATTAGAGGCTTTACAATTCTTATCCCATAACCAAAACAATCATGAACAATTTTTAAAAACTAAATTCTTATATATCTGAACTTTGACAGAAAAGAATACTGTTAAATTAGGAATCTTGTAAACTACCACCACAACTCCAAAGTAGCACTAAAACAAACAAGAGGAAATAAAATCCAAAGAGAATTTACTGCAGAAAATCAGGAAACAACTGTTTATTCAGATCAACTTGGGAAACTACTTCCTTTTCCCAGAAAATAACCAGGAAACAGAAGCAAGCTTAGGTCTATACTCAACACAATTGAATATACTCAAGCATTTGAGAGTATAGAAACACCTTGAATTAGAAATTTAAAAACTAAATGGAAGAAAAAATAAACTAAGTGAAAATGATGGTGAAAAGGAGAAATGGAAAAGGGATTGTGGCATGTATAAGAAAGAAATAAAAGAAAAAGGTAGAATTATAAGTGAATAAATTAGGAGATACCCTAGAGAGATACTCAGATGAAAATTTAATGAGAGTCTATGAAGGAAGGCTTGAAAACAACCAAGAGAATTGAAAATTATATAAAGAAAAAAAGTATAATGAGAGAAAGTGTTGATAATGGAGGATAAGTAAAGATGATGTATTATCAGAGTCCCTGGAAAAGGAAAATAAAGCAGTGGAACAGAATTAATGTTTAAAAATAGAATCTAAGAAAAATTTCCATAAGGGAAACAAAAGCTAAAATTTACAAAGTGAAAGGCTCACTGCATATGTGGGAAGATTAACCCAGAATTATCAACTTGGAAATATAGCTTAGTAAAACTGCCATATTTATTAGAGATAAATATAAAATCAGCAAGTCTTCTAGGCAAAGCAGAAGATAACCTACAAAGGCAAACTTACAAAAAGCAGAAGATGTTTCGGAGCTAACATAAAAAGCAAGAAGACAATGTAGCATTATTTTTTAGGAATTTATTTATTTTCAGAATTTTATTTATTTTTGTTTGGTTTGTGATGCTAGGGATTGAATCCCAGGGCCTTGCATATGCTAGCTGAGTACTCTGCCACTGAACTACGCCCCCAGCCATTGAACTAAGGACTTTATATTCAGTTGAGGTATATAAAGTATTGAAGATACGGAAAAAGTTTTTCAACATGGAAGAACATAATTCCTGCAGCATTTCTGAGGAAAGACAGGAGGATAAGCCTTATCCAACCAATTGATGATTGAAAAATTTTCAGCAAAATGACTAATAAGGTGAGGATAAGTGTGAAAGCCCAATGTACAGTGTTTGTGTGTTGAAGTATAATATTGCAACTAAAAGAAAGAAAAGAGATTAATGTGTAGGCATTAGATGGGTTTTAAATAATTCTGAGGGGATAGGGGAATATCCTGACTCAAAGAGGCTAAAAATAAAAGAGTTGGAACAAAAGTATATCAGAGACCAGTCCCAATGCTCCAAAGCCTTGAAGAAAGACACTTTTATCTTTTTGATGGTATAAGGGTTGAACCCAGGGTTATATGCATGCTAGGCAAGTATTCTACCTTTGAACTATATTTCCAGCCTGTCTATTTATTTGGCTATTTTTTGATGCAAGGTCTTGCTAAGTTGCCTAAGCCTACCTTGAATTTGTGATCTTGCCTCAGCTTCCCTAATAGTTGAGATAACAGGTGTGTACCACTGCACCCAGCTCAAGAAAAGCTTAATTATTTTTATGAAGCAGACATGGCACTGATGCTTAAACTAGATGGGGACAGTACAGTGAAAGAAAACTTGATACCAGTGTTATTCAACATAAAATATCAGGTAATCCATCACTATATTAAGAAGACTCTATGCCATTTCCAAGTGGGATTTAATTCAGGAATGGAAGTTTGGTTTAATATGAAGTCTAAAGAACAAATCACTTGTTTCCAGAGATGCTGAGAGGCTTAAAAACATTTAACACTATTCCTTATAAAACATTCAAGGAAATAGAAATTGGAAGGATGCTGTTCTGACATGGTGAAATACATGTAACTTAGTTGTAAACCATGTGTCTTATTCAATAGAGAAGTAATCTGGGAATTTCAACTAAGATCTGTAACAAGGCAAGCATGCCCACTATTGCCACTACTTTGCAACATTTTCCTGCAGGTATTAGCTGTTGCAGTTTACTGGAAAAATCAATTAGAGATATAAGAGTAGGTAAAGAAGTAAAAACTAGGGGCTGGGATTGTGGCTCAGTGGTTGAGCGCTTGTCTAGCACATGCAAGCCCTGGGGTTCGATCCTCAGCACCACATAAAAAAATAAATAAACAAAATTGAGGTATTGTGTCCAATTATTTCTAAAAAATAAATATTTTTTTTTTAAAAAAAAGAAGTAAAAACTCCATCTGTATATGATACAAGTGTACCTGGAAAATCCTAAAGAAATTAATGCTAAAACTAAACTAAGAAATTTAGTGAAAGAGAAGAATACAAAATTGATATATATAAATCAATAGCCTTGCTAGGTACAGTGTTTCATTTCTGATATTCCAGCTCCTTGGGAGGCTAAGGCAGGAGAATCATAAACTGAAGGCCAGCCTGGGCAACTTAGTGAGACCCTGTCTCAATAAATAAAGGGGATGTAGTTGAGTGATAGAGCATTTGCTCAGTGTGTGTAAGGGCCTGGGTTCAATCCCTAGTATTGCAAAAAAAAAGATAAAAAAGAAAAGGAAAAAAATAGCCTTCATATATTGGAAAAAATGCAGTTAGAGGACATAATAGTAGAGAAAATGTCATTTGCAATTGCAAAAAGTCAAATACTTACAAATATATTTAACAAGAAGTATATAAAAATTATGTATAGAGGAAAATTTTAAGACACTGCCAAAAGACTCAGAACACTTGAATAAATGAAAGATACTCCCTGTTCTTGGATAGGAAGACTAAACACAATGGGTCATTTCTTTCTGAGTTAAAATTTATAAACTTAATATAATCCCAATAAAAGTATTGTTAATAATAAAAGTTATTTTATGGAGTTAGACAAGTTGATAATAAAGTTCATATGGAAAACATGGAAGAAGACCTAAGAAAATTTGGGGTAGAAGGGAAATTATAAAGAATAGTGGTTTTTTTTTTTTTTTTTTTTTTTTAAAGAGAGAGTGAGAGAGGAGAGAGAGAGAGAGAGAGAGAGAGAATTTTTTTTAATATTTATTTTTTAGTTCTCGGCGGACACAACATCTTTGTTGGTATGTGGTGCTGAGGATCGAACCCGGGCCGCACGCATGCCAGGCGAGCGCGCTACCGCTTGAGCCACATCCCCAGCCCGAGTAGTGGTTTTATTAGATAATAAAATACACTTAAGACTTTTTTAATTACAGCAATGGGAATTGGCTTATGAATAGACAAATTGTTCAACAAAGCAGAATAAAGTCCCGAGTTAGTAAAATACATAAGAAAGTTAAGTATGACACTCTTCCCAAGAACATACTCCAAACAGATTAGAGATCAAAATATATGTAGAGTCCGAAACATACAAACCTTAGTGGAATAAAACTGATTGAAATTCAGAGGAATTTTTTTAAATGTTTATTTTATCCATTTAAAAAATTTTTTAATTGTTGATGGACCTTTATTTTATTTATTTATTTATATGTGGTGCTGAGAATCAAACCGAGTACCTTATACATGCTAGGCAAGTGTTTGTTCTACCACTGAGCTACAACCCCAGCTCCTGAGGAACTTTTTTTAATTGATAAAATTGACTACCTAATATTAAAAATCTTTTCATGGCAAAAAAACAAAAACCCATGAAGTCCAAAACAGCTGTCAAGCTTAGAAAAAGATATTTATAATATGCACCATAAAAAGCTAATATTCGTGGACTGGGGTTATAGCTCAGTTGGGAGAGTACTTGCCTCTCATGCACAAGGCCCTGGGTTTAATCCCCAGCACCGTAAACACACCCCAAAAAAGGTAATATTCCTAATATGTGGGAACTGCTAACAGTCGAGGCAAAAAAAGACACAAACTAATAATTCATACACACACACACACACACACACACACACACACACAAAGATAAAAGTAGGGTCTGAGAATGTAGCTCAGTGGTAGAGCACTTGCTTGGCATGTACAAGGTCCTGGGTTTAATTTCCTACACAACAAGTTTAAAAATGAAATTGACAAACATTTTTAAATTTTCTATCTACCATACTCATTAGAGAAGTGAAAATTAAAACTGCATTGAGTTGCCTTTACTAGCCTATCGGTGACCGTAAATTTTAAAATATGCATTATTTTGATAAGGCTGTGGGAAACAGTTGTTTTCAAACATTGCTGATGAGAATGCAAATCGATCCAACCTATATGCACTTCCCTTTTGACTCAGCAGTCCCACTTATAGCAATCTATACTGAAGATATCCCTCCAGCAATAAGGAAGTAAATGTGTATAAGGTTATTGTATTGTTTGCAGTTGTGAAATATTTGAAATAACTTATCTCCACATACATAAAAGAGTATCGAACACACTGGGAGATTCACACAGTGGAATATTTTGCAGCTGTAATAAATGATGAAGAAGGATGAACCCAGAGAATGATTTCCAGAGAGGATTTATAGTAAGTGAAGAAAGCAAAACCCAAAGCAGATGCCACCCTTCATGCAAAATGATGTGCGGGGTATAATTCACTGGTTCTCATCTGTAAATTTACATTTTTATTGCCTGTTCTGTAGAAGTAGACCATGACCCCTTAATATTTTTCCTTTGGGAACTGGCGCATTGTTCAGCCGTTCCAGTGAAAAAGGGCAATGAAGAGACCTTGGGGCACTTGAGGGATCTGATGTGCTGGCTCAGCATGATCCCACAGTGCACATAGCTTCCCCAGTGCCCAGCCCCTGCAGTGCACTGCAGTTTTTCCCTGCCACCCACTTCCTTAAACAGTTTTTTTTTTTTTTGGCACCATTAAAGGTGGATTTCCAGCAAGTTCCACTGATATAGCACTGCAGCAACTTTTTTTTTTCCATTCGTTGAGTCATAGCCAGGTCTCCTGCACTAGTTCTGGATCTTAGTCCTTAGAGGAGAAAAGGACTTCTTGGGCCGTCTTACTCAGCGCTAGGAGTAGGGTGTTCCTTTTGTCTACAATTCCCTTTGCTTCCTTGCAAATCCCTCTTTATTCCAGTCTTTGGTTAAACTTAATAATTCTTAGATTAAGCTTTTTCTCTGTTCAAATTACTGTTCGGTTTTTTCCTCCTAATTAAATCAGAATAATATAGAAGAAGCTAAAATTTAAAAAACACAGGTATTTGAACAAAAGAAATGGAAAGGATAAACCAGAAGTATAGAGATTGATTGCCTGTAGGAGGCAGGTGGGAAAGGGGCAAAAAGAAGAAAGAAAATGGGATCAGGTTACTAAGGACAAAGAAGGCTTGACACCTCTGACTCTTTCATGCCATAGTAGTTTTACATCTCGCATACCCCAAAAGTAATCAGACAAAACCAACCAAGATGTACAAGGGGGGCCCCAAAATAGAATAAAAAAGTCTAACAAATGAACCTAACTCTATTCCAAATGAATAATGTACCAACACTGAAGAGGAGGGGAAAGAAGGAATTAACTTAAGTCTACTACATAAGGAAATCTCTGTACTGATGTAAGACTGAGGACAAAAAGAACTGTTCATGAGTTAGTTTTTCTTATAGGATTCATGGGATTTATTTTTACTAGAATTAAACTAATAAGTAGATTGCCAATCGTGAGAGCTGGGTTTCTCTCTTGAGGAAAAAGAAGTTAAAAACAAAGAAGGCTACAATGAATCCTGTGGTTTTAGTTTGAACTCCCTCATTTATACCCCAAACTGGCGATTAGGCCCTGGAATGCTCTACTGTTGAGTTACATTCTTGATCCTTTAAATTTTTATTTATTTTTTGGTACTGGAGTTTGAACCCAGGGTCACTTTTATCACTGAACTGTCTCCCTGTTTCTTTTCAGTTTTTTATTCTGAGACAGTTTCGTTAAGTTGCTGAGGCTGGCCTTGAACTTGTGATTCTTGTGCCTCAGCCTCCTTAGTCACTGGGATTATAGTCACCTGGCTTATTTTTTAATTTTGAGATGGGAACTTGCTAAGTTGCCTTGGCTGACCTTGAACTTGTGATTCTCCTACCTCAGCCTTCAGAATAGCTGGAATTACAGGTGTACTACCACACCCAGCTCTTGATTTTAAATGTATTATAGAAATACAGTTCCTTGTGCAGGCTTGAGTTAGCATACATATGTATATTTCCTTCCTGTCTCAGGACAGACTCAAGGGGAGGAAGGAAAAATAAGTGATACCTGTGGGATCCTGAGTAGAAATCTGGAATGGGCAACGGAGAGTCATTGAATTAAATTGTGTGAAGGTTGGAAAAGGTCTGTAGTTAATAATGTTACATTAATGTCATTGTCCTATTCTTGATCCTTGTTTAATCATATAGGATGTTAACTTAGGGGAAGCTGGGCAAGAGATATAAAGGAACTCTTTGTACTGTTTTTGCAACTTCTCTTTGTCTTAAACTAGTCTACAATAAGAAGTTTAGGGCTGGGGATGTGGCTCAAGCCATAGCGCGCTCGCCTGGCATGCGTGAGGCCCGGGTTCGATCCTCAGCACCACATACAAACAAAGATGTTGTGTCCGCCAAAAATTTAATTAAATATTAAAATTAAAAAAAAGAAGTTTAAAAAGATTTTTATTTTTTTGAAGTCCCAGAAAAGAATATTAAACTTTGATTTTTTTGTGTATCTACAACAGGGTTAGAAAGAGATTCCTGGAACATCGGGAAGAAACCATAACGATAGATCGTGTTTGCAGACAAGAAACATTTGCTTATGAGATGGTAAGACTCTCATCTTTTTTACCGGTGTTTCCCAAGAAACACTCAACTCAGTCATTGGATGCTATTAGTAATGACTATATGGTAGCTTTGTATTAGATGTGCTTAGTTGAAAAACAAACTCCATTGAGACTAAGAAATAGTTACAGAAAAGGACTCAAAAGAACTCAGTTAAGCACATATTTGACTCAGATGGCTCCCTTTATCTCTGCTTTTGGTTTGGTCTTATTCTCACGAATGCAATATTTGTGTCCTTTTTACCATCCTGTTCCTGCCCTTTTTGTTCTGTTTCTGATTTTACTTTAACCACACTCTTAATTCATTATGTCATGTATAAAACCCTAAGAAAAATTTAAGAAGATGAATATTGAGGAATTAGAAGCTACTAGACACACTGAGCTCAGCACTTGCCATGTGTCAGACTCTGTGCTGGGCACTTGATAGTGCAGAAGGGCAGGAATTGTTTCTCCCACTTTATTTTTTTAAATTATGGTAGAATTTAACATAACATAAAAATTATTGTTTTAACCACTTTTAAGTGTTCAATAAAATAACATTAAGTATATTTCATAAAAGTATGTTGTCATCGCCATTGTTTTCAGAACTTTTTCATCATCCCAGACGAAATTCTATACCCATTAAGCAATAACTCAACAAGTCTCCCTCTCATAGCCCCAGGTGACCACTCTTCTCCTTTAAATTTTTATGAATTTGCCTATTCTAGGTACCTCAGATAAGTGGAGTCATACAATGTTTGTCCTTTTCTATATGGCTTATTTAGTATTTTGTCTTAAAGGGGTGTTGATTTTGTATCCAGCTTCTTTGATGAATTTGTTTATTAGCTGTGTTTTGATTGGTTTTGGGTGTGTGTGTGTGTGTGTGTGTGTGTGTGTGTGTGTATTCTTCAGGGTTTTGTACAAGACTGTGTCATCTGTCATCTGCAAACAGAGATATAACTATTTTTTCTTTTCCAGTTTGGTCATCTTTCTTCCTGTTTTTCTCATTGCTTTCCCCATTCCTCTGGCTAATGCTTCCAGTACTGTGTTGTGTACAAGTAGGAAGAGTGCACATTTGTCTTGTTGCTGATGTTAGGGGGAAGGTTGTGTCTTTCACCATTGAATATGATGTATATGACCTTTTGTATTGTGTTGATTCCTAGCTGATACAGCATTTGAGAGAAAAAGACCAAACTAAAAACAAGGCAATGTCATGTTTTGTAAAAGACTTTTTCTACATCAGTTGAGGTGATATGCTTTTTTCCTTGTTACTCTGTGAGTATGGTGTATTATATTGATTGATTTGCTATGTTATCTTACATCCTAAGAACAAATCCCACTTGACTGTAGTGTATAATCCTTTAAATATACTGCTGAATTGTGTCTAGTATTCTGTTGAGGATTTTTGCATTTATATTCATAAGGGATGTCGGCCTGTAGTTTTCTTTTTTTGTGGGATCTTTGGCTGTGGTGTCAGGGTAATTCTGGGCCTATAGAATGAGTTAGGAGGAGTTCAGTCCTTTTCAGATTTCTTCTGCAGAGCCTGAGAAACATTTGGTATTAATTCTTCCTTAAGTATTTTGTAGAATTCACATAGTCATGTTTTCTGGTCCTGGACTTTCCTTTTGTAGTTGTAGATGGACAGCATGCCTTTATTTTGTTTATTTATTTATATGTGGTGCTGAGGATCAAACCCAGTGCCTCACACGTGCCAGGCAAGTGCTCTACCACTGAGCCCCAGCGCCAAACCCGAGAGTTCAAACTTTTATTTTATATCCTTCTTTTTCTGCCAGGCATGGTGGTGCACATCAATAATACCAGCCACTCAAGAGGCTAAGGCAAGAGAATCTCAAGGAACTTGGTGACACCTTGTCATAAAATAAAAATTAAAAGGGCTGAGGGGCAACTCAGTGGTAGGGTACTCTGGGTTCATTCCCCAGTACTGCCAAGGGGGAAAAAATTCTTTTTCTGTGAAATCAGTAGTAATGATTTTAATAGTTTGAGGCTTCTTTCTTTCTTTTTAATCAGTCAGTAAGAGTTTTGATGTTTTTTCAAAGAAATCAACTTATTTTTGTTGATTTTTTTTCCTATATCATTTTTCTATTTTCTGTTTCATTTATCTCCACTCTGTATTATTTCCTTTTTAATCTCTCTCTGCTAAAGTGTTCACTTCTTCTACTTCTTTTTTTTTTTTTTTTTTTTTAAGAGAGAGAGAGCGAGAGAGGGAGAATTTTTAGTATTTATTTTTTAGTTTTTGGCGGACACAACATCTTTGTATGTGGTGCTGAGGATCAAACCCTGGCCGCACGCACACCAGGTGAGCACGCTACCGCTTGAGCCACATCCCCAGCTCCTCTTCTACTTCTTTATTAATCTTCTGTCTTGTAACTCTAAGTGAAGTATTGAAATTTCTAACCATTATTGTAGAACTGTTTCTTCAATTTTTTTTTTTCCCAGTGACACAGTCTTACTTAGTTGCTTAGGCTAGTCTCAAGCTTGTGGTCCTCTTGCCACAGCCGCCCAAGTCACTGGAATTATAGGTGTACCATTGTGCTTAGCTGGATGGTACCTTTATTAATATATAATGCTCTTCTTTGTCTCTTATAATCTTTTGGCTTGAAATTTGTTTTCTCTGACCAAAAAATATATGTGTGTGTGTGTGTGTGTGTGTGTGTGTGTATGTATGATATATATATATATATCTCCAGCAACAACTGTCTTTTGTTTATTATTTACATGGGATATACTTTTTTTGAACTTTCCAATCTGTTTCTAAAGTGAGTGTCTTTTAGACAACATAGAGAGAAGCAAGGTTTTTCTTTTTTGTACCAGAGATCGAACGTAGGGGCACTTAACCACTGAGCCACATCCCCAGCTCTTTTTATTTTTCATTTAGAGACAAGGTCTTGCCAAATTGCTGAGGCTGATGCTTTGAACTTGCAATCCTCCTGCCTCAGCCTTGAGCTCTTGGGATTATAGGCGTGCACCACTCCGCCCCCATCAAGGCTTTTAAATCCATTTTACCAATGTGCCTTTCTTTTTTTTTTTTTTTTTAAGAGAGAGTGAGAGAGGAGAGAGAGAGAGAGAGAGAGAGAGAGAGAATTTTTAATGTTTATTTTTTAGTTCTCGGCAGACACAACATCTTTGTTGGTATGTGGTGCTGAGGATCGAACCCGGGCCGCACGCATGCCAGGCGAGCGCGCTACCGCTTGAGCCACATCCCCAGCCCCACCAATGTGCCTTTCTAATAGGAAAGTTTAATCCATTGTATTTGAACTAATTACTAATAAGGAACACTTTACTTCTGCCAGTTAACTATTTGTATGTCTTATGTACTTTCATGTTATGTATAGAATTTTTGTGGTGTGCCATTTTGATTCTCTGCTTTTCTATATATATTGTAGGTATTTTCTAGTGGCTACCTTAGGGATTCCAGTTCAATCCTGCCTCTGTGTGTGTGTGTGTGTGTGTGTGTGTGTGAGAGAGAGATCTGAGGATCAAACCCAGGGTCTTTACCAATGATTTACATCCCTAGCCCTACTTAGGTGATTTATGTTACATTGCCAGCAACAGTTCTACGAAATAAATATTTTCTGTTTTTTCATAGATGAGATTAAAACTTTGAGCTGTTTGACTCAAGCCTTTGCTACTAAACATTGTACCATACTACCTCTTATCTGAGTTATAGTATCTGACTTCAAGGTCTCCATATTTTTTTCTTCAGGAGTCACATGCTATGGGGAAAAAACCTAAAAATTCAGCCGACATGATTGAGGAAGGAGAGCTTATCCTGTCTGTGAATATCTTGTATCCTGTTATATTTCATAAGGTCAGTAGTAAAACCTTTTGAATTTCATGGAAATTGTTTTTGGATTATTGTGCTTACTGAACTCAAGGCTTTGCACACATTAGGCATGCGCTCTGCCACTGAGCTATATACCCCCAGCCTCTCTACAGGTAACTTTTCACAAAGGGTTTAATTATTCAGAGTCACATTCCTTAGGCTTCAAAATAGACATAAGCATATGCTGTCTCTCTGGCATATTATTTTTAGAGCTGACAATTCATATTCTTGGCTTTTTTTTGTTGTTGTTGTTTTAATGAGGAATAATAGAAATAAGGTCAAATTTCAAACAATCTCTTGATTATAATTATAGGCTTGGAATGCATACCTGATCTCTTTACTAGAAGCAACTGAAAGTATATATAAATCCACAGTGGTTCTTTCTTTTTTTTTTTTTTTAAAGATAGAGTGAGAGAGAGAGAGAGAGAATTTTTTAGGTTTTTTGTTTTGTTTTGTTTTGTTTTTTTAGTTTTTGGCGGACACAACATCTTTTATTTGTATATGGTGCTGAGGATTGAACCCGGGCCACACGCATGCCAGGCGAGCGCGCTACCGCTTGAGCCACATCCCCAGCCCCCACAGTGGTTCTTAACTCAATTCTTTTGTTTTTATTTGTTCTTTTTAGCTATCCATGACAATAGATTGTATTTTGAGGTATTATAAATACATGCAGTACAACTTTCCTTGCGGTTGTACATAATGTGGAGTTACATGGGTCAAGTATTCATATATGAACATAGGGAAGTAATGTCCAGTTCATTCTGTTCCCACCACCCCTCCCTTCCATTCATTCCCTTTGTCTAATCCAAAGTACTTCTATTCTTCCCTACCCACCCCACCCCACCTTGTGTGTTAGCATCCACATATCAGAACATTTTGCCTTTGTTTTTTTTTTTTTAATTTAATTTTATTTTTTAATTTTTCGGTGGACACAACTTCTTTATTTTATTAGTATGTGGTGCTGAGGATGGAACCCAGTGCCCCATGCATGCCAGGCGAGCGTGCTACCGCTTGAGCCACATCCCCAGCCCTGGCCTTTGGTTTTTTAGGATTGGCAAGATTGGTTCATTTCACTTAGCATGATAGTCTACAATCCATTCATTTACTGGCAAGTGTCATAATTTCATTATTCTTTATGGCTGAGTAATATTCCATTATATATATGTACCTACTCAGTTAATTTCATTTTCCTTTGTTTTTCCCCCTTTTTCCTGCCAGCCAGGATTGAACTCAGAGGCACTCAACCACTAAGCCACATCCCCAGCCCTATTTTGTATTTTATTTAGAGACAGGGTGTCACTGAGTTGACTAGCACCTCATCGTTGCTGAGGCTGGCTTTGAACTTGTCATCCTCCTGTTCCAGCCCAAGCCTCTGGGATTAGAGGCATGTGCCACCATGGTGCCTGGCCTCAATGAATTATTTTTTTTCTTTTATTTTTTTGGTACTGGGGAATGAAATGGTGCTCTACCACTCAGTGTCATCCCAGCCCTTTTTATTTTGAGGCAGGGTCTTGCTAAGTTGCCCAGGCAGGTCTTGAACTTGTGATCTTACTACCTCAATCTCTAAGTAGCTGATATTCCATACAGGTGTGTTACATCTGGCATGAGTACATATTCTTGATTCCTCAAATGTGTCCTAAACTCTGATTGAAATATTACCGTTCAGCTGTCCATGATGGCTCGTGCCTGTAATCATAGTGACTTAAGAGGCCAGTGCAGGAATATCATAGGTTAAAGGCCAGTTTCAGCAACTTAGTGAGATCCTGTCTCAAAATCAAAAGGACTGGGCATTTAGTTTAGTGATCAAGTGACCTGGGTTCAATCACCTGTACCAAAAAAAAACAAAAACAAAAGAGAGAGAGAAATATTGCTATGCATACATTGTACTTATAAATAAACAGGCTTTTATGAAGTGTCTGGAGTGTACTTAATACTAATTACCTTATTTGATTAGTATCTCAAATTACCATTTAAAAAAATAGAACTTTTGGGTTTATAACCTGAGTGCTTGACTTCAGTGATACAACCTGTAGGAAAATTTCAAAGACGAAGCTGATAGATGTGGCAGATAAAGTTACATTCTGTAGGCTCTTAATCCTTGAATCAGCTTAGTGGCATCTTGATCATACACTTAAACTAGAAGAATTCTGTGGCCAGGTATTTCAATTGTACTCATGGGATTTTAATTTGTGGAGGTGATTGAGAAAGAGATTAAAGCCATAGAAAGATGTTTATTACTTAAATTTCCTAAGAGAGGGCGCACCACACAGGGCTACAGAGGGCAGAAAGGAGAGGGGAGACCTAGAGCACAACCTGCAGGAGTTTCTACAGCAGCAGCCAGGTAGGGCAGGGAAAATATTTAGGACTCTGTGGTTTCAGTAATTGCAGTGAGTTGGGGACATAAGGCTGGCCCTTGTCATCAGCTGCCTAACCCTGGTTAATTTAAACTGACAGAGCACCAGGGAAATACTGGCTGGGTTTGAGGGTTAGACAAAGGAGGTGGTTTTAGAATATGGGCTGTGGGCCACAGGGGAGTTGTAAACAACTTTTATCATTAGTTTGGTGATATAATTCATGGAAGTTTTCAGACAAATTCACAGTCTGAGAAAATAGAACACCAAGTTATAAGGATTCAGAAAATCAGTAACTTCATTTAGATCTGTTTATAACAGGATTTCTGGTTTAAATACTTTTACTCTAAGTGGACATTTACTTATTTACTGTTTGACTTTTAGCACAAAGAACACAAACCATACCAGACGATGCAGGTCCTGGGCAGTCAAAAGCTTACCGAACTGAGGGATTCAATTTGCTGTGTCAGTGACCTCCAGATTGGTGGAGAGTTCAGCAACACTCCTGACCAAGCTCCTGAGCACATCAGCAAAGTAAGGTGATTTCCTGCTCCTCCCCACAAAAAAACAACAGTAAACTAAGGAAATAGTGGTTACTCTGGCAGGTTCATCAGTATTCTAGTCAGTGCTTCCTTCTGTGTGATTCCATCAAGCTGCTGACCCCTGCCTTTCCTTCTCTACATCATCAGAACTTTTTCACAGAAGTGATATTCTTATTTTGACTTCCTCATTTCTCATCTATTCTAAGAACACTCCTGCTCTTGACCACACAGTTATTTGACCAATTAGTGCTTTTTTTTGATGCTGGGGCATGCTCAGCAGGTGGTCTACCACTAAGCTACCCAGCCTCACTGTTGCATTTGACTTTGCTGTTCACTCCCTCTTGTTTCAAGCTCTGGGAGTTTTAATCTGTCATAACTACCCTTAGCATAAAATTGCCTGAAAGCCTCAATAATTGCTCCCCTTCTTCAGTACAGTGACTTAACACCAAACAGGGAGATGATAGATGGAGTTGGTCCTTGCTAGTGTTTGTCCTGTGGTGTTCTCCACAGGACAGAGAAACCTTGGATACCCCTCTAAAAGGAGCAGAGTTGACAAGCTGACTGTCCTCAGAATTTTCATTGCTCATCTAAGCAAGATTCTTCTGTGTTTCAGCATAGAGCACAGGTGAACTAATTCTGTTACCTAATACAACCCCAGGCCTAACTGACCCACTGCAGGAGAAAGAATCTCTTCTGTAGAAATGTAAAGAGGGATTTAGAATAGTAAAGATGGAGATAGAGTTTGGACAAGAACCAACACAGTCTCCTGTTTTTAATAAATTTTTTTAATGGTTCCTCATGTTTTAATGTCTAATCTATTTACCATTTCTATTTTGCATAGATTAGTCAATCTTTTTTTTTTATATATATATTTTTAGGTGTAGATGGACACAACACAATGGCTTTTATTTTTATGTGGTGCTGAGGCTCGAACCCAGGTCCCGCCTGTGCTAGGCAAGCGCTCTACCGCTGAGCCACAATCTCAGCCCCGATCAGTCAATCTTTATTAAAAAAAAACATTTATTTTTAGTTGTAGGTGGACACAATATCTTTATTATTTTGTTTTTATGTTGTGCTGGGGATTAAACCCAGTGCCTCACGCATGCTATGTGAGCATTACCACTGACCCACAGCCCCAGCCCTCAAGTTAAAAAAAAAAGAATCTAGGGCTGGAGATTGTGGCTTAGTGTCTTGACACTAAGCCCAGTAGAATGCTGGGCTAGCACATGTTAGGCACTGGGTTTGATCCTCAGCACCACATAAAAAATAAATAAAGGTATTGTGTTCATCTACATTTAAAAAGTATGTTTTTTCAAAAAAAAATCTATAACCGTGCTTCTTCAGTACTTCTTTTCCAAGATCATTTTCCTCACAGCAGATTACAAGAATATCTCTGAAATTCTAATGTAGCTGATTTGAATGTTTTTGAGCAAGTAAATTACTAGTAAATAGCCTAAAATTACACACAAGAAATTATCTTGGGCTGGGGATGTGGCTCAAGCGGTAGCGCTCTCGCCTAGCATGCGTGCGGCCCGGGTTCAATCCTCAGCACCACATACAAACAAAGATGTTGTGTCTGCCGAAAACTAAAAAATAAATATTAAAATTCTAAAAAAAAAATTTGTCAGATGACCACACTAGTGATAGTTAATTTGTAAATGAAAACAGTAACTACAAACTTAGGTTACACTAGATTAACAGCAACCTGTGTGTTTATGTCCCCCAGCCCTCCTTCCCCAGGGCCTCATGCATGCTATGTAAGCACTTTAACAAAGAGCTATCCCAGCCCTTTTAAAATTTTTTGATACAGGTACTCACTAATTTGCATAGGCTAGCCTTGAATTTGTGATCCAGAGCCTTTCGTGTAGCTGGGATTATATGTGTGTGCTTTGTAATTAATTATGTCAGTAGGCTTTAAGTTGTTTAAATTACATAAGAATTACTTCTCTATAAGTATTTCGTAATGATCAAAAGTTTTATATACACCAAACTTTTATTACCAAAAGCTCCATCCTTTTTCCAAAATGCCAATCCAATAATGAGAACAAGGTTTTGAGAAAAAGGAAAAGTGTTATTGCGTTGCTAACAAAGGACAAATACAGGGACTTCTGTCTCAGAGACTGTGATTTTGACTCTCAGGGGAAACCAGAGGACTTTTAGAGGTGATTTAAAGGCTACATTTCAGCTGTGACTTGTCAGAGATCATGATTCATTTGTAGACTTTCAAGATAGCCATATCTTTAGTCTTCTGGCACCTTCCTGAAGTCTGAATTACTTTATTCCTGTGGTGTGTGTGTGTGTGTGTGTGTGTGTGTGTGTGTGTGTTTAAGAACAGATAACTTGGCCTAGAACTTGGCTTTCTACCAGGGTTAGTGAGGGAGCAAGGGAAGAAAATAAGTGGGGGGAAAATGTCAGTTTTAAAATAAGCTGCAGTGGCAAAGCAGCAAGGGTTATGTTCAAAGCATGAAATGGACCCTCATTACACTTTGCTTCCAAAATAAAACAAGTTATTCTGTCAGAAATTTTTTGACCCTCGCTTCCCCACTTTGAGATTTCTACAAGTATACTAAGTGATAGATTTTGTTGTAGCAGACAAATACATCATATCTTTTTATCTCCACAACAACCTGTGAGGAATGTGATGGCTTTTACTTTAGAGGAAACAGGGTCAGTGAGATTTAGTGACCTATCCAAGGTGAAACAGCACAACCAGTTGTGTCTGTTGCCAATGTAAGATGATTTACAAATGGGGAAATAAAGATTATTAAGAAGGAAAAATCAGAGCTACAAAGAAGAGAAGTTATAGGATTAGGTTAAAATTATTTTAATATCTGAAACTTAAATTCTTGCTTTTGATTCTCACTGCAGTCCTTGTAAAATACCCTAGGAAATAATATTATTCTCACTTTATAGGTGAAGAAACTGAAGTCCGAAGAAAGATTATTATGTACCTAGAATCACAAAGATAGTAAGTAAGTGGTAGGTTAAGGAAAATAATTCAGATTCTCTGATGCTCAGCCAGGGCTCTGTTTCTACATATTGGTAAAGGACAAATCTAATAAAATGATTCTTAGCTCTGGTTGCATATTTTTCCTAGAGAGGTTTGGAGAAATACTTATGACCTGGGCCTCATATTTAGAGGTGCTCATTTAATGAGTCTGAGGTGAGACTTGGTCTTTGATGTTTTTGTGATTCTGTTATGCAGTGAAGATTGATTGATGGAAAGTCTGATAGATTGAAAGTTAACTGTAAAAAGTTCAGACCCCACTACTGTGCCTACTACTATGGTACCCAAGGAAAGATTATTTTAAGAATAGAAATTTCAGCAACTCTGGAGGTGCAGGCAAGAAGATAGCAAGTTCAAAGCCAGCCTTAACAACTTAGCGAGGCCCTAAGTAACGTAGCAAGAGTGTGTCTCAAAATCAAAAATAAAAAGGGCTGGGGATGTAGCTTAATGTTTCAGTACCCGTCCAGTCCCTGGTACCAAAAGAAAAAAGAAAAACCACCTCTAGCAATAGGGTAAAATTGAAAAAGCCTTGAAAACTAATGTAATACTTTTTGCATAGTAGGTTCCCATTAAATTTTAGACAAATGTATGACCTGAGTTTCCAGAAGTTGCTTTAATATATGTTATCTTATGCTATATAAATTCTATATACTTAGATCAATTCCATAATTAAGAGTAGGCTTTCTCTCAATACCATTTGTTTTCTTGTAGGACCTATACAAATCAGCCTTCTTCTATTTTGAGGGAACATTCTACAATGATAAAAGATACCCTGAATGCAGAGATTTGAGCAGGTATAGTTTACAAAAATTTTCTCTAAGTCCTTTCCTTTTTTTACTTCTAAAAACAGATAGCTCCACAAATCCTATTATTAGTCCATTAAGGATCTTTGCCAAGGAATTTTATAAATTTCATATTGAAATTACACATATCTAAAAAAAAAAATTAGGTCCAAGACTAAGATTTTATTAGTCTCCAGTTTTTATGTTTAAACTCTTTCTTCTGCTTGTTCAGAAGATACTGTTGTTTGCCCTAGGTGAATGAATATATAATGGTGTTTTGGTATTTAACATAAAAATTTACCTCTAGTACTATTTTATTTATTTTTTTTTAAATATATATTTTTGTTGTTGTTGATGGACACAATACCTTTATTTTATGCATCTTTATGTGGTGCTGAGGATTAAACCCAGGGCCTCACACATGCAAGATGAGTGCTCCACCACTGAGCCATAGCCCTAGCCCACTTCTAATACCATTTTAATTAGACCATACTTCCATTATCAGTGTTCTCATGGTAAGACCCTATATTTGTACTTTTTCTGAGCAGTTAATATAAATGCTTGCTTTATAGCCCCCACCCTTCCCACATTTTTGTGGTACTGGAGATCAAACCCAGGGTGCTGTACCACTAAGATGTGTTCTTAGCCCTTTTTATTTTGAGACGGTCTCACTAAGTTGCTGAGGCCAGCCTCAAACTTGTAGTCTGCTTCAGCCTTCCTAGTAACTGAGATTACACATGTGTACCACTGTACTTGGCCTCAGTATATATTCTAGTACAGCAGTTCTCAAACTTGGTCTTAGCTCCCCTTCATGGGGTAAAAAAAGTTGAGGTTCCCAAAGAGCTGTATCTATTATATTAGAAATTGTGAAACTAAGAAATATTTAAGATAGTTAATCTTGTTACATTTACATTTTTGTGAAAAATACATTGTCCAAGATAAAATGAGAAGAGTAGCATTGTTAGGTATTTTTTTTGCATTTCAAGCTGAAGTGATAAGCATCACCCAGCCTCCAGTAAATTGGTTGGTTGTGAGAGGATGAGATAAGGCTTAGTATGATTTTGACCTCAGGGACCACACTTTGAGAACTGATACTAACAGATGAAGAAAATTCATTGTGTCTGATTCCAGAATGTATATACTGATATGGTCTTCCTGTCAAGGTGGCATCTGTCCAGTTAATTGGATGAGCCAGCTGATGTGAAATTCAGCTGCCACTAATCCTTTCCTAATTTCTGTGGAGCAGTGATAGATTCTGGCATTTTTTTCTTCCCTCAGAACTATCATTGAGTGGTCAGAGTCCCATGATAGAGGATATGGAAAGTTTCAGACAGCTAGAATGGAAGATTTTACCTTCAATGACCTAAATATTAAGCTGGGTTTTCCTTACTTATATTGTCACCAGGGAGACTGTGAACATGTTGTTGTCATTACAGACATAAGGTAAGTGGCAGCACATTTTGTTATTCAATTTTCTTCTCTTTATTTTACACTATAAAAGCACAAGTAGTTTTTTTTTTCTTTTTCTTTCTTTTTTATTTTATTTTATTTTTTTTAAAGAGAGAGTGAGAGAGGAGAGAGAGAGTGAGAGAGGGGAGAGAGAGAGAGAGAATTTTTAATATTTTATTTTTTAGTTCTCGGCGGACACAACATCTTTGTTGGTATGTGGTGCTGAGGATCGAACCCGGGCCGCACGCATGCCAGGCGAGCGCGCTACCGCTTGAGCCACATCCCCAGCCCTCTTTTTTTTTTTTTTTAATAAAAGGAATCATCACTGCAGCTTGGCTTGGGAGCAGCAAAAAATGTCTTGTTTTCCATGTAGTGACCAATTCTTTGTGTCCATTTGCATCTTCAAGAGATACTTATTACTGGTTTAAAAATCTGTTTCTCCATTTGTATATAAAGTGTTTTCATCCATTCTGTATATCATGTAGGCCCTTTGCTTTATACATGTTGCTACTATGTGGATATTCCTAGGTTTCTATTTTTCATTTTTCTCTCTGTGGTGCTGGGGAATCAAACCTGAGACCTCATGCATTCTAGGCAAGTGCTGTATCACTGAACTACACTCCCAACCCTAATTCTTAAGTTTTTTGTCTTTTTGCCAAAACTCAAAAAGAAGAGAATTGGAGCTGGGTATAGGCATATGCCTGAAATTCTAGGGACTTGGGAGACTGAGACAGGAGGATGGATTGCAAGTTCAAGTCCAGCCTCAGCTACTTAAGAGACTCTAAAAATCCAAAATAAAAGGAGCTGGGATGTAAGCTCTGTCAGTGCCCCATGTGTGAAGCTGGGTTCAATTCCCAGTATCAAAGAGAGAAAACAGAAGCTGGGCATGGTGGTACATGCCTGTAATCTTAACAACTCCGAGGCTGAGGCAGAAGCAGTAAAGTCCTGCTTTGATTCATTCTGAGTGTTTTTCATGGAAAAGATATACCTGTTTTTATTATACAAATAATAGGAAGTGATGCTTCTAGAAAGTCCCTTTTTCTGCTTTCAGGTCTTAGTGATCAGTCTCTAAAATTTTATATCCTTATTAATCATTCTTAGGAAGCTACCACTGAAAGTACTTCACAAATAGCCTTGATAAAGATGTAAGATGTGTGGTAAGGCCTAAAGAGAATTATTTATTCTAATGTAAAAGTGAAATCCAACATGATAGATCCAGAGACTGCAGCCGGATGCTTGGAGAACTGAAGAGGCATGTGTGAGAAGAAAATAGACCCAAAGAACTTCCTTTTGTTGTTTAACCCTGATACGTTGTTCCCGTTAAGTCAGAAAATAGAGAACTGAATTAGTGACATGTACATTGCAAGTTAAACAAATGGAAACATGAGAAACTTAGTAGTTAGAAAACAAAATGTTACACAATAAGTGAAATTGTAAACTGGGCACAGTAGCACATGCCTGTAATCTCAGTAGCTCAGAGGCTGAGGCAGGAGGATCACAAGTTCAAAGCCAGACTCAGCAACAGCAAGGCTCTGAGCAACTCAATAAGCCCTGTCTCTAAGTAAAATACCAAATAGGCTGGAGATGTGCTCAGTGGCCAAATGCCCCCGAGTTCAACCCCCATGTCCCCCCACCCTCCCCCAAAAAACAAGAGAGTAATTGTGGGGCTGGGGTAGAGCTCAGAGGTAGAGCGCTCGCCTCACATGTGTGAGGCACTGGGTTCAATCCTCAGCACCACATAAAAATATAGTGCATCCATCTTTAAGTATGACTTAGGTGGATTAAATTAAAAATGGAAGAAATTTTCCTTAGTGGGTGAGGCAAGATCCAGGAGAGTTAACATCAGATTTATTTGAAATCTGACCTTTAAAACTAATTATGGTATATGTCTTTGGTAATATATAAGCCTACTCTTCCATTCAGAGGAGGAGGAATGTGCTTGCCTTATGACAAAATAAGATGGAAAGGGGTTGAGGAAGCCTGGCTCTGTGGTAGACCAGATTAACTAGCATGTTTGAAGCTGGGTTCAATCCCAGCACCACCAATAAAAAGGAAAAAGATGGAAGATCACACCCACTGTTCTCTGAAGGTGTGGGCATACTGCTGTAACCAGTGTCATTCCAAGGCTGTAGAATAAAACATGGCACTTAAACTCAAGGGAACGTGTTGATGAATTGGTCAACAAAAGAAACAATTATCTGTCTCAGTGCTAAGGAAAGGCAATTTATAATTCAGGTAATTTTCATCTTATAGGTTGATTTAACCATTTAATGCCATTCCACAGAGTCTTTATGGTTTAATCATTTTTTTGAAGATGAAGTTTTCATATATTGGTATCCTTTCTTAACCAAAACAAACAAATAAATAATCAAGTAAAAAATCAAATTTGATAGCCTTGCAGTTCTTTCAGTTTTCAGAGGAAGAGAATTGGTCCATTATGGTTTAAGGCATTTACCCAAAGCTACGCAGCTGATAAGTAACACAAAGATGTTGTGCCCGCCAAAAACTAAAAAATAAATATTAAAAAAATTCTCTCGTTAAAAAGAAAAAAGAAACTAAAGAGAGAATTTTTTTAATATTTATTTTTTAGTCTTTGGCGGACACAACATCTTTGTTTGTATGTGGTGCTGAGGATTGAACCCGGGCCGCACGCATGCCAGGCGAGCGCGCTACCGCTTGAGCCCCCAGATTACTTTCTTTTAAAAGAGAGAGTGAGAGAGGGGGACAGAGAGAGAGAATTTTAATATTTTATTTATTTTTTCTTAGTTCTCAGCGGACACAACATCTTTGTTGGTATGTGGTGCTGAGGATCGAACTGGGCCGCACGCACGCCAGGCGAGCGCGCTACCGCTTGAGCCACATCCCCAGCCCCAGATTAGTTTCTTAAAACCTAAGTTTCATAGCTCTGACACCTAAAACTAAAATCCCACTGATTTACATACCAGGAATGAGATTTGGATTTTTAGTGGAGACAACAATAAACACAATGTGGTAACAACCAGTTAATCTAGGTAAAGTATCACTGAGCAGCCTTGCTTAAACTAAGTACCCACCTTTTAATGGAACAAAGTTGTTAAGCAGATCAAGAATTAGGATAGAATTTATTTAAGAGATACTATGTCTGATAGCTCCAGTGCCTATTAGTATGGGAACTTGGAAGTCTCATAGGAATGAACACCTTTACTTCTTTGCTAGCACTGTAATAGCAGTAGTGACATAGCTGTGAGAGTGGTCCCCCTGTGGTCAAACTGGGAGTATCATACTTGTTAAACACAATTTGGTCAAACCTGGTAGATCAGTCCAAGTTTCCCTAATTTTTTTGTAATCAAAAATTGGAAAATGTATCTACTATGTCCCTGATACTGAATAAGAGATGAAGTGAAAATTTGTACTTTAATATCTTCATTTATTTTCCAATGAACAGGCTTGTACATTATGATGACTGCCTGGATAGAACACTTTATCCCCTTCTTACCAAGAAACACTGGCTATGGACCAGAAAATGTTTTGTTTGTAAAATGTACACAGCTAGGTGAGTAATGTGTATTTTTTTCTTTTCCTTTTAGAAGTAATACTTTGCACTTTTTGTTATTTGTTTTAGGTAGTACTAGTAAAGCCAGGTAGTGAGTTTGTTTTGAGAGATCCAAATATGGGTTTCTTAAAAAATTTTGCTGTATGTGATTCTGCATGTTTAGATTACAATGTGTTTCTTACTGTAGATCAAAGTAAAACAAAGTTCGGAAACTACTTAAAATAGGAAGAATTTAGTACCTTAAAAGTTTATTTTGGATTCCCAACCACAATACACTTAACAAAACTTTTTATTAAATAATGTGATGCTGAGGATTGACCCAGTGCCTCACACATACTTGGCGAGTGCTCTACCACTGAGCCACAACCCCAGCCCCAATAAACACATTTAAAGGATCAATAGAAAAACACATCAGTTTACCAGATCAAGATATTAAAAGCAAACATTCCATAAAATGGAGACTTCAATTAGACTGGAAAGTAGTATTTTCATCCTGTGAACAGTTAACATTCTCAATCCCAAAAACAATCTCACTTGAATATCACTATGCACACATTCCCTTGTGTCTAATTTAGAATTTAAAACATTTGTGTTTTCAGAACAACAGTACTAATATACCAGTTTAAAAAAGGAATTGTTTTCAGAAGCACACATATTAAAATTAGAACAGTACAGGTGGGACACAATAACATAACTGTAATCTAAACAATTTGATATATTTCAATATAACTGGAAGAGTTTGAGGTTTGCCAGCATGTAGAAGTGTTTTTTAAGATAGGAATGCTAATCACCACACATTGCATAGGTGTTGCAAAAAAAAAAAAAAAAGTATATTGAGTTTGTGTGTTTAATATTGCCTTTTAGAAGAAATAGAACATGTCTAGAGGACAGGTTATATCATGGCAAATGTATGCTTTTGAGTATACATTTTGAGATTATTATAGTTTTCTACTTACCTTTAAAAGGAAGTTTTACAAAGCAGCAGCATTAGTTTTAGGGACATGGACTGATAATAGTGGGAATGTTCTGTTTACAGGTTATAGCATGTTGAGGCATGAAAAACTTAATTTATAATGACATACATCTTTTTCTAAAAACTACAGATGGGTGACGAACAGTGACAGTTTTGCACCAGAGGACCCATGTTTCTTTTGTGATGTTTGCTTCCGAATGCTCCACTACGATTCAGAAGGCAACAAACTGGGGGAATTCCTTGCTTATCCTTATGTTGATCCTGGAACCTTTAATTAAAAACAGGTCCAAATATTTAGAAAATGCTAAATTATTTCACTTAGTATTTATTCCAGAGTATATTTATTTATTGCTTTTTACTCATTTTATCTTGTTGAAGAAGTACTTCATATATTCTGAATATATTAATCTTTTGTCACATACACAAATTCTGATTATTTTCTCCCAATCCATGCTTGCCTATTCATTCTGTATCCTGAGTGTTTTTTGCTAATGATAGAATCAATGATACATCAAGCGGTGGAAATGTTTTGAAAATTCTTTGAAGAATGTGATTGCTACACCTTCTACCATGAGGCTTCCAAGGTAAAGATCCTTTAAATATCTGTAATAAAAATTAGGAAGAAGTTAAAAACAAGAGTAATTGTTTTATGAATAATACAAGAATAGCTATTGTGTCATTCAGTGGTCTCTTTTGTGATATTAATTTATATCTCCATATGAATAAGCACACAAGACATTCATGTATCTCCCTAGATACATGAGTAATGAATGTAAAAAGCTCAAGTATGTACACATCTTCACAGTATTTAAAATAAAGCCTCACTTCTTGAAATTTTGTATATATCACAAATATTATCGGTTTAAAATGTCAATTTAAAAGAAAATAGCAGATTGGGTATTACCATGGGGACAGGGAAATATCAAGATCCAATGGATTGAGCAATAATACTCAATAATAAACAGTTTTCTCAAAAAGAGGGAAAGAACACTTTTCTAACCCAGCTCTTCCATTCACCTAATCTTATAATTTACGGAAAAGTTTTGAGGTGGTGTTTCGTTATGTGGTTCAAGCTACTAGCTTGAACTGTGGATCCTCCATCCTCAGTCTCCCAAGTAGTTGGGATTACAGGAGTCTACCACACACCTGGCTTGAAACAAACTAAAGTTTCCGGATTAGAATATTTTCTGGAAACTTTTTTTATTGTAAAATTCAATTTCTTAAGACTTTAAGAAATGCTATAAAATAGATTTTCACTATAATTTTTACTCTCTCTCTCCTAGGTTATATTTAAATTCAGCTGAATTGTACATTTCTTTGGATGGCTGAGAAAAGACATTTACCATAGAAATCAAAAACTGATGAAGCCTGTAAGCCTATTTCAAAGACTGACAGTGAAGTATGACTCATGGACTTAATGCCACATATACAATATTAAGTTGAATGATATGGTGATGACAAATACCTGTTTCTGGTATGTCTAGAGGTGTTTTCATTCACTCATTCAATCAGTAGAGGATCAGCATAGGCATAGAGAACTAAAGAGGCCCCTCCATGGCTGCCTTACATTGTGCCTAAATTTTTACTTTCCTGTATCCAGTGGTGCCAGTAACATTGAACAGATAGAAAATTCTGCTGGAAAATCATAGATTTAAGATAAATGAGTGATTTACCCACTTCCTAAAAGTCCACAGGTAAAAGTTATTTTTAATACTGCATTTCTTACACGTCTTGCATTAATATGCTTTAATTTTCATTTCATACTCTCAAAACAGCAAGTCCCAGCAAGTTAATTATCATAATGCATTCTTATTTTATCATTTATTGAGAATGTTATCTATTCTGATAGTTCGACTTATCCAAAGAATCTACTATTGTTTCCTGGTGAAACTGACAAGAACCAGGCCATACCACAATTTGCCAGTGTTACTTATGTGAGTATCCCACCAAGTTAAAAACAACAACAAAACACCCAAATCAAAAACAGCCTTTCTTTAAGCTTATTTCAATCTATTAAACACACCATACTATACACCATGAATTATGATATACATCAATGAAGAAATAAGAAAATTTCATGAACTTAATTTTGATATAATAGAAGATGCATGCAAAAGATCACTACACAGAAAAGCAGTTAACTATTTCTTTTAATGTTTTTCTCAGGCTTCAGATTCCTTTAGGGATAATTAGACACTGCAGTTTTACTGGGGGAAAGATCAGTCATTAGTGTTGGACAATTACACAAGACAAATATAAACATAAAATTTTGCCTATTAATGGCTTCTTCATTTCTTAAGGGTTATCTATTTCTAATAATCTCTGGTCAACTGAACAATTGAGGGGAAAAAAAAAAAAAAGCCTTGGCTTTCATCCAGAATTAGATAGCAGACCTCCTGCTGACCTTACCTGCTGACCTTACATCTTTAACCAGGTAAGTATCTCACTAGATACAATACAAATTCCCAGTCAGGTTCTCTGATTCAAGCAGCTGAGAAACCTTCAGCAATTACTCTTCCAAAATGTTATCCAGTGATCAAATAGCACAAAAGGTATTGTTCAGATTCTACACATACTTTTTTTGGGGGGTGGGGGTTAGCAACCTTATTGAAAATTATTAAATTATTTAAATTATTAACAACTTATATATATTTAAATTATTTAAACCAAATATTGCCAATGCCTTAAAGGTCTTGATGACCTTTTTTGGTGAGTCCTGAGAGTGGCAGTTATCCATGAATCACCTATGACAAAGAATATTTCAAAGAAGGTTAACTGGTTAGAGCAAGGTGAGCCTTATATTCTCCAGAAGTTGAATATTCTGTGGCTTCTTGGTAAAACTATAGATCTGTTTGGGTCATAGGAAAAAAGGGGAGGGAGAACCAAATTTTTTAAATCATCTTGTGCTTATATTTAGTTAACCCTGTGTCCCCAAACAGGATAAACAGGATCAATAACCAGATAACTAAAAAATTATTTCCTTAAACTCTTAAAACAGCAAAGAAGTAATTTACTAATGGAGTTTGATAGAAAAATTCTTTAATCAAAACAAGTTTACACATTTGACACTTAGGGCTCAACTAGAATAAATCTAAGTTAAAACTGTTAGGACAAAACAGATGACTGGTGTATATATAATGTAATAGCAGAGTTCCCTCAGAACAGTGGGTCTTAGCTCCATTGTAAGACTTCTAAAAAGCAAAAATTCAATTATCCAAATAATTCAAGTTGTATAGATGAAAATAATTATCAAGAGATCAAAACTTACAACACATGTTACAAACACTGGTATTAAGTCATTTTCCCATATTCATGAGAGTTTCAAAACATATCTACTACCTACCTATTGAAAACCATCAACTGACCTAATATTTAAAATATCTTAGAAATGCTATCCTTTAGTTAACAGACTATTAAATTTTGTGTTAACGTTGGTTCTTCCGGATTTAGTCCATATACATCAAAATACAGACTTGTCAAATACTACCTTGGAGCAACTAATATTTCTATTTTTTGTAACCCTGTTACATATATGATATAGAAATGAAAATACAAATTCCCTTCTAATATAGCCACATTTTCAAATAGGTTTCTTTATATAGCATTTATTTATATTTACCACATAAGCATCATGGATTGACTTTTTTTTCCCAATTAAAAAAATACTATTTTGTGACTTCCTTAATGAATGTGACTTAAGACATTTCTCAAAAATAAACATTTTTAGTTTTAGTTATTAGTGCCTGTAAAGGATCTTAAATGGTTGAACTCTAAAATCAGATTCATTCATATACATATATAATACCCAGTCTGTTCTCTGCAGGAAAGTCATGTGCCTTCACTAAATTCCCAGCCACAAAACTAAATTATCTTAACATAAGTTGAACCTCTAGAAGTCAGTTTGATGTCAATTGGATAAAAAGGAATACAGATGATACTGTTACAAAAAAGCAGAATGGAGCACAATGTGGACTGATACTTTTGGAAAAAAAAAAGGGAGTGAGTACTTGTATAGAAGTAACATTTTATCAACCATAAAAATGCTCAACTTCTACAAAACCCACAGTGAAAAGACAGTCTGTCCAAGATTTGTAAAAACTATGCACAAAACCCACAGTATTTGGGAAAAGAGGATTTATACAAGTAGTAGTTTAAAAAATGTAACTGTTTTACTACCAATTACACATTAACATACACACACTAATTGAAAATATGCTACAACCATATCTGGAAAAGCAGTTTTAACATTTCTAAGTGGATTACCCCCCAACATTTACTGTATAATGTAGCTGTTAATACTGCACAAGTACAATAGCAATAATGTTTAATTACTTTTAAACAAAGATAAAGGGATTATCTCCCTCAAAACAAGTTGTAGACATCAAAACCTATGCTTATAAAAATTTAAAACTTTCAACAATCTAAATATTTCAAAGGAAAACCATTACAAACTTGTCAAATGTTCTTTATATTCCAGGTATGTCAACCTAGTTATCTAGTGTAGAATCCTTCAGAGATATCTCAGTCTCTCTCTCTTCACCGGATGGCCTAAAGAAAAAGGGGGGAAAAGATAGGTGTGACAACTGAGATTAGGGTTTTCTCCTAAGGAAAAAAGGCATTAAATCTGCATTACATTTTTAAAATTACCAAAACATGAAAACAAAAAACCTTGTTATTTAAGACACATCATCTTTTTCAAAATTTTACCCTTATATCTTCTACCTAAAGTAATTTGAAGATCACAATAACCCAGGAAAGCATAATAGAAAAGAAGCCTTTCCTCTAGTACCAGGAATTGAACTCAGGAGCACTTGACCCCTGAGCCACATTCTGAGCCCTACTTTGTATTTTATTTAGAAATAGGGTGTCACTGAGTTGCTCAGCGCCTTGCTTTTTTGCTGAGGCTGGCTTTGAACTTCCCATCCTCCTCCGTCAGCCTCCCAAGCCATTACAGGTGTCCACCATGGCACATGGCAGAATAAGAATTTTTTATCTGTGATGCCAACATACATAGACAAGATTTTTTAATTACACAATTTGAAGGGATGCTTGATTCCACATCCTTTGAACAAACAAAAATTTTGGACAACTACAGTTGTATAGAATTACAGTATAAAATAATCAATGATTCTACATCTAAATTGTTAATGCATTTATCCTTCCACAATTGAAGGAATTTTGAAAGCAAGACATTAACATCGTATTGGGGCTGAGAATACGCAGCTCAATGGTAAAGCACAAGAAAAAGCCATGTAGAAAGATAGACTGGGGAAAACTGTTTTTTTATAGAATTCCCACCTAGCTCCATTTTCTTGAATACAGTAGCAAATTATTTGTATACTAGCTTTTGGGGATTTTGGGTGCCAGGGAGACACCTCTCTCGCCAATTTACAATTTCCTTATTGAATTCAAGGATTAAGTGATCAAACTCTAATCACCCCTGCTGGTGCTATATAGAGTGCTTACCCTAGGTTCTACCCTGAGTACTAAATCACCTTGGTAAAGTATTGTGGTCAAAAACTTATGATTACAAAAAGAAAAGAAACCATGATCCAGGCGCTACTCTACACACCTAAGTCACTCTGAGTCAGGAGTATCACTGGAGCCCAGGAGTTCAAAGCCAGCTTGGGCTATACAGCAAAACCTCACCTCAAAACACACACACACACAGACCCATTAAAACATGTCCTCACTTTTTCTTACTGCTGGCCTCATGGTTGTCTTTACTTTCTTCACTGCTATCTCCATTATGCTGTGGCTGATTACTGTCTTGAGCATCAGATCCTCCATTCAGAGTCTTTGAACCTTTAAAAGGATTCCAATGGAAATACTTTGTTAAAGATTCAAAATAAAAAATAAAACATGGCTCCTAAGTTTCTAATAATTTTAGGATTGGGTTTTGATGCCATTTCAGGAATATACAGGACAGCTTCACTGTCAAGTAACATCACTAAAGTCTTTGTGCAGCTAATGCACAGAAATGAACAGTTACTGCATGTACTTATGGGTAAAGGAATAATTAGAAAAATAATATAGTTGTTAATTTTTTATTTACACATAAGCAAACAAAAAGCCCATTAATATAATTAAAAAATAATATGCTCAGCATGACTAAGCACAGTAGCATGAACCAGAATACTCCTATCAGCTGTAAATATAGCAACTTTCAGGCTCCACCTGTGATGCTGTTTGGTTTTTGTTTTGTTTGGGATACTGGGAATTGATCTCAGGGCCCATTTTAACCAATGATTCACATCCCAGCCCTTTTTTAAATTTTGAGGCAGGGTCTCACTAAGTTGTTTAGGACCTTGATAAGTTACTGAGGCTGGCCTTGAACTTGTGATTCTCCTTCCTTAGTAGCCCATGGCATACCACCATGCCCCAGTTAGTGTGATGCTATTTTGATCAAAACATTGAGGGGCTAGGGATGTGGCTCAGCAGTAGAGTGCTCACCTAGCATGTGTGTGGCCCTGGATTCAATCCTCAGCACCACATAATAAATAAAGGTATTGTGTCCAACTACAACTAAAAGATTATGTGTGTGCGTGTGTATGTATATGTATGTGTGTGTACACACACCATTATTGAACCCTGGGGATTGGTTTTGTTTTCTGTGGCTGAGAAATGAAAGCTGGACTAGGAAGTGAATCCTCTAGGGAGGAGGAGACAATGTTCTAGATAGAGTTTTTACATTCCTCCAGTCATTTGCCACATTAACTGGTTTTTGTGTTAGAACCCTGACTTTATAAACTGACACGATTTCTTGTTCTGAGGGCATGCTGCTGTGCTACTTAAGTGGTTTGACAGGCCCATCACACATTTTTACCAAGTCCTCTGCAGTGTTAATATCTCCACTGTCTGTCTTACCATGATCACCCTGATTCAGAACCATTTAAGACTACCTCAAGGCCAATGAAAATACAATGAAGCCTCACTGTTGATAACAATGTTTTAGTAGTCACTTCCAGTTTATTGGCAGATGGTAAAGGTATATTTTTTGCCTATGTAGTAAAGCCATATTTAAACCCTCCCATCCAATTCCATGCTGAGGATTAGACCCACAGTCTCAAGCACAAGCAAGTGCTCTACCACTGAGCTACATTCCCAGGCTTGGTAAACCATTTTTAAAAGGAAATCCTGGCAAACAGTTTTTTAAAAACTGGTTTCAGATTATACATACCTGTTTGTTCTTTTTCTAGCTTTTTGTTTGGGCCTTTCTTCCCTTGATCTTTGGTTTTATTCGCTTCCTCATGTTGTCTTTGTTCAGCAAGAGACTTATTCAACACTTGTGTGATGACAGAATCTCCTTCACCAACCAAAAACATGTTCTTAAACTTGTTATACAACATGGTAGACTTTTCCATGATAACTTGACTAACTTTGAATCGCCGTATCTGAGAAAACAATATATATTAATAATTGTTTCCCTGGTTGTTTGTTTACTTATACTTATTTTTTTAATGAAGTAATATGAAAATGTTAAAAGCCTATGTGAGTTGATATACTTACTTTTTTCAGGGTTGTAATCATCTCTGTGTGTTTCTGAGCTTGTTGCATTGTGACCTGAAGTGAAGCAAGTTCATCCAAGGCCTCAATGCATCTGTTCACATCCTTCATGACAAAATAGTAATTGTTAATTATTTCACAGCATATATAATTTATTTCTGAAGATTTTTTTAAAGTCAAGGCAGTTCAAATTAACCAGTGATTGTCCCTTTTATCTTAAATTAATTCAATGAGAAACAAAAATGAAGTTATAAAAGCAGCACTGTATTTTTAAAGGAAGTTAAACACTTACAAGATTATCAATTTTGAGTGAATTTTTTATTTCAGCATGTATCCTTTGAAGTCGAGAATCCATTGATGTTTCTATAAATTAAAATATGTGAAAAACAGTAAATAGTTTTTCCAACACCAGTGTTTTTGTATAATCTGCTTTATAATGGAAAGAAACTGTGGCTTCTTAAAAATATATATTTTACTAAGAAACTCTTTGTAGATGAACAATTGCTTAAGAATAAGAAATTACCTGCAATTTTTAATATATAGTTTAGGAAAGCAACAAACAGCATGAAAGCACAAAATATGTCATTGTCTACATCCAATGAACTCTATATACCAATCCATAAAACACCTGCCTTACCTTATACACTTAACCCTAATTAAGCAATCTGACAAAAATGAGAAAGTGTTTAGCTTTTGTCCAAGTTAGAAAAATCTGACATCAAATGACAAATATTAAAATACAAAGATTACTATTTAGCAAGTTCACCTAGTTACGCTTAAAGTACAATGTAATTTATATAGAATTCATCACGAATCTGAATGTTTTTGAAGGACATAAGAAAATGAGGCTGATTCTGAAGCCAATCATGAAAAATTGTCTACAAACTTTCTATGTATGCTTTTATACGTCGTAGAAAGTGAAATAACTAACCTCGCTTCTTCTCCACTTTCTTAACTTCTGGCTTCTTTCCTTCATCTTTATTCTGCCTATCAAATGTTAACACAAATATTTCAAAACATTGGAACTTTGTGACTATGATTACCAAATGCCCACAATCCCTTATGTAAATAATAAAAAATTTTCCTTATAATAATAAATCAATAGCTTAGACCACAAAGAATTGATTACAGTGTTTAGAACCAGAGCTCCACAGCATTAGTACAAATATAAGCAAAACTCAATATGCTAAATTAAATCTAACAATCTTTTTTTAGTGACTTCACAAAATGATTTTGGAACTGTCACAATGAAATTTTCTTTCCAACATGAAATATATTAAAAGCCCACTTTCAGATCAACAATCTACAATGGGAAGAATACTATAAACATTTAATGGATTCTACATCACAATTATTTTTAAAAACAGCACATTTAAAACAGACCAATTTAGGGCTGGAGTTGTAGCTCAATGGTAGAGCGACTGCCTACATGAGGCTTTCTGGGTCTGATCCCCAGCACTACAAAAACAAAACAGACCAATTTAATTGTTCACCACATCCCGAAGTGCAGGTAATTTAAGGGATTTTGAAGTAAGCGTCAAGATTAAAATACTGTTTTTAAGACACCTATGAAATTTTTTAAAAATTGGGGAAGCCATTATCAAATTAAATGACATCCACTAACATATATATACCATTTCAAATGAAAAGGTACCGTTTTACTATGAATCACAAAAATAACCATTTAAAATTGAAATCGTAATTTCTAGTACCTTGGCTTGGCAGTCAGGCCATACTATAAACCAATTAAAATAGACAAGAACAAAAAATATCTAAAAATCAGGTTTTTTTTTTTTAAAAAAACTTTATTTTAAAATTTTGGTTACAGTTTCATTTTTTTCTTAACAAGTCTACTGATTAATCTCTCAGGATTTTTAAAAAAACAATCATTAAGATTCTAAAGAATTAAACAACAAGGAATGTCAAGGGAAGGGCACAATTGCCCCATTCTCAGGGATATATAGCTATTCCAGTTAATACCTAGCTTCAAAACAAAATGAATTTTTATATTTTCTAAATGAAATAATGTACAACCACCATCTTCATCTAGAATTGTTATAACTTTCAAACACAAAGCTTCATTTTAAGCTTGGTAAAAAACTTAACAGGAATGATGGCAGACCTTAGGATGTAGTGTGTACCTTACAGGAAATTTTGTTTAACAATCATAACACAGTAATAATGCCATTAATAATGAAGTCCTCAATTTAGAATCTGGAACATTCTTCCATCAAGGGGGGGGGAGGGGGAAATTCAGTCCAATGAGTCTGTCTCAAGATCTTCATCTCTTGTTTGCTCCACTTGTATTCTCTTTTCAGTAACTGGATTAATGCTTTGAGCCCAAAATGAGATATATTTTTTATTACTGTAGATTACATGTTGTTTGGCTGGGAATACAATACAATAAACTTTATTTTGCATAATGCATTTCACACAAGTTGCATCTGAAATGCTTTACAGAGCAAAACTGTCCAAGTACAAAGTTTTGTAATAACAGGAGAAGGAAAGAAAACACAAATATTAGAATTTGAGAAAATTACATTGGAGGACATTCAAAAGAAACTGAAATACATAAAAAGATAATTTTGAGATACTGAAGAAGGGATGGGCTATTTTACTAGGCAACAACTAATTCTGTATCCTAATTTTGGGAGCACAATGAAGTTAAAAGCAACCAACAGTCCAACAAATTTTCAGTGAAAATATAGAGAAGGATAGGTAACAAAAAAATATTTACAGAAGTGGTCAAAGTCAACAATGGGGAGTAACATTTCTGAACTTCAGATCACTTTTTAAAATACTCCCACAAGAGGCTAAAGCTGCTCATATAGCCTCCGAACAACTAAGAAGTCAGAGGCAAATGCTGTATTTATAGTCTTGTGGCTTATGATTATTTTATAATATAAAAAAATTATTCAAGAATGTTTAGAGTTTCACTGCTCATTATCTTTGTTTTTAGTGACATAGAGCATGTTTATAAAATTATCTCCTCACTATAAATAACAACAAAAAAAAAGTTAGAGTGTAAGACATTTCACAGGAAAGAAAAGTATTTCAGAGAAAGAATTCAGAAGTGACAGTCTAAAGATAACCAGGAAAACAAAGACATGAAGTCTAACAATCATCATTGCTATCATTTTTCATTCTATTAATAAAATTATTTTATACAATAAAGGGGAAAGAAATCCCCCATGGTAAGTATATACCATCTCCAAGTATCAAAACTTAAGGGAAAACAGATTTGAACTTGATTTATAGTGCACACATTCAATGTAAACCCTGTCAGCCGCTGGATTTACTTTACTGGCTTCGTGGGTTTCCACCTGTGCTTTTGTTATTTTTGCTGGTCTTTAGGGGTAGGCTTGCTGGTGGTATAACAAGAATATACCCTGCATTCTTTCTCCACCAATATATTATCACCACTCTTTCTATATTTATATATCACAAAGAAGAGAGGATGAGTACAATTTTCTGCAAAACCAACAGTTAAAACTTATCTGCACTTTCAGTTTAAACTGAAAAAGAATTCACAGGGTGACTGCCTCCAAGAATCTCATCCTTCACTCAGAAAATAATGAAGCCTGAAATATCATCTTCATATATGGAAGATTTTTCTAACATGGGAAAAATTTCACTTCAAAAGGCTTCATAAAGTCTGGAAAATTAAGTCTATTGTTTAAAAAACCCATGCTAGCTTTAAGAAAACCCAAAATTTAGAATAAAAAAATACTTACTGCTCAGTTTCCATTTGTTCCTCTTGCTTTCGTTTTCGATCTGCTGCTTCTTTCTCATGCTGGCCTTTCAGCATATTCCTCCTGTGAGCAGTCTGAAAGTTTCGTCCACCCTTTCTCTTCTGTTTGAGAATCAGGATGGATTTAATTAACTATCAAGTCAGTGACTAGTAGCTGTAATGACAATCTCCAGAGAAAAATAACTAGTTTTGAGAGACGTGTTTAAATTAGTAATTTTAAAAAACACAACTGAATTTTACACATCTCTGCTCTACAATCTTCACTTTCCTTTATGATTATGGATTTAATAGTCTTCCTCCTGTCACAGTAATTTTATGTGAATACTGATAAGCACACTGCTGAGCCTATTTTGTTTAAAAATTTTAGCTTTGAAATATTAAAATGTGAGAAAAAAACAGGTGCAGTGGTGCATGCATGCCTGTAATCCTAGCAGCTTGGGAGGCTGAGGCAGGAGGATCAAAAATTCAAAGCAACTGGGAGGCACCAAGCAACTCAGTGAGACCCTGTCTCTAAAATAAAAATGACAAAAATAGGGCTGGAGATGTAACTCAGTGGGCAAGTGCCCTTGAGTTCAATCCCCAATACAAAAAAAAAAAAAAAAAAAAAAGAAAATGTCTATGTGACCTGGATCTGTACATCTCTAAGGCTATTCTGTTTTTCTACACAAAAGGACACATAGCTTTTTTTTTTTTAATATTTATTTTTTAGTTGTAGTTGAACACAATAGCTTTATTGTTATGTGGTGCTGAGGATCAAATCCAGGGCCTTGCATGTGCTAGGCAAGCACTCTACCACTTAGCCACAACCCCAGCCCAGACATATAGCTTTAATAAGTTTCCAAAACAAGATTTAATGGCATCCAAATAAAGTTACATATAAATGACTAAACATACAATAAATAGGCACAAAAATTTTCGTTGGGGTAAATAAAAATATATATAGAAATACACCTTATATTTACATTTGTCTTCACATCACAGCCAACTTGGCTTATTTCCTACATTCACTTATTTTCCTAGGTGGGATTATTGGAAGTACATATTCAATTTTCTGACTATAATTGTGAGAAGGAAAGATATATACAGAATAGAAAATTAAGTTTCAAATGTACTTGTTATGTAGTTAGTAGAAGTCTATTAAGAAATATAAGAATCCAGGTTAGCTTTCACAAAAATACTGAATACTTACTAGGGTACAGCTTAAAAACTATCTAAAAAGAACTTAAAACAGAACAAGTATTTTATATGATATATAAACTTTCTACCTTTTCACCTTCTTGATCATCTCCTTCTTCTTCAGAATCAGAGGTTGATGTAACCCCTGTTTTAGCTAAATTTTTCCTTTTTGATTCAACTTCTTTTTTCCCCTCTTTTTTGTCAGGCTCTTTTCTTGGTTTATCTTCTTCCTTCTGCCCCTCTTCATCCTTTTTAAGCTGCTTTTTGGGTTGTTTTTCCTCTTGCCCCTTTTTCTTACTTTTGTCTTCTTCAGTAATCCTATTTTACAAAATGCAATAATGAGCTTTTATTTATCATTACTTGTCATTCATCTATACTCTTATACTCACCAAACAAGTATTTTAGATGATAAAAATAATCCACGTGCACACCTGTAATCCCAGCTACTGGGGAGGCTGAAGCTGGAGGACATGAACTCAAGTCCAGCCTGCACCACTAAACAAGATCCTCTCTAAAGAAATGTAGCAGTATTGCTACTTAAAAGTCAATCTAGAAGCTGGAAATGTATCTCAGAGGTACAGTCTAGTATATACAATGCTCTGGATTCAGTCCCCAGCATACAACATACCGCACCCATACAAAGTAAATCTACAGAAAAGTAAAAGAAATTCTGTAACAGAACATCTTTTTGATATAAATTAGAAGATACAAAATTAAAGTGTCATTAGGTTAATAGAAAGTGATTTTCCCCCATTTTCCAAGTTTCCTTTCATGTAATTCATTTGTTCAAAAACATAATTTGAGTACTAGCCATGTGCCATGGTACTTACTGTTTTTAACTCTGAAGAAATAGCAGTATATAAGATGAGCAAGATCCCTGGATCTTGGTGTGTGTTTGGGGGCTATATTTTAGGGTTGTTAGTTTGATGATTGGTGGTGGTTTGTTTTGGGTTTTTTGTTTTTTTCCTGAAGATGCTGGGAATTAACCAAGGACCTTGTGCATACTAAGCCCACATTCTATCATGAAGCCATACCCTTGACCCAACTTATGGGAGCTTATATTCTATGTATTTGTAAGAATAAATTATTTTTTTTTTAAAGAGAGAGTGTGAGAGAGGGAGAGAATTTTTTTTTAATATTTATTTTTCAGTTTTTGGTGGACACAACATCTTTGTTTGTATGTGGTGCTGAGGATCGAACCCTGGCTGCATGCATGCCAGGCAAGCGCGCCACCCTTTGAGCCACATCCCCAGCCCCTATTTTTTAAAAGTAGACACACTCAGAAAAATTGAATTGCAGAAGTGAAATCAAATGTCATTTTTTAATTCAAAGAAGCACTCTTTTAAATATATGGCAAATTAAGCATGATAACAAACAGTACTAAGCCGATTACGATCTAAGTACTCCCACACATTGCTAAAATAATTCAAACTACCTAACTTATTCAAATATCCTAATTATTGCTGGATAATAATTATGTGAATATAAATAGTAGAAATAGGCTATAAAAGGATAATCAGATGATGCAAATGCTAACAGTTACTTTTATGGCATACGTGTTCAACTAGAGAACTCCTTTATAAAGAAATACATCGACTTAAAGCTGTCTAAAAACTATGACCTTGGGCTAAAGATATAGCTCAGTTGGTAAGAGTGCTTGCCTTGCATGCATAAGGCCCTGGGTTCAATCCCCAGTACCACAAAAAAACAAAACAAAACACTATGATCTTTTTACTGTCCATGGAATTTTACTGAGATTTTCACAGATTAAGATGGATCCCATGTCATTTGGTCCAATGCCATCCAGATAAATGAGAAACGTGATGCAAAATGTCATATAATAAACCCACTGATCCCCCCCCCTACCAAATAAGTGCTTCCTTGAATACTTAGGAGACTTAAGTTGAAAAAGAAAAAAATGTCATCTTTTACATCTTCAAAAATTTGTCAGAAATCATCATTGGGTGTGCTTATTTTCAAATGTCAGATGGGTTTCACCTCTTTTTCTTAAAAATGGTAATATTGTCAAGTCAAATGTAAAAATTTCTGTGGCTCTTAATATCAACTGACTGCTTTCTTCAAACTGTTTTGGAAGGAAGTAGCTATTAAAAAATACAAACTTCCTCTCACCCAACAAATCTACTCCCTGTAACACATCTTAAACCAACAAACTTAAACACATAAAAACAACAGATAATGTTTGTGTGTGCGCACAAGATACACTGGGGATTAAACCCAGGGCCGGGGGCATGGGTTTAATATACGTTAACTTCTAATAACTTAAAAGACTAATACACAACCCCAAATCTCAGTGGCTTGTTAACAAATTTGTTTTACTTTATGTGAACATTATGAGTTGCTTTTAGCTCTTCAAGTGCTATACCACTGAGCTTTACCTCCAACCTAGATAACAATGTTTTTTAAAAGCAAGCATCCAAATATGGAATAGATCTTAAAAATGACAATACCTATACATGGAATGTTTTACATGTTTTTTTTAAAGTGGCTTTAGAAAAATATTTTCATTTGTTGTTGATGAACCTTTATTTATTTACATGCGGTGCTGAGAATTGAACCGAGTGCCTCACACATGCTAAGCAAGCACTCTACAACTGAGCCAGAACCCCAGGCCCAGGCATATATTTTTTAAATGTGGGGCTGGAGATGTAGCTGAGTTTTAAAGTATATACTTAGAATATAGGAGACCCCTGGGTTGAACATCTAAGCACCACAAGGGGGGAAAAAATAAAAGCTGGGCATGGTGGTGTACTCTTGTACTCCGAGCTACTTGGGAGGCTGAGGCAGGAGAATCACTTAAGCCCAGAATATCCAACCCAGCCTGAACAACATAATGAGACCAGACTTCAAAAAACCAAAACCAAAAAGACTATTTTAAGGTCAAAGAAAGGGGATTACTTCAAAGTTTTTTGAACAGTATCAAAGCAAAGAAGTCTCATGAATCTAACTATCACTACTTGCCACCTTTCATGAACTACAGACTTGTAACAAACTCTCTCTCTCTTTTTTTTTTTTTTTTTTTACAGTGCTTGGGGCTTACCCAGGGGCTCGGGCTTACTAGGCAAGCACTACATCACTGAGCTACATCCCTAACCTGGCAGTTTATCTTTTTAATAGTTCAAGGGACATTGAGAAAATTATAATTTTCAAGTCTTTTTTTAAAATATTTTTTTTAGTTGTAGGTGGATACAATACCTTTTTATTTTTATTTATGTAGTGCTGAGGATTGAACCCAGGGCCTCACACATGTAAGACAAGTGTTCTACCACTGAGCCACAGCCCCCCGGCCCCTCAAGTCTTCTAATATATGTTAACTTAAAGACTAATACACAACCCCATGTGTCTCAGCGGCTTGTTAACAAATTTTTCTTACTTTATGTGAACATTATGAGTTGCTTTTAGCTCTTCAAGGCTCTGTCTATATTATTATTGCCATTTCAGTACCCATCAGGAAGAAATAGTCACTAATACATCCACGCTGTTCCCATGATGAAGAACATAAGTTTCAAGAGTTTATGTAATTTAATGCTGCACTCCACTCACAATACACAACCAAAGGTAGCTACATCCAACGCCCAGCATACATTCAACAGGAATAATAAATAAATGTTGTGAGCTCCTGCTATTTTAGGATTATCTATTGCCTGAGCAAAAAGCTCACTATTATAGAAATTGTATCAAACAGGGATCTCAGATATGCTAGCAAGTGCTCTATCACTGAGCTAACTCCCAACCCCTTTACAAATTTTTAATTAACAAATAACATTATTATTTATGGGACACAATATTATTAATCTGAAGAATATATACAATGTGTAATGATAAAATCATAGTAATTAGCATTTCCATCTCCTCAAATGTTATTCTCTGTTGGGAACTTTCAAACCCTTCTCTAGTTATTTTGAAATATAAAATTATTATGAACTACATCTATCCTACTGTGGTATATAGAACATCAGAACTAATTCCTCTTTTATCCAACAATATTTTCATGCTGGTTATCCAACCTCTCCCATAGCAAGAATTCCGTAAATATCAACTTCTCATTTTCTTTTCTTGGCAGTTCATCTTATGTCTTATTCAACCTTAGCCCCTCCATTCCTTTCTGCTGCCCCAGCTGTCAATGACCCCTATTCTACTTTTTACCTAATATATCCATGGGTAAAACTGTAGAACTATGACAACTTGAAAGAAGGAAATGTGGTTTGGGGTAAAGGGGTTTCAAGGTAGAATATCAGTAGCTTGGTAGAATATCAGTAGCTTGAACTGATTATTACCAAGATAAAGTTGATATGGTATTTAAGAAACTGAGTTTTAAAAAAAAAAAAGCCTCTGTTTCAAGTAAGGATATAGGATTTTCAAATTCCCACATCCTAGGGTCAAAGATCTCATAAAGGGTATAGCTGCTAGCCTTAAGAATTCAAACTGGAATGCCTTAATTCTTCAGATGGACACATGACTCCTGAGGGGTGGTTTCTTAGGAAAACCTATACACTTAAATGCCTATAATTAATTAAAAAAAGATAAGAATATATGGGAAAGTATTATGAGTGAGACCATTGAAGCTGACTAGAATTAAACACACAGTATGTACTACCAAAAATGACATTAGATTGTATCAAGAGAAAATGTGATCTAAAAAGGCATGCTAAAGCCTCTGAATCCATATAAAGTCACTGAGAAAGCAGCTCAGCTGACAGGAAGGGCAAAATTAGATAATTTCCATAAGAATCAGCAAAAAACCATGGAGACAAAGGGACTAGAAAGTATACTTCAAGGGAAAACTGGGGCCGAATCAAGAGAGATTCCTTATATTTAAAAATAGGGGAATCTCGCAATATTTTCCTTCCAAATTGATTTCCCAAGGAATAATGACTGCAAACTTGTTTACCTCCAGGTAAACGATTTCTTAATATCGCTGCAATAATTAAACCATGTTGTGTTTCTGTGCCACTATTTTTTAATTGACAAGAACTATTTATGATGTAAAATGTGATGTGTTAGTGGATGTATACATTTAAATGGCTATTTAACTCCTATTACCCCATAGATTTTTTTGTTTTAGTGGTAAGAACGCTTGGAATCTATTCTCCTTATAATAAGTATACAATAACAATATATTATTGTTATATGTTACTATTTTTGAAAGTAATTTTCTTTTAAAAAAAAAAAAAGAGAGAGAGACAGATCGAGACTGGGTCTTGGCTATAATGCCCAGGAAAGCCGCAAACTCCCAAGCTCAAGTAATCCTCCTTCCTCAGACAGAGGAACTACAGGTGTGTAATACTTTAACAGCTAGCTTAGAAGTAAAATAGGAGTTGGGATTGTACAGCACTTGCCGAAACACATGTGAGGCACTGGGTTTGATCCTCAGAACCACATAAAAATAAATAATAAAATAAAGTCTTTAAATATATTTTGGTTGAAAAGTACAACTCTAGTAATGTTCTATAATTAAGTTCCTATAAAAATAATTCGTTGATCCAAAACATTATAAGCCCATTCTTAACATACCTCATTTAAGCTTTCCCTGCAAAACTCTTTTTCCCCCCAATACTGGGGATTTATCCCAGGATTCATGCATAACTAGGTAAGTATTCTATACCACTGAGCTACACCCCCACTCTTTTATTTTGAGACAGGGTGTCTCAACTAGGTTGCCCAGGTTGGCCTCAAACTTGTGATGCTCCTGCCTCAGCCTCCCAAGTAGCTTACAGGTGTGTGCCACCTCCAACAAAATCTTTAAACACAACAGCTATAAAAAGGTTTTCCTCCTTACCATAAGTGATTAAGAAAGACAGCAAAGGGGGAAAATGTTTACTTTTTTTTGATAACTAAGTGATTATTCCAAAATACTTAAAAATCTTAAATATACACTACAATTTTAGCACCATTTTAAAATAAAGCACCTACTCTGAAGGAACTAAAAATACTTGTGGACACCACTTCAAATATATTCTCTCAAATTCCTTCAACAAGACTATCCTGCCCAATTTTCTTTTAGATTTTACTCTTTTACCAAAGTAACATTATATCTTCATATACTTTAAAAAAAAAAAGTCTTAATAATAACCTCATATTTTCAGTTTTTACCAATTTTTACATTTTACAATCCTCCCCATGATTTTTGGAAATATCAAAATAGGAATAGTAACATCCCTTAAAACAAGAGAAAACTTGTAAAAATGCAAGTGATATATCCTTGTTTGTAATCAAAGGTTTCATTTATTGAATAATCAATTATACATTAAAAATCAACTCACATGTCACTCTCTGAAGGACAGGGCTGTTTCACCATTTTGGGTCTGCCTCTTGGTTTTGGAATCTTGACTTCTGTAGCTAATATTCATGTGGAAAAAAAAATAATTAGTTTCCCTTTAACATGCAAATCTCATTATATAAAGATTACAAAATTTTATACATCAAGAGTTTATTATTTAGTGGCCTATTACAGATAACAATAATTTATTAAGTTTTAAAAATCATGAATCAAATGAGAAACAAGCCAAAAAATTTAAAGATCAGCTATTATCAATTTGTCCTTGGTATGCTTGAGAGGGCTTAAAACAACATTTTTCATTTACCAGTAATGTCACAAAATTTAACTTTAAAGTATCACATACGTTCCTATCCATATCAGAGTATTATATGTACATTTATTTATACACACACATCTTTGGAAAGCTTATATCAAAATTCACTGAGTTTTCTAACACCCTTAATTTGACCCATTACAACACTATTAAATTCCAAAACATGTAAATAAATTTAATTCTCCCCTCTGGCTATTATGCATCGTAATCCTTTTTCAATAAGAATCTTATTATGAAGTAGAAAAACATTCTCTATTTTTATTAATTTTCTTTTGCATACTCTGTATTAGGAAGGTCCTTTTCAAGAGATTTACAACTTGCCAAATTAAGAAAATATTAATGCTAATGAGAGCTGCATATTATAAATATCCTCATAAACAAAGAATGTAGTAATTTAATATATTAACAGCTGTTAATCAAAGGCTGTGTTTGTTCTTTGAATATGGCTCCATTTACAAAGTTTATGCCTCATAAATGATAAAATAAGCCCATTATTCCTGGTGGTTTTAACCCCACTCTAGTGTCATTTGCCAGTATCTGTGGAAAATTTAATGGGATTAAAAACAAAAAGAAAAAAAATTCACGATTATTTCAGACTTAAGCACTGCATAATAACATTTCTGTCAAAGACAAACTGCATGTATAATGGTGGTCCCATAAGATTAAATGGCCTACTAATGTCAAAGCCTTCTTAGTTTTTCTACATACCCTCTATGATGTTTGAACAACAATGAAATTGCTTAATGATGCATTTCTCAGACCATATATGTAACAGTCATTAAGAAAATGCATGGCTGTAACCAAATGCCTATTTACTTCATTCCAAAACACTTGAGGCAACAACACTTTAATGGATTGGAATATTAATCACAAGCCAAGGAAATATTTAAACATTAACAATCCTACCTGCAGGTCGTCCTCTTTTAGGACTCACTTTTAGATTAACAGATGCTGATGCTGTTGTCACTACTCCTGCCTCCTCGGTTTCTACTTGTTTTTCTGCCTGAATTACAAAAATTCAATTAACTTATTTAATAAGCAGTATACAAAGTTTAATTTAATGGTAAAAATATGCTAGTCAATATGAGTCAACAAATATAAGCAAAATTTCTAGATGATCTTTTCTGAACAATCAACTCATTAGAATAAAATCCTCAAACTTTGCTTATAATTTTAGGGAACAATTCTTCATTTAAAAATATAAAAACCTCAGCTTTTGAAAATGCTGACTAAAAAAAATCATTTGTAAAAATAAAGCTAATACTTTTGATGCAATGGGAACCAAAGTATAATGCGATGATGCTATAACCAACGTACTTCTTTCTCAAAGTCTCTAACTCTCTAACTTTTGTTAATACTCAAAAAAAAAATTTATTGGTACATTATAATGATACATAATAGTGGGCACATAATATATTTTTGAACCAAGACTGATATCTGATGTTTTCCCCTTAGGGTTATTCTTATTTTCTATAAACAGGAATCTTAGCAAATTATAATTCACTCTGATAAATTTTGGCATTAACTCTCCTGAGAATGGTTCCAAATAAGAATCAGTAATTACTGAGTAAACATTATAGTAGAATAAAGGTTAAAAATGACAGATCAGATGCACAAGGCCCTGAGTTCAAATCCCTAGTGCCACAAAAAGGAAAAAAAAATTTAAAAAGTTCAGGGCTGGGTTGTAGCTTAGTGGTAGAGCACTTGTCTACTTCACATGTGAGGCACTGGGGTCAATCCTCAGCACCACATAAAAATAAATAAATATATGTATTGTGTCCACCTACAACTAAAAAAAATTTTTTAAATATTTTTAGTTGTAGATGGACATATACCTTTTTATCTATCTATTTATTTGTATGTGATGCTGAGGATCCAACCCCGTGCTTCACATGTATGATGAGGCAAGCACTCTACCACTGAGCTTCAGCCCCAGCCCAAAAATATATTTTTAAAAAATGACAAATCAGAAAGGAAATGCAAACATGTAGCAGTTGGTACTGATCATAATAGCAAAGGAAGGAAAGAAACTGAAGGAGAGATCAAACAGAAGAATGAAAGAACCATTTAAGAGCTGCTTTCCCATGGTTTAGAATTCAGCATTAACTACATTAATAAAAATAAAAGCATTCAAAATATGTATAATCTTATCTCTTTAATAAAAAGGCAGTTTACCCTTTTAATCAATAGGCTATATGATTTGCAAACATGATGCTCAGTGTGATAAGCATGTAGAAAATTTGTATATTAGTTACTGATGATCAATAATGATCAATACATGGGTACCACCTTTCCTTTCTGAAAGTATTAGTATGAATGAATACTGGAAATAAATAATGTATATTTTAGCAAATCCATTTCTGAGAGTGTATTCATTTCTTCTTTGCTGGTTTTAAAAACATTATTATTGCTTTTACAATTGAAACATAATAGTGCATAATCAAGGTAAAAGTTGACTACATGAGAGCTCTTTCCCAGATTAACTGAGAGAGCGCAGTTAAAATTCAGTTCAAATCCATCAGCTATTCAGAGCCAAAAAAAAAAAAAAAAAAAAAAAAATCCCCCAAAACAAACAAACAAAAAACCCCACTTGGACAAGATAGCAAGTAAGAATTATAGGTGTAATGGATTATTTGCAGCAAAAACAATGAGTTCATCAATAATTAATAAAAAATATTTTAACACTTATACTAAAGACCAATTCTACTGCAGACATGGATTTATGGCTATTAGAGAAAACTCATAAGTCAAAATCATTCCTCATGAAAACAAAAAATATTTGATCTAGAAAAATGACTAATTATTAAATACACATATTTAAAATTTTAAATGCAAATATTTTGACTAGATTCATGTCCACATATGGTACTTGATCTCACTGAGACCTCTAACCCTTTCACTCATTTTCTCTGTATCAATTACCCTACTTTCTAGCTATACTACCTTCCCTTGAGCCATCCCACACACAAAATCCTCAAGGGAGTACAATTCATGAGTTTCCTCAGTCTCTCTGCATCCTTGATTTGTAGCACCTGTCCCACAAAATCCCATATGATCCAATTCTATTATATTATTGTATAATATATATATATATATATATAAAATACAATTCTACATTCTATGTTAGAATTCCCAAGCTCATACCGAGCCTGCTGGGGGCAAGAGGAGGAACAATACAAACATGCATTCACTTTAAGCAATCTCAGTTGGGATCTCAAAGCCATTCATTATATCCTTTAACCCCACCTTTTCTCAGAATAGCTAGCATAAATTTGTCATCCATTCTTCCTTTTACTATACCTAAATGTCTTGCTTTGAGAATTGGGTCTGGTTGATTGAGCCAGTAAGAAGTAATTCCCTTGATTTCCACATCTCCCTAGAATTTTTATAGCCTCCTCCTCCATCCTTCCCTGTACTGAAGAGGCCTACCTCTTCCTTCTTTGGTCAGTTCCTTCAAATGTGCCCTCCCTCTCTCATATCAGTATGTACTTATATTCCATATCTTCAATCTTTTCTAGTTGTGCAAAGAAAAAATGTTAAGGCATCTAGAGCAAGTACTTTTTCATTTTCAATACTTTACCTTATCTATGCAAATCCTTGCTGAGTTGCTTAATACTTCTTCCTTTGCTTCACAGATTTCAAAACTACTTTGTAACTTTACCACTAAACATTTTCTCAGTCTGGGGGTGTGGTAAAGTACTTGCCTAGTGCTCGGGGTCTTGGGTTCTACTCCCAGTACCCAAAAACATTTTATTCTATAATTCACTATCTGATTCCTGTCCTTTTCATTCATCTACATGGAACTAAAGTACCTTGAGGGAACCTAACCAGACCTTACTGGATCCTCTATCACTTTTGTCATTCTTGAAATCCTCCTCTCCCTTGTTTAGCTTCATATCCTCTCTTACATTTCTCCTGACAATTCATTCTCAAAAGAGTTTTGTAGAGCTACCTTCCCTCTCTTCCATTATATTCCCTTGGAATTCCAATTTCTGCAATATGTCCCAATAAACATTTTCCCTTGACCTCACATATCTCATATCTTCATATCAGCAACTGCAACTTTTCTTTTCCCACTCTAGTGCCAGAACAAAATGTATCTTCATCATGATTTCCATAGGTGCTTCAATTTCTTCTCCCCACACACCTGATGCCAAACCAGCATTCTCTGTCTTCTTAGTATCTAGTCACCCACTCGAAAACCTGGAAGTCATTCTAAATTCTGCCGACTCTTTACCATCCACTTTCAATCATCAACTTACCCACCTAAAGTGCTTTTAAATTGCACCTCTCACCTCCACTACTAAAAAGAACCTATAAGGTTCTTGATCATTCCAATCTCATACCAACTCTTTAGAAACTCCTTCTATAACCTAGTCAGTTATCAAGTCACTGTTCTAAATCCCCACGTTACCATTCTTGCTCTACATGTTTATAAGCATGCACTGTAGATATCACAGGTTCCATTCCAAATCACCACAATGAAGTGAGTCACAAAGTTTACCTTTTCCCAGCATATATAAAAGTTATGATTACACTATACTATCGTCTATAAAATATGTAATAACATTATGTCTAAAAAAGTATGCACATATCTTTATTTAAAAATACTTTACTGGGGCTGGGGTTGTGGCTCAGCAGTACAGTGCTTGCCTAACACGTGTGATATAAAGTAAAATAAAATAAAATGTATTGTGTTTACCTACAACTAAAAAAATATTTAAAAAAATACTTTACAGGGCTGGAGAGGAGACGTAGCTCAGTTGGAGAGCACTTGCCCAGAATTCATGAGGTCCTAGGTCTGATGGCAAGCATCACGGGGGAAGACAAATTACTGCTTAAAAATGCTAACCACCATCTCAGTCTTTAGTGAGTTATACTCTTTTTGTGGGGGGAGGATCTCACCTTACCTTGAATGTAGATGACTACTGACTAACCTGCGTGGTATTTGCTGAAGGATAGGGTGACTCTGGCAGTTTCTTAAAATAAGAGAACAATAAAGTTTTGCCCCATTGACTGACTCTTCCTTTCACAAAAGACTTCTTTGTAGCATGTGATAATGTTCATTTTACCAACAGAACGTCTTTAAAAACTGGAGTCAGTCCTCAAATTCTGCTGCTGTATCAACTTACGTTTATATAAATTCTTTGTTGTCATATCAACAATGTTTTATAGCACCTTCACCTAGAGTAGATTCCACCCAAAGAAACCACTTTCTTTGCTTATCTATAAGGGCTATAGAGCAGATGTTGTGTTAGAACACTGAACACAACATTTTTCTCACCAGACATCTCTATCAGAGCTCTTCAGAGACAAGGTGCATTACCAATAAGCAGTATATTTTGAAAAAAATCTTTTTTTGTGAGGAGTAGGTCTCAACAGTGGGCTTAAAATAGTCAGTATACCAACTGTATCATCATCCAGGCCTTTTTGTTACATTCTAGAGCATAAGCAGAGTAGATTTAGTATAATTTTTAAGTACTCTAGGATTTTCAGAATGGTGAATGAGCACTGGCTTCAACTTCAAGTCACCAGCCACACTGAACCCTAATAAGAAGCAGACTTTCCTTTGTGGCTTTGAAGCCAGGCATTAGCTTTTCTCTAGCTTTAAATTCTAGACGGCATCTTCTTCCAATGTAAGGCTATAGCCTCTACATTGAAAAAAATCTGTTGTTCAGTTTAGCCACCTTCATATAATTATCTGTTATCTTCTGCAGTTTCTACATCAGCACCTGCTGTTTCAACTTGTACTTTCACGTTACAGAGATGGCTTCTTTAACTTCATGAACAAATCTCTGCTAGCTTCAATCTTCTCTTCTGTAGCTTCCGCACCTCTCTCAGCCTTGAATTGAAGATATATAGGACCTTGCTCTAGATTAGGCTTTGGTTTACAGCAGTGTTGCAGCTGGCTTTGATCTTTTCAGACCACTAAAAATTTTCCATATCAGGAATAAGTCTGTTTCACTTTCTTATTCTTACATTTACTTGAGTAACATTTTTTATTTCCTCTGAGAACTTTTCAGTTTACAACTTAGTCTAAAAGGCCAAGCTTTAACTTATCTCATTCAGCTTTCAACAGATCTTCTTCACTAAGCTTAATCCTTTTTTAGCTTCTGTTTTAAAGTGAGAGGAGTGTGACTCTTGCTCTCACTTGAACATCAAGAGGTCATCATAGGTTTATTAACTGGTCTACTTTTGATATTTTGTCACAAGGAATAGGGAGGTCCATAGAAAGAACAGAATATATATAAATGTTAGATGTGTCCTATCTCATATGCACCAAAACAATTAGAACAGTAAATCAAAGATCATTAATCACAGATCACCATAACAGATACCATATTAAAGTCTGAAATACAGTGAGAAATTTTCAAAATGTGACAAGAGAGACACACAGAGCACATGTTCCTGGGAAAATGGCAAAGACTTGTACAACACAGAGTGGCTACAAACCTTTAATTTATTAAAAATAGTTTGTATTGCAAAGTACAGTAAAACAAAGTATGCCTGTTTCTGTCTTTTTCTTTTTTTGGGTACAGGGATTGACTTCAGGGGACTCAACCACTAAGCCACATCCTCAGCCCTATTTTGTATTTTATTTAGAGACAGGGTCTGTCTCACTGAGTTGCTCAGCCCCTCACTGTTGCTGAGGCTGGCTTTGAACTTGTGATGCTCCTGCCTGAGCCTCCTGAGCCGCTGGGATTACAGGCATGCACCACCATACCTGGTGTATGCCTGTTTTCTATCTTGATAAAAATCTGAATTCAACAAGAACAGAGACCTGTTTCCTTACTCACTGCTCAATTCTGTGCTTGGATCAGGAAAGCTGTACTAAAACTCTGAATGAATTTTTCAGTGAACTGGGCTTGTTGCCCCAATTGAACTCCCATCATCACACTGCATTAATAAAAAGGAAGCATCTAAAATATACACAATTCAATGGCTTCCCCCCACTTAAGTTCCAGTTCTATAGGATAACACTGGGGATTATGTATCTGCTTCCATCCATCTTTAAAGTATGGTAATGCTGAAATGCAACACTGTATTCAAACATGCTTAAAATGAACATTTTCTCTATGTGCTTATATACACTATTTGACAAAATGTCTCAATATCCTTTCTCTCCATCCTTCACCTGCCTGACAAAATTCTGCCTACCTTTTAAAATCTCGTTAGTTATCACATCCCCTCTCCCATGCATATATCAAAGGATAAAAAGCCATTATAATTATTTGTTTTCATATTTTACTTCCTCATAAAATACTAAACTCTTGATTTTCTATCTTTGGTATATATGTCAGAAACATAAATAGGAGAGAAATAGGTGTGATCAAAACTTCATAAGAAGGAAATTCATAACAAATTAAAAGCCTGCCTACCCTACATAGTCACTCAAACTCTCATTTCACACAACACTGCGACACAGTAACAACATAATGATGTGTAACACTTACACAGCACATATAAGTATTTAGGGACCAAGATTTATCATAAACATTTTGCATGCATTAAATCATTTAATCCTTTTACCAACAATACTACAAGAAAATATTACTATCCACCTATTCATTTTACAGAGAAAACAAAAGCAGAGTCATAAAAACTGTTGCATTTTTTTTCTTTTTCAATACACCTTAAGGATACCATAGTTATATCACCAAGAAAAAAAAAAAAAATCAGTTTTGCTAACATAACCTACCCTTTAAAAAATTAAAGGTTCAGAGTAAAAGGTCAAGTGTTAAAGGCAGTTTCATTATTTCTACTCTTTCTCAATCCAAGTAAAATAAAAAATTTTAAAGATACTTATGATTAGTCAGTGAAATTACCTTTCTCTTTCTCCCCCTTCTGGCAGCTTTTGGAGTGGTTATATCAATTGCTTTAGTCACATCCTTAAAAAGACAAAGCAAATAAAACTGAATAAATCAGGACAAGGCTAAAAGAAACTTTCTTAAACTTAAGCCGCAAACACGTTTCTGCAAAAGAACTAAAGAAGTTTGTTTTACTTTTCTGACCTTTGATATTATAAACATTAAAAGTCTTGCTGGTACATCAGAAGTTTGTCTATTTAAATTATAAAGCCACTTTTTCTATAGAATTCTGGATATTAGGGCTATGAATTTTAAAGTGGCTTAAACTTTGGAGGTCATCTAACAATCATTTCATGAAGTCTAGAAGGGCTAAATGAGTATTCCCAATCACAGAAGTGTAAATCAACATAAGTTTTAAAGAATTCAGCTTAATGTTTTTTCCGTACATCCCTCCATCCCACAATCTTCTGCTTTAGAAAAATATTCCTGGGGGCTGGGGCTGTAGCTCAGTGGTGGAGCATTTGCCTAGCATGTGTGAGGCACTGGATTCTATTCTCAGCACCACATAGAAATAAATAAAAATAAAGTCCTATCAAAAACTAAAAAAAGAGGAAAATTTTTATTTTTTTTTACTTAACACTCATCTACTTTATAGTTTTGCACTTGTGTTTTGCACATGAAAATAGCTTCAAATAAAAACATCTGTGCATCTTAAAGACAACAAACACTCTAAATAAATACTTACCATAGGAAATAAGCCTTAAAATGTTCTCATTCATTACTTTAAAGATTGCTTCCTACTTTGCCAGGTCAACTTGTTTTACAATTCTTTCTTGCTACAAAAATGGGGTTTAAGAGGGGCTGGGGTTGTGGCTCAGCGGTAGAGTGCTTGCCTAGCATGTGGGAGGCATTGGGTTTGATCCTTAGCACCACATAAAAATAAATAAATAAAAATGAAGGTATAGGGCTGGGGATGTGGCTCAAGCGGTAGCGCGCTCGACTAGCATGCGTGCGGCCCAGGTTCGATCCTCAGCACCACATACCAACAAAGATGTTGTGTCCGCCGAGAACTAAAAAATAAATATTAAAAATTCTCTCTCTCCCCCCCCCCTCACTCTCTTTAAAAAAAAAAAAAAAAAAAGATTTGTCTCTCTTCTAAGACTGGATTTAAAAAAAAAATGAAGGTATAAAAAAATGGGGTTTAAGAGTGTAAGAAAAATGAAAACATACCTCATTGCTGGCTTTTTCTTCATGATCAGTATCTTCCTTTGAAACACTAGTTTCTTTTTCTTCAATTTCAACATCAGATGATGTATTTGATTGTTTAGTTGATGCCTATGCAAAATAAACACTATTAACTTCACAAAACAAATTTTAACCTAAAAATTTTTTCTGTTCACAAAAAAATCAAGACTGTTTGCAATAAGGAAAAGTTACTGATTTGTGTTTCATAGGATACTTAATTTTAAAACTATTTCAAAGGCTACTATAGGTTGATCATTCCTAAAGAAAACCCCAAATCTACAACTTTTTGAATGATAATTCTTTTTGTTTTAAAAAGGGGAGGGGGCGGGGCATGCCAGGCATGGTGGTGCACGCGTGCAATCTCAGCTTCTTGGGAGGCTGAGGCAGGAGGATCACGAGTTCAAAACCAGCCTCAGCAACTTGGCGAGACCCTATCTCTAACTAAAATATAAAAAAGGGTTAGGGATGTGCTCAGTGGCTCTGAATTCAATCCCCAATAACAAAAATAAATATTTAAAATTTAAAACTTTCTGATAACATACAAAATTATTTGTTGTTGATGTTGTTTTAGGTACTGAGAACTGAACCCAGGGATACTTAACCACTGAGCACATCCCCAGTCCTTTTTATTTTTTTTATTTTTAAACAGAGTGTCACAAAGTTGTTGAGTCTTATTACGTTGCTAAAGCTGGCCTTGAACTTGCAATCCTCCTGTCTCAGCTTCCCAAATCAATAGGATTTGTGGGGTATGCACCTCCACCCCCAGCAGTTATTAACAAAATGATGTAAAATTTTTCTGAAATCTATTCATAACATTATAGAAAATTTTAAAATTCAAAATGGTCAATTTTATTTATATATATATATATCTGGACATTAGTTTTCCATAAGCCCTGTGCCACGAGGGATGTGTCTGGGCCTAGGAACCAGAATGCATCAAATCAGCAGCAATCCTTTCAGTAGACAAAATGTTATTTGATTTCATTCATATAACCTCCCCAAAAGTCTCAATGCAAAACAGAAAATTACAGATCTATCTGATGAAAACTACCTGCAGACTGAGTAGATAGAAACAAAGGATAGAATAAACTAGGTGGACAAATGGAGGATAAAAAAGACGAGAAAGGTGCATTCACAAGAGAGATTATCTAAGAGAAATTACAAAACATTTCATAAAGGGCTGGGTTGTGGCTCAGTGGTAGAGCACTTGCCTTGCATGTGTGAGGAACTGGGTTCGATCCTCAGCACCACATAAAAACAAATAAATCAAATAAGATATAAAAAAATTCCACAAGACAATCAATTTTGTCTGTTTGGACAAGTGTACTCCCATTACACAGTCAATGTAATTATGATGGGATGGATGATTATATAACCATTCAACAAACATTTAGTGAATTATCTATTCTTCCCACAATAACAGTGCTGATGCATATGACACGATTCCTTTATTCATAGATCTAGTAAAATAATCTGTGGCAGTTACAAACAACTATAGAAGCAATTATGATATGCTATGATGAGTACCATGACAAATAAGTACTAGGTGGTAATGAAGGCACAAAAGAACATCTAATGCAGCCTTGAAACATCAATGATTTAGATACACCAAACAGAACACATGGCAAGTTCTCAAAGTTAAAAAAAAAAAAAATTTATTCATGTTCTTCCCACTTTTTGGTACTTTAGGCCTTAATAAAAGGAACTAGAGTAAAGAATCACCTCAATGTTTTCACAAGATCTCCTCTTACAGCTCTCTAGTCCTGGTTTGTGCTGAGCACAGGGGTGCACACCTGTAATCCCAGCAATTTGGGAGGTTAAGGGAGGAGAATTGTAAGTTCATGGTTACCCTCAGCAACTTAATGAGGTACTAAGCAATTTAGCTAGACCTGTCTTAAAATAAAAAATGAAAATTTATGGGGCTGGGGATGTGGCTCAAGCGGTAGCGCGCTCGCCTGGCATGCGTGCAGCCCAGGTTCAATCCTCAGCACCACATACAAACAAAGATGTGTGTCCGCCGAAAACTAAAAAAAAAAAAAATATTAAAAATTCTCTCTCATAAATAAATAAATAAAAATTTGTCATAGATAAATTAACTCTGGACAATAATATAGAAAAGGAGGCATAAGGCTGCTCTTCTAGACATCAATAATTTGCATTTTGCTCTAAGTCACACATTTAACCCACAGAGGTTCATATTCTGATATAATTCTGTGGATTTAAAAATTAAAGAAAATAAGAAAATTCAAGCACACACTAAATTTAAAATCCCAAAATTTAAAATCCCAAATTTAAGAGTACAAATGGTGTAGTTAGTGTGCACCTAGTTAAATAACCTCAAAATATACACAAGAAAACCTGACAGAATTAAAATGAAAAATGAACAAATCAATCATGGTAAGGCGATGAGAACACTCATTCTTTAGCAGATGATGAAATAGGCAAAAAAAAAAAAAAAAAAAAGCACAAATGGCATTAATTTCAACAACGTATTAAATAAACTCTCAATCAGGAGTTAACTGATGATTTCTCAGTTTTCTGAGATCTCTTTAGCCATGCAACTAAAATTTTCAAAAATTCATTACACATTAAAAATCAAGGTTCAGCCTCATAAATAAGAACAATTTAACCTAAAATCCACAAGGCTTTTAAATTAGTATTTATTTTCCCACAGGCAGGACTGTGGTTATTTCCCAAGATTGAATAAAAACTAAATTTTATGTAATATGACTCACCTGTTGACTTGAAAATTTCACTTTTGGATTGTTATCTATTTCCCATAAACCTTCATTAAAACCTTTTCGTTTATTTGGTTTGCCATATTTCTCCTTATTTTCTGAGTAGGGAAATATATCCTTTGGTCCTAAAAACGCACTGAAACAAAAGGGGAGAATATGAATGCACGGCAATCTCAATTAAATATTATTAAATAGCACTATCCTATGATGTACTTTAAATGTGTTAATTAAAACAAACAATGATCATTTTAAATCCTAATGATTTCATTCTATTAATTTAGGACAATATCACCAAGGTATGAGAAGGCTCTGATGAAGTGTTATTACAATTTAAAGTTCTTTAGGTTCTTTTTGCTTACAGAACAATTAAATGGTCCCTGATATAATTATAAAGGCTTTTTTAAAATTTTTTTGTAATGTAGAAGAGGAATGAACCCAGGGCCTCACTGATTCTAGGTAAATGCTCTACCACTGGGCTATACTCCCAGCCCCCAAGTACTTAAATTCAATAAAAACCTTCTAGATCCATAATCCTAAGAGGAAAAAAAAGAGAGACCGCAGAAGTTGTGCAAAAATGCAAATGCACTTACCACCACTGAACTATACACTTAAAAATGGTTAGAACATAACACTAATTTATATTTCAAAATAACTAGAAGAGATTTCAAACTGTCTCATCAAAAAAATACTATCTGAGGAGATAGGTGATGAATATGCTATGTACCAATTTAACTCACTACATATATATGCATATATTCACACATGTATATACAGACATTGAGATATTCACATATATCTCAAATATTTATAACTCCAACTTTCACACTTTATCCCATAAACATGCACAATTGTGTTAACAGAAAAATGGTTAAAACAGTAAATTCTGTTATTTTTTATAAGAGAAAAACACAAACCCATGCTGGGCATTGTGGCACATGCCTGGAAGCCCAGCAACTTGGAAGGCTGAGGCAGGAGGATCAAAAGTTCAAAGGCTATCTCAGAAATTCAGTGAGGCCCTAAAGCAATTTAGCAAGACACCATCTCAAAATTATAAACAAACAGGGCTGAGGATGTTGCTCAGTGGTTAAGGACCTCTTGGTTCAATTTCCAGTACAAAAAAATTGAAAGAAAAACACAAGCACACACAAAAAAAGACACAACACCATTCATCAAACCTTTAACTGCATTCCAAATATAATTTCATTTCAACAAAATCTGGTACAGCACCTAATTTGTGAACACTGAATTCTAATGAACTAATGCTCCTATAGGATATACAAGGTGTGATTCCTACAGTCACAACATTTTCATAATCCTGTCCATACATAACCAGTTTAAAAATACTTTACAAAACATACTGCTGGTTCACTAACACTGAATTCACAGCCAACAACTTATAGAAAATGTGCTTTCTCCATAAGGTAAATCATAACCTTAAGAACTTAAGAACACTAAAAAGAATTTTAGCACTATGTTTCAGGACTAGTTAAAACACACACACACACACACACATACACAGAGCACAGAAATGCAAAAGCTTATGATGCTATGTAGACTGTAAAAACAATACTTATTAAAATAAATAAATTGGGACTACAAATAAATTCTAATGAGTAGACAAATTCACAAATACATAATCCATAGATAACAAGCACCAATTGGTTCTGTGTATTCAGATACCTTCTCCAAGACAGACCCCTTATGTGTCCCTTTCCTATATAAATTCTTTAGAAAGTGTCAATTCTAAGCCAGGCACAGTGATCCATGCCTATAATCCAACTACTTGGGGGGCTGAGCCAGGAGAACTAGTACCCAGATCAAAGTCCCAGTACAAAAAAAAAAAAAAAAAAAAAAAAGCCTGTCACTTCTATGAAGGTAGACATTATGTATGAGTTATTTTCACTACAATGGACCTGTACTTGGGCTTTTTGTTTTTTCTGCAATGCTAGGAATTGAATCCAGGGCTTCATGCATTGCTAGGCAAGCTCTCTACTGTTGAGCTACACCCACAGCCCTTTTTATTTTGAAATAGGATCTTGCTGAGTTGACCAAGCTGTCCTTTTATTTTTAACCTGTGATCCTCCTGCCTCAGCCTTCAAGTTGCTGGAATTATAGCCATGCACCCACTGCACCAAGTTTTCTATATGTGCCTTCCAAAACAGGACAATGAAATTGACTCTAATTTCCTCTAAAATGTACTAAAACTTAAAATTATTGTAATTAGATATATATATCACAAATTTTCTACCTGCTGAAATCCTGTAAGAATTAAAGACCTAATGAATACTTACAGGAATACTTTGTAAGATTTTTTTTTTTAAATATTTATTTTTTAGTTATCGGTGGACACAATATCTTTGTTTGTATGTGGTGCTGAGGATCGAACCCGGGCCACACGCATGCCAGGCGAGCGCGCTACCGCTTGAGCCACATCCCCAGCCCCTTTGTAAGATTTTTAAATTAAAATTTCCATTAAAAAGAGACTTAGAGGGCTGGGGTTGTGGCTCAGTGTGTAGAGCACTTGCCTAGCATGCATGAGGCACTGGGCTCAATCCTCTGCACCACATAGAAACAAACTAAATAAACAAAATAAAGGTAATTTAAAAAGAGAAAGAAACTTAGAACTCTAAATATAATTAGGGCACATAAAAGCTTTACTGTGCAACACACCTAGTACAAAATCAATTTTAAATTCAAAGTAAGTTAGTTGAACTGCCACAAAAATTTATTTCCAGTTGAAACAAGCTAGTTCAACAAATTTTCCCTCTTGAAACTTCAAAAGACAATGGTAAAGGAAGTAATTTAAAGGTATAGACTCATAAGATCATATGAGATAAAAACTTTGGAAGCTGAAAGAGAAAAACTGGATCTTAGCCAACAATGTAGATAAAAAGGTCCAACAATATCCTCATTTATAGTTCCAAATCAACATAAAAACTGCTGGCATGAGGAACTACAAGAAGTAAAGGGAATCTTGAAAAATACTTATTACAGGGCTGGGAATATAGCTCAGTTGGTAGACTGCTTGCTTCCCTCGTATGCACAAGGCCCTAGGTTCAATCCTCAGCCCCACACACACCAAAAAAAAAAAAAAAAAAAAAAAGTTTAAAATTCTCAAACATGAGTGTTTTTAGGTAAGACTCTAAATCTAAAAGCCACAGAAAAAAGAAGACTGATCTACCACAATGATATTCATGTGTAAAAGGGTTTAAAATAAATATTTTTTACATGCATTATCCACCTTCATCTCAAAGCAGCAGGTACTAGGTATTAAACCCAGGGCCTTGCACATACTAGGTAATTGTTCTACCACTCAGCTACATCCCAGCCCTTTTTAATTTTATTTCAAGACAGGTCTCACTAAGCTGCCCAGGCTGGCCTTGAACAAGCAATCCTGCGTCAGCCTCTGGCCTCCCAAGTGGCAAGAAGTAAAAATAGGCCATCTACTTTATATGACAGTGAGAGGTCAAAAAATAAGCACTCTAGATAATCAATAGGAAAAATTATAATTGTTCCATGATCTTTAAAAATTATCATGACACTAAATACTATTACTGACAAGTCAGAAACATGTAAAGAAATGAAATAGTAAGCCCAATATTATTTAGTACATTGTAACTGAAAATATTAGGAACACTGAGATTAAAGAGTGCCATTTTTTGTTGTTGTTTAAAAAAAAAATCAAGAGTAATTTGAGAGGCTGGGGATGTGGCTCAAGCGGTAGCGCGCTCGACCGGCATGCGTGTGGCCCGGGTTCGATCCTCCAGCACCACATACAAAGATGTTGTGTACGCCAATAACTAATAAATAAATAAATATTTTTTTAAAAAAATTCTCTCTCTCTCACTCTCTAAAAAAAAAAAAGAGTAATTTGAACAGTGCTTTTTTTGATAACTTCTATGGAATATATTTTCTATACTCATACTCCTTTGTTAAGTTTAGATCATCTTCCAACATTTTATTCTTCAACACTGTGAATTATCTTTAATGTTTTTGTTGGTGCCACATCCTCTAGGACATCTTCATACTTTCTAACCACTTTCCTCATTTACGTTGATAAATTTGTTTTCATTACTTCACTCAAGTTCCTGGGACAGGACATTTAATGTTTCTCCAAATGTGCACATCAACACTCATAAGGTTAGCTACTTATTCTATAACTCTACCTATTCAATTCAAATTAACTTCCAGCATTATTACTGTACTTCATCTTTGCTGGCCAATTCTCTTGTTTCTTTATTTTGGTAAAAGTCACTTGGGTCTATTGTTGGAAACAATGGCCAACTACATACTTGCAGTCTGTATGTTTTGAGAAACAAATACACAAGGACCAATCACCAAGAAACTAGGAAAGTGACACGGTACACATCTGTGATTTATATCTTAACTTGTGGGTTGAAAAAGCTAGTAGCAAATTTTGTAGTTTATACCATGGTGTTTAGGGACAGGTATTACTTAACTAAGCCACAGTAAATAAAATTCATACGTACTACAACTATGCAAAGCTAAATAAAGATGACTTATATTCTTCACTCTTTATGATTTACCTTTAAAGTTCTCTTTTATAGACAATATTTTGACTCCTGCTTTGTGACTGCATTATATTATTATTTTTATCTCTAAATTAAATAAAAGGGCAGGGGAAACAGCTCATTACAGAGCACCCCTAGATTCAATTCCCAGTACCACCACACACACACACACACACACAAAAAAAAAAAAAAAAAAAAAAAAAACAGACTTATCTAGGCTGTTTATTAATGCAATTTGAAAGTCTACTAACTAAAAAAATTCTTCACTTGCTCCTCCTCCCAGATTCTGATATTACTGTTATACTTTCCATTATTTTGCTACTCATGATATTCAAATAAGTCATACATAAATTCACTTTTTTTAATACCTTTATTTTATTTATTTTTATGTGGTGCTGAGGAATGAACCCAGAGCCTTACACTCGCGAGGCAAGCACTGCACAGCTGAGCCACAACTTTAGCCCCCATCAATTCACTTAAATAAAAAACTAGGGATTGAACCTAGGAAAACCTAACGAGTTACGTATCACCAACCCTTTTAAGACAGTGTCTTACCAACTTACTGAGGCCATTCTCAAATTAGTCCTTGCCTCAGCCTCTGCAGTACCTGGAATGACAAGCATGCACCAACCACATCTGGCTAAATTCACATATTTTAATACATCAAAAATTAAATAATATAGTCCAAAGGAGAAAGTCTGTACAAGTTTAGAAGTTTTTGATGCTTAACATCTCTAGTAATCAGGAAAACAGAAATCAATACCACAATGAGATAGCATCTCATACCCAATACAATGGATATAATAAAAAAGAAAATGTGGCTGAGGATGTCTCAGTGACAGAGCACTTGTCTAGCAAAGACATAGTCCTGGGAGACATCCCAAACACCACAATAAATGGTAAATGAAAAATAAATAAATGGGGCTGGGGGTGTGGCTCAAGGGGTAGCGCGCTCGCCTGGCATGCGTGCGGCCCGGGTTCGATTCTCAGCACCACATACAAACAAAGATGTTGTGTCCGCCGAGAACTAAAAAATAAATATTAAAATTCTCTCTCTCTCTTTCTCTCTCTCCCTCTCTCACTCTCTTTAAATAAATAAATAAATATAAAGACAATGTGGGGAAATTAGAATCCTCATACACAGCTGACTTGGAAACATTCTGGCAATTCTAAATTCTAAATTCTAAAGTCAGCATTTGACCCAGGAATTCTACTCTTCAAGAAATAAAAACAACAGGGGCTGGGGATGTGGCTCAAGCGGTAGCGGCGCTCGCCTGGCATGCGTGTGGCCCGGGTTCGATCCTCAGCACCACATACAAACAAAGATGTTGTATCCGCCGAGAACTAAAAAATAAATATTAAAAATTCTCTAAAAAAAAAAAAAAGAAATAAAAACATATGTTCATACAAAAACTAGTATACAAGAGCTGGAGATGTACTTGCCTAGCATGCTACAGGTCTGGATTTAATCCCCTGCATGGGAAGAAGGAAAAGAAATCTTGTATACTAAGTTCACAGCAACATTATTCATAATAGCCAAATGTAGAAAAACTCAAGTCTGTCAAATGATGAATAAGTACAGTACAGTATGATAGATCGATAACAACGGGCAGTATTATTCGGCAATAAAAAGAAATGGGGGCTGGGGTTGTAGCTCAGTGGTAGAGCAATTGCCCAGCACATGTGAGGCACTGGGGTTTGACTTTCACCTCCACCTAAAAAACAGATAAAATGAAGTCATTGTGAACATCTACAATAAAAATATTTTTTAAAAAAAGATATAGAAGCATTACCACATGCTACTTCATGAATATGGAAACATTATGCTAAGTGTAAAAAGGTAATCTATAACAACCACATGTTATATGGTTTCCTTTATATGAACTGCCTCAAATAGCAAAGTAATTTGGTCATTGCATAGGCTAAGGCAAGGAGGAATGGGAAGAAATGGTTAAGTAACTGCTAATGAGTTTCTTTTAGACTAGGCTAATGCCTCCACTACTTTCTGGATATACTAATATCTACTGAATTATACACTTTATATAGGCGAATTATATGGGCAATGAATTCTACCTGTTTAAAATTTTTTTTTTTTTTTAAATAAATTTGGCCAAGCAGGGCTGGGGTTGTGGCTCAGCGGTGGAGCACTCACTCACCAAGCACATAAGAGGCCCTGGGTTCAATCCTCAGCATCACTTAAAAATAAATCAATAAAGGTATTGTGTCAAACTACAACTAAAAAATAAATATTTTAAAAAATATTTTAAAAATTAAAATATATTTTGAAAAATTAAAAATAAATAAATAAATAAATTTGGCCAGGCAGAGTGGTGTGTCTGTAATCCCAGCAACTAGGGAGGCTGAAGCAGGAGGATCACAAGTTAAAGCCAGTGTTTGCAACTAAAGAGACTGTCTCAAAAAATAAAAAAAAAAAAAAAAAAAAAGAGGATGGAGATGAAACTCACTGGGTAAAGTGTCCTTGGGCTCACCCCCTAGTACCACTAAATAATATAGATTTAACAAAAAAATCTTTTTTTTTTCAGAGAATGTCGTATCTTATCAAAAGAAACAAGCAATTCACAATTTTACCAATCACATATAACCACTTTTTTCAGTCCATTTATTTGAATATAAAAATATGTAATTTCAATGATACATACTTTTAGATGAAATGAATATCTTTTCATATCAACAATGAACATTATTTCACTGAATGGCTAATCCAGAATTGGTCTATTGTTGGATGATTTTTTTCTGTCAAAATTTTTATTACAGAATAATGCTGCTATAATAAACATATTAATCAATCTTAGCACACATCTTCATAATCAATTCTAAGAACAATTGGGTCAAAGAATATTCTCAAGACTGACCACCTAATAAGACTCAAAAACAAGGTGGATGAAGAAGAGAATCCTTTCTGGGCATATAATCCCACAGGATTGGTGAACAGGGCCTAAATTAGCTTTAAGAAAGCACTACTGGGGCTGGGGATGTGGCTCAAGTGGTAGCGCGCTCGCCTGGAATGCGTGCAGCCTGGGTTCGATCCTCAACACCACATACTAACAAAGATGTTGTGTCTGCAGATAACTGAAAAATAAATATTAAAAACTTCTCTCTCTCTTTTAAAAAAAAAGAAAAGAAAGCACTACTGGTTTCCAAAGGATACCAGGCATGGCTGTCAACTCCAATTCACTCTATAACATATTTCATTTTAAAAGACATTGAAAAAAATGACATAAGCAAAATAAAAGGATGTAACTACATAAAATACCTAATATTGAAAAACTAAGAGCTAGTCCAAAACTAAGAGCAAGCCCAACGAAAAAAATCATAAGAACATTAATAGCTTTAGGAAATGTTTCTTAAAAACAGGAATAAAAGCACATGCCTATAATCCTAGTGACTTGGGAGACTGAGGCAGAAGGATCTCAAGTTGGAGGTCAGCCTCCACAACTTAGTGAGACCCTATATCAAATAAAAAATAAAAAGGGCTGGGGATTTAGCCTGGTAGAGTACTGCTAGGTTCAATATCCAATACCATACACACACACACACAAAAGAAAGAAAGAAAAAGGGGAAAAAAGGAATAAAAATTATTTATTCCATTACAGAGAATTTTTAGGGTCTTTTTAAATTTTTAGCAAAGAAAATATACACATTAATTCAAGCGGCAAATTTCAGAGCTAAAAGAAAACTTAAGTATCCCCAAATCCTTATTCCAAAGATTAGGAAATTGAAGTCTGGCTTACACAGGCATGGTCACCTAGCTGTTGAACACGAGTGTCTCAACTCTGTAAGGTGATCATTAAAAAGGTTTCAGAGTTTCCACTGTTTACTGTAATATACTCTTTGAAGCATTTCCTAATAAAATATTGATGCCACACCCCTCAACATGTGAATTAAAAACCTCAAATACAATGTCAAACTTGTAAGAATTGAGGCTAATTAAAAAAAAAAACTAAAAACTTAGCAAATCATTTATTGAGTAGAACAATAATTCTGAAACAATCTAAATCCTACAAGTATGGTTCTCACATGGCACACTCCTCAAGGCCCTAAGTGTGTATGTCCTGATTTTTATAAGAATTTAAATACACAGAAAAGCAGTTATGTCTCTGAGCCGTAATCCTCATAAAAGCTGTTGTTGAACACCTAGAACCCTTCCTTTAAAGTAAACAAAATGGGAAGATCTGGGTTAAAGACTAAAATATCAAAACTTGTTTAACTTTGCCATATTACTAAACAGTTTTTTTTAACATATTGATTGTAATTTGCTGCTTCATTTCTCCACTATTCAAATCACAAACTATAAAACATACTGTATGTTTCATAAGGTTTTATATAATAGCATGCATTATTTTATAATGAAAAATTATTCGTTAGACAATTGAATATGCATCTGCTGGTATAACAGAGATGAATAAAACAGTTTATTTCATTACTTGGTGTGAGGCATGAGAGAATCTACACAAGTCCAACACCAGCACATACAGCTTTGGTGGTAATACAGAGTTGTATAAAACTAGTGTGGAATAAAAATCCTATTCCATGATTCATTCTTTTATTACCTGTGCCTGTGACCTGACCAATACCTCCCTCTTGATCTTCACTTATAAAACTATAAATCAGGCAGGTTTTAAAACAACCTATGGTATATATTTTTAAAGTTCCTAAAGCTGAGCATACAACTTCTTTGTAATAAGGCAATTAAGAGCAGTAATACTGGAGATAAAAGCAGCAAAATGCCATTTTATTTAAGTTTTCCAGACTTTCTGAGAAACAACTAGGTTAGGGTATTCCCTTAATTAGCAGAAGCAATCAGTCAGCAAAACTCAAATTCACCAGCATTTCAAACAATTTAATAACAGACAATTTAATAACTGGAGTACAGTAGCAGCCTTGGAAAAATATGCAATGTTACCAATAATTTATAAATTCCTTCAAGTACCTTTTCCAAGATGACATGCTTGTCAAAGCTATACAATTTCTAATTAATGACTGACATTGTTTTAGTGTTTACCATATGCCAAACACTATTCTAGGCATTTTCATGTAATATCTTGTTAGTACCCCAAAATTATGAGGTAGGTTATTATTATTCCCATTTCACAAACTAGGAAGTAAAAAACCAAAGGTAAGTAACCTGCCTGAGGTCATACAACAGGTAAATAGCAGAGAGACTTCTAAACTAAGTTTAGAAGTTGTATTAAACATTTTGTATTAGTAAATGGAAGGCAAATTCATAATAACAAATGACTCTAAGAGCATCAAATTTTCAATCCTCAGATAATTATTCAACAGCTATTACGTAGAAGGCCCTTAAATAAGTGATTACAAAACAGACAAGGTCCCTGCTATTTCAGCTTTTCACTTGTGGGTGAAGAGAAAAAAAAAATCATTTTAAGTCTTCACTACATTGGAGAAAATAAACATAAAAAGGAGATACTGAGCTTAGATCTAGATGACTTTAAATATCCAACCACATAATATTTCTAGAAAAGGATAAACAAGTAAAAAGAACCTGAGGAAAGATGAGACATTATTTGTAAAACAGAAAAAAAGCAATGAAAAATGTGACAAGCTGGAGAGGTAAACATGAACTAATTCATATAGGGTCTCATAAACAGTATTCGTAAACAGTTTCTTAGGTTTGGTTTTCTTGTACTGGGCACTGAACCCAGGGCCTCCCACATGCTGGACAAGCCTGAGCTACATTTCCAGCCCTTTTCATTTTATTTTTGAGAAGTGGGTTTTGCTAAGTTGCCCAGACTGGCCTTCAAGTTTCAATACTTCTGCCTCAGTCTCCTAAGTAGCTGTAATTACAGGCATGTGCTCCCAAGTTTGTGGAAACGTTTATGGTAATGTTAATAGGGAATCATTGAAGGTTTTTGGACAGGGAAAGCACACAACCTGATTGGCATATGAAGTCACTTTGATTATATATTTAGAGTTGAAAATGAGACCAACATAGGATAAGGACAATAATTACAGGAATTGTGAGATGGACTTTAGTTGTTATCAGAGGAACCACAGAGCAGGCAGATCAAGATGCATTTTGAAGGAAAGATACAATAATAACAAGATTTGCTGACTGACTAGATGTGGGGAGGAAAGGCAAAGACTGTAATAAGGAATCAAGGATAACACCAAGACTTTGGCTCTAGTATCAGAAAGAATTGGATTCATATCAGAACCATCTACTAAGATTCAGTTTTAAATGTTCAATCTGTGATACCTAGTAGACAATCACAGTTAGCATACATAAGGGATCACTAATATTCAAAACTTAGCCAGGCATAGTGGTACACACCGATAAGGAATGATAGCTGCTTGGAAGGATGAGGCAGAAGGATCACCAAATATGAAGCCAGCACAGGCAACTTTGCAAGACCCTATCTCAAAATCTAAAAAGGCTGGGGGTGTTAGTTCAGTAGTAGATCACTTGCCTACTACATGTGAGACCCTGGGGTTCAATCCCCAGTACTGCAAAAAGAAAACAAACAAAAAAACTTTACTACTGGACAAATTAACTATAAATAACATCAAATGAGATGTAAAATTGGATGGCTTACAGGTTAGGGAAAGAATGCAGTCACAAAAGGATCCTTGTTCTAAATTCACAATAAAATCTTCATCTATATATTAGTTATAAGTTAGTAATCTTCCAAACAGTGCTATTTCTTTTGTTCTTCCTGTCCCATCTAACTCCTGGTTGTCAGAATAAACTTCCATTTACACAAAGTCCAAACTGAAAAAGGTTCAAATACATAACTACCCTCCCAGGACTATTAGAGATCTAGTTCCTAAAAACTAAAGTACAAAAAAAATGTTGTTACCACACCAACAGGTATATGGCAGCACTGCCTTTCCAAAGATAGATGATATATTTGTGAGAACACTAAGGACCAAAACACTATAAAGCATTGTGTAAAATTTTAATTCTTTGAATATATTTCTTGAATTTTATTTTCTTCATACACCATCTTAGTTATCTGTTCAATAATGCACAATAAATTAGTTGATGTAGTATGTTTTGATTTAAAATAAATATTTGGCTGGGAATATAGCTTAGTGGTATAGCACTTGCCTAGCATGTAGGAAGCACTGAGTTCCACCCCCAGCACTGCAAAAATATAAAGTAAAATCCTCATTTTTAAACACTGGGGAAAGAATGCTCATTCCTCTTCAGAATTTAAAATAATAACCTAGGGCTGGGGTATACTTGTAAAGTAAAGTGCCTGCCTAACAAGGGGTATAGGTGTGTTGCTCAATGGTAGAACATTTGGCCAGCATGTGCAAGGCCCTGAGTTCAATCCCCAGCACAAGAAAAAAGTAACTAACATGTATAGGGCCCTGAGGTTCAATATGGGGTGGGGAAAGACCACTTAAGAATGGGCCAGGCAGTGGTGCACACCTATAGTCCCAGGAACTTGGGAGATTGAGACAGGAGGATTGCAAATTCAAGGCCAGCCTCAGCAACTTACTAAGGCCCTAAGCAACTCAGCAAGACCCTATCTAAAAATTAAAAAGCACTGGGGATGTAGCTAAGGGATAAAGCGCCCCTGGGTTTAAAATAAAAATGTATTAAGTGTTTTATGAAAATTAACAATACATATATCATAAAATCTTTTAAAATCAGAAAAACTACTACTGTGCACAGTGGCACATACCTGTAATCCCAGCAGACAGGAGGATCAAGAGTTCAAAGCCAGCCTCAGCAACGGTGAGGTACTTAGCAACTCAGTGAGACCCTGTCTCTAAATAAAACACAAAATAGGACTGGGGATGTGTCTCAGTGGTCAAGTGCCCTTGAATTCAATCCCTGGTATCAAATAAATAGATAAACAAATAAAATCAGAAAATCTGAAATAAGGAATTTTAAACTTACAAAACTGAAAAATTCTAAAGAATATCTGCTCAAATTAATGTTTTCAAACTTCATACACATCAAAAATCATCTGGAAGGCTTGTTAAAACAGACTTTCAGGCTCCTCACCTCACAAACTGATTCAGTATATCAGGGATGGGGCATTCAGAACTTTCCTTTTTTAACTAAAAATCCATGATTCTGGCATTGCTAGACCTAGCATGAAGCATACTTTGCAAACCCCTACACTAATACAAAGTATACAATTTTTCAAAGATTCCTTTCCCCCCAGGCTTGAAACTACGCATCTATCATATCAGCTACTCAGGAGGCTGAGGCAGGAGGATCACAAATTTGAGGGCAACCTGAGCAACTTAACAAGACCCTGTCTCAAAATTAAAAAGGTTAGGAATGTAGTTCAGTGGCAGAGTGTCTCCAGATTCAATCCAGGACCATGTACACATACACAAGAATCCTTTCCCTATTAATTTTGCTTAGGTTTCCATGGTGGAACATGCCTGTAAACCAGAGGCTTGGGAAGTGAGGCAAGAGGATCATGAGTTCAAAGCCAGCCTCACCAACTTAGAAAGGCCCCAAGCAACTTAGGAAGACCCTGTCTCAAAATAGGGATGGGGGAAGGACACAGGATGTGGCTCAATGGCTGAGCACCTCTAGGTTCAATCCCTAGTACCCCCTCCCCCCAAAAAAGAGTTTAAAACTGTATTATATGTACATACACACATATTTTTTTTCTTCTTTTTTAATACAATATGTCTGAATGTAACTCATATTAAATACAGTAAAGGCCAATCCAACTCTAGATCTAAAATTACATTTGAAACAAACTAATTATGTGATATTGTATAATACCATTAACATGAAATGTCTGTAAATGGCAAATCTATACAGATTGGAGACTGTAGTAAGTAAGGACTGGGAAGAAGGGGATGAAGTGATCATTAATGGGTAAAAGAATAATTACACTAAAATCTATCAAAATATATTAAAATCAATTGAATTACACACTATAAACTCAGTGGTATATAAATCACATCTCAATAAAGCTGTTAAAGAAATTATGTGGAAGTATATACAACAGCTGAACAACATAACCAAATATTGCCATTGTAGTTACTCTTAGAAATATATAATTATAATCACAGTATCAACAGTTTTATTTCTCATCTCAGACACACAATTCTATTCTACAAAAAAAATTATTTCAAGTCCCAAAGATTATATAGTATTTGTAAAGCAATTAAATTATAGGCACATGAGAATATAACCTTTGGGAATTAATGTGATGGGCCCCAGACAATGCCATGTACCTACAATTAACAGTTCAACTTTCGGCTGCATTTTTCTTAAAGCCTAAAACAGGGTATCAGGTAGTACTTGTACAAAAGACATTTTACTAAATAGGCCTACTAAAGACCTTGTTAAAACTTCCCTTACATTATTTTCATCTGTCACTCATCCATGTGATTGCTGAGAAAACACTTTGCTTTTTTAATTAAGAAAACATCTATTCCAATAAAAATCAAACCTATAGTGTCTACTTTAAAAATAAGAGGAGCGCTGGGATTGTGGCTCAGAGGTAGATGGCTTGTTCGATCCTCAGTACCACGTAAAAAAAAAGGCATTGTGTTGTGTCCATTTACACCAAATAAATAAATAAATAAATAAATAAATAAATAAATGTATGTTTCTTTTAAAAAAATAAGAGAAAATTTCCAGAACCATCAAAAAAAGAGAGACTCAAAGACATTTTTCAAATCTCAATGATTTTAATCAAAGTTTTCTATTTTTTTATTATCTTCCCATTGAATCTCTACTTGCTCTTCATTTTATGTCACATGAACCACAACATTAAGTATTATTTGCCTCTATGCTAACAGGACTTACGTCTCATGAGTTCCAAAAAAGAAAATGGGTAGCTTATTTGTAGGTGGCTTTACAGCTCCATCAGGAACTTCATCTACCTAAAAGAAATATTTGAAAAATTAAAATATTTTCAATCATACATACCAGAAAAAACTAAGAATAAGACATTCAAAACAGATAAAAAATGGACTCATTATCAAAAGCCCATAATCCTATATCTCCAGTTTTGAAACCCAAGAAGTTCTAAAACACAAGATTTTTCAAAACCTCATGTGGTAGCAAAACCTGGACTGACACTGAGGTTAATTCAGTCATTGCTAGTATTTCTGTTGTTTCTCTGCAGAAACATATTGTGTTAGATTATTATGTGCTATCCCAGACCCTACCAGCAGGAAAAAGTGGCATAGGTTTCAACTTCCTAAAATTGTCGAATTATTAAGCATATTTGGATCTAAGCTTTTCATATAAAGTATCTGAACCTATTCCACAATCCTAAACAATATTTCTGTAGGAAAGCTACACAAAAAAACACAGTAATGTAAAGGAAAAAATTGGCCTGGGGTATAGCTCACTAGTACAGTGCTTGCTCAGCATGCATAAGAACACAAGAATTCGGGCTGGAGTTGTGGCTCAGTGGTAGAGCACTTGCCTTAGCAAGTATGAGGCACTGGATTCGATCCTCAGCACCACATATAAATAAATAAATAAAAGGTCTATTGACAGCTAAAAAATATTAAAAAAAAAAAAAAAAAAAGAACACAAGAATTCAATTCCCAGCACTGCAAAAAATATACAAATAAGGGCTGGGATTATAATATAGTTCAGTTGGTAGAGTGTTTGCCTCACATACACAAGGCCCTGGGTTCAATCCCCAACACACCCCCCCCCAAAAAAAAAAAAGAGAGAGAGAGACAGACATTGCCAGGAGCAGTGGCCCACGCCTATAATCCCAGCAGCTCAGGAGTCAGCAATGAGTGCTCCTAAATTCAATCCCCAATACTCTCACCCCAAAAAAGACATTAACAAAAGTTTAAAGCAGTATTTCCCAAAGTATGAAACACATATTATGAAAAGATCCTCCATCTACATGGTTGAATCAGATGGGGTTATTTATTCCTTTTTCAGTTCTCTTTCAACCCTTTTAATCAAGGAAAACAGCATTAGATGGTATTTGTTATATCTAACATTTCTGTAATATTTTACTCTCCTTTATTCCCTGTATTCAAACTAGAAAGAATTTAATAAATTCTGGTATCTAGAAAGAATTTAATAAATTTCTATTTCAAAAGCAATTTGATTGGGATTGGGGTTGTGGCTCAGCAGTACAGCACTCGCCTAGCACATGCGAGGCTCTGGGTTCAATCCTCAGCATCACATAAAAATAAATAAATAAAGGTATTGTATCCAACTACAATCAAAAAAAGATTTTTTTTAAAAAAAGCCATTTAATGGGCTGGGGTTGTGGCTCAGTGGTAGAGTGCTCACCTAGCAAGCATGAAGCACTGTCAATCCTCAGTACCATGTAAAAAATAAATATATTTTTTTTAAAAAAGCAATTTAATTAAAAAAAAAAATCAGCTGACTGTTAAGGGTGCTGACTCTGTAAGCATTACACCATAGAAGGCCAGACCATAAATGTGACTGCACTGGAAGATTTCAGACACCAATAAAGTTATTACCATCCAGCACCACTACCTGTCACTTCAACCTGTCATTTCAACTTTGTGGGAAGGCCCTAAGAATTAAAAAAATCCTTAAGCCTTTAAAATAAAGAATATTTTCTGTCAATTTAGTTCATATATTTCTTTCTGCTATTACATAGCTTTAGGAGTCTTTTCAAATGCTTATTATTAGCACAGACTGAGCTTAACAAATGTTAGGCAAATTTTTTTTAAATTGATTAAAAAAAAAAAAACTAGTTAAGGATTACAAGAATATGTAAGACTTAGAAGTAATCCAGTTTGGAATGTATATGTAGACAGAAAATGTTAAACCCAAAATGGGAACAAGATGTATTACCTTTACAACTGAAAACTTCAATACTCTGTAAAACAAAGATTTACAATTTCTAAGACTAAACACAGAATATGTCAAAACTAAATTTAGCTGCTTCCAAGGGGGGAAATGACAAAAAATTCCCATTGCAATCCAAATAAACTCATTAAAAGCAAGACTTGTTAAAGAAGGAAAATACTCTGGCCCTCCTAAAGCTACTTTATTTTTACTTTTAATAGCACTAACTCTTAGTCACCTAACATATTGAAGGGTGTGGGGAGGATGATGTGGGAGTAGAAAATTTTTTAAGAATTTCCACTTGGCTTCTCACTAGTGTGGCTTTGGAATCTGAATATGGATGTATCAGATGCCCTCAGATTTTTATAACTCAAAAATAAAGATGCCTTGAAAAAAAAAAAAAAAAGTACCCTGGAGGGACCTTAAACCTGTTCAGGTCCCTAGGCATTATTTAAATACTAAATATAGTGCTTTTTAAGTGCATGATTATGTAGCTAAGGACTGGTGGGGTTTTTAAAAATTCCAGTTTAAGGCCACTGCCCTCAAGAAGCTTACAATATATTTGAAGTCAAAACATACACAAAGTAAGAATTAAAAGATTTTCCTAAAGGAAACAGATTAGAATGCCAAATATTAGAAAAGGGTTATGATTAAAGATGTTCAAGTGAAACTCCACTGAAAAAGGAGACATGATAAAACTAACAAAAAAAAAAAAAAAAAAAAAAAAAAGCTTTGAAAGGAAATATGTTAAATAGAGTCTATAAAATAGCTGGAGAGGAAAAAAGAAATCAAGAAACTATACTTGGATGGCACTCTCAGTTGCTCCCTCCATGATTCTGTTATCTAATGGGTATCTCTGCACATTCCTCTTTCCAGCTGACATAACTAGAACTATAGGATTTAATTATTTTTGAGGCAAATTGGGAGTAAATGGTTTAAAAAAAACAATAATTACAACTTTAGAATATCTTAAAAAGATCTTGAGCTTACTCTAATGTATCTCAACATTCTTTAGGTTGTATCTATATGGGTCTTAAAAACTGGGTCCCCTGAAAATCTAACAAAAGGTAAATGGAGCTTAGGTATTTCACACAGTTTCAATTCCTAAGTGTCACAAAACATCCTGGTCCTTGGAGATCACTCTATACCAGCAGATGTGATCCCAGAATCTGGTCCACTCCTCCTTTTGTCCATAGGAAACAAAAAAGTAAAATAACTTCTCAAGGTCATAAGGTAAACAACATAAATAAAAACGTGGAAACAAATTTTATGGACCTTCCTATTGACTAACTGAAAAATTTTCAAGAATATGCAGTCCTAAACACCTTTTTTTTAAAAAAACAAGCAAATCCAGAACGTTTCATCAACTCAACTCATGTATTTTTTTAAACCCTGCAAATTCAATTTAGTCAAATATACACTTCTGACATTCAAGAGTTTGTAATTCGCATAGGTTCCATTGATATTTTGTATTTTATTTAAAATTTAGTAAACGTCATGTTTCACTAGTTTTTAAACATAAATTTATTCTGGGTAATTTCACCTACAGTGGAACATTAACTGGCATGTCATCTAAATATTTCCTATAAGAACACCTGTCAATGACTGTCAAAAACAAGCCATAGGGAAATAAATGAGTATGTAAGAAAACTTAAATTTTTACAATTACATGGGAGATTACCGGGCAAAAGCGAAAATGAGAAATTACAAACGAGATAAAGAAAATCCAGGGACAGAAAGGACACAGGAAAAAAATAATAGAAATGGCAGGAAGAAGGCCTCTGAGAATGAAGGCAGCACCGCTAAACGCGAAGGCTACAAAACACTTACTCGAGCTGGCCAATGAGGATAACCTTTCATCTTGGCGAAGATGAGGTCTCCAGGTTTGAAATCGCGAGTCATGTCTCGGGGGGCGAGGCCTGGGGTCCCAAAACCAAGAGGAGATGCGGCGGTGCGCGCGGCAGAGAGATGCGGGAGCGCGGATGAGCCCAGGCTCCCTCGCCGGCGGGCGGGGGAGGATGCCTCGGGGTGTCCCGACGGGCCTGCGAGGGACAGCAGGGAGGATGGTTAAAGCGAAGAAACCCGAAGGGAGGGGCCGCAGAGGGAGGGGGAGGGGCAGGGACGGCAATGGTGGGGGTGGGAGAGTAAGAGGAGGGCCGCCTCCCGCTCCTCCCGGAGAGCGCGGCCTCCGCAGCTACCCCTCCAGGCTGGAGCAGGTCCCTAGCCTGAAAGACGCCACCACCTGAGGCAGGGATGCTGCCCTACCCCAGATTCACTCCTCCCGCCCCATCTTTTCCAGGGCTTTTTCCACGGGCTCAAGCACCCAAAAGGGAGGCGGATACAGTGACGAGAAAGATGGATTAAGGCGGACATTTCCCTTCCATCCACGCACAACCTCCCCCACAACCTGCTCCCCGACGGTCGCAGCCCCTGATCGCCCCTCGGCCGGGCCGCGTCCACTTCCCCGCTACAGCCAACAGAGAGGCCAGCGAGGGTGGGGGGCGGGGCGAGTGACCGCCGCCCGCTCACCTGCCGGGGCCGTGGGCGCTGAGGCTGCGGTGGCGGGCCGGCCGCCTCCGCCCGCGTCCACGCAAGCCACCTGCGCCACCAGCTGCCGCAGAGGCGTCTCAACGGCTAAGAATCGCAACCGCCGCCACCACTGCCGCCGCCGTCGCTGCGCCGCTCCCGCGCGGCTCCCGCTCGGCGCCCGCTAGCACTGGGGCGGGACCAAGTGCTCGCTGAGGCAGGGGGGATAGTATAGCACCCCCACAAAGTCTGTGACTCCAGAGCGGAGGTTTTGAAGACCCTAGATCCTCATGTTACCTTTTCACTAATAATTGTATTCAGCAGAAAAGAGAAATAGATAAGAAAGAACGAAAAAGTGAGGGAAAATAGCTGGAGTGTCTGTGGTTCTCCCCTGCGGTTTGTGGAATGGTCGGGCCTGGCCCGCCCCTGCTGGCTGCTCTGCGTGTGTGTATTTGTATGTGTACTGTATGTAAAAGGCGGGGAGGGAGGAAGCGATTGTTGAGTATCGGGTTTGGGGGTGGATATCTGGGCCCTTCGCACTTGGATGCGTATTAGGGAGAAACAGGCAGCCTGTTTTTGCATCGTTTCCCAGGGCGGGGAGGCTTTAATTCTTTCTTGGGCGATTTGCATCATACAAAAAAGAGGAGCTGTACAAAAACCCATAGATAAAATTGGAGCACCAAGCGGTTGCAGGGTATGCAGCTTGTAGGCCATGCACCTCGCTGAATGAACCTTACAGTCTGCTTTTCCTTGAGATTGTAATATGAGAAAGTCTCATTCATTTCTTTTACATTTAAATCACCAAGAACTGTTAAGAAAAAATGCAGTCCCAACAAATGCAAAATGCGAAGGTTAAAAAACAATGACAGGAAAGCATAAGCTTGTTAAATAGGATGTGGGTTTGGGCCCAGACTAAATTTTAGCTGCTTCTGAATTTCATTTCCCCAGTAGAATGGTACTGGTAGGTGGTACAGTGAGTGTTACCAAATTTCAAAATACTTTTCAAGGGATTTTAAAGATTACCTTATTTTTGATCCTTTAGTTTATGCATGTCATTAATATATTGGTAATAATATGCCCAGCATTTGATGTGATCTGATAATTTAATATTTTTAATCTTACCAGAGCTATGTCACCAGTATTGTCTTATTGTGTTCTTTACCATTCATTCAGGTTTACAATAAATATCTAGTGAATAAGGCATTTTGAGCATTAATAAAATTAATCTTAAATTTTGTTTCATCCTTCATTGAACCCCCTCAAAAGTACCTACTGTGTATTAAGCCCACTTTGGTGTTGTGATATAGCTATGAGCAAGCACATTTACTTCCTATTTTAAAAGGGATGAAAATATATTTTAAAAGAATATTAAAATATGTAATTATTGATACATAGCTACTACTGCTTTAAATAAAGTATTCAACTGACAATAAATTAGAAAAAGCTTTATTGAATATACAAAAACAGCATGCCTTTTCAAAAGGAATGAATTTATATTCCCAAAGTAAAATGACCTGCAAGGAGTTTCAAAAAACTAAGTTGTAGCTTAAGGTTTGCAGAGGGTTCCATGCAGAGCAAAAAGGGAATTGGCAAGGGAGAGGAAATTGTTGGTGATATGGCTCCAACTTTCTCATCCTGAATTTGAGTTTGTTGACTACTATGGAGCTATCATTGGTTGTAGAGCAAGAAAAAAATAAATTTTTTTTTTAGAGAGAGAGAGAGAGAGAGAGAGAGAGAGAATTGTTTAATATTCATTTATTTTTTAGTTCTCTGCGGACACAACATCTTTGTTTGTATGTGGTGCTGAGGATCGAGCCCGGGCCGCATGCATGCCAGGCGAGCGCGCTACCGCTTGAGCCACATCCCCAGCCCAAAAATAAAAATTATTCTTTAAAAATTTTTTTCTTACTGTTTTAAGGTAGATGATAGTAGAAAGAGGTTTGTGAAACTACTAAATGATCCATTTCTGTGCATGTTTGGAGACTATGAAGGTGGCGAGGAAGGGCACAAAATTGCATAAAGAAATAATCATCATTTGGTGGCAAATCATGCATAGGAATGGGGCAGAAAATTGTACTGAAGAAAAGTCCAAGAAACTGAATTCTCGAATCCAAAGCATCCCTCAGAAATCATTTTTTATGCAACTCCTTTGTTCTCAACACTGTTAACTGTAAAAGCCTTCCAACTCCAAGTGTGGTCAGGGCCCAGCAGCATGGGCTTCACCAGGAAGCCTGGTAGAAATTCACCCCCTCCCCAGACCTATGGAATTGTTTTCTGCAGTTTAACCAGATCCCCAGGTGATTGTTTTATATATATATATATATATATATATATATATATAATATATATATTATATATATATATATATTCAAGTTTGACAAACTGTTATGGCCAATCCTACTATAGATTTAAGAGCTTAAAATCATGTGGGAAAGACAGATATATAATAAAATCTAATTGATGCTAAACTTTTTAATTAGTGACCAAAACTGAAGAGGCAGCAGCTAGTAAAGAAGGTGTGATTACTGTCAATGGGGAGGTCCTCAGAAAATAAAAAAGTAGAGGGAAAATGGAAAAGCATTGATATGTTAGTGTGAACAAACTTTAATACTTAGCCCTTGCTGTCCATAAATTTTGACAATTTCAATTTGTGACAGCCTACAGACAACAGATGTTACCTTGTAAACAGCAAATCAGAGCAAAACAGGTGGACATTTCAGCCTCCAGAGAACAAAAGCCCAGGATCCCTGGGAGCAGGAATTCTGAATCTGAGAGGGGGGAAATGGAGGGGAGGGGATGGAGAAGAGGAAAGGCTGAGCACAACACTGCCACTTGGAGAGCTTTCTCCCCAGCCATGCCTCACGCACCTATCCACAGGAAAAATAATACAATTTCCAAAACTAAATCAAGGGAAATCTTAATGTATTGAGGCAGAAGCTTGACTTACATTCTGTCATGTAACCTGGGTTACCATTCCCATTTTCCAGATGAATAAAACAGAAGTTAAACAACTTGCCCAAGGTCATTCAGGGATTCTAGCAGCCAAGACAACCTTCCAGCCCTTCAGTTCTCAAGGCCACCCCTTTTTGTGATCCCAAAGGGCCTCTAGGTGGGGCAGGGAAGCAGCAAGTCTGCAGGCAGAATGGCTTATAATTAGAAAAAGATGCTGAAGTAAAAGCAATCCAGTACTTTTATTCCAGCTTCAGATTTCCTAATCATCTCCCTCAACCCCACCCCATTCCCCAGCTTGACCCACCACCGGCTCATTCTGTTTAACTCCTTCTGGACCTAAAGGACTCAATCCAAAAACTACATCTGGAAAGATTCTGACATCGTCTTCCAGTGGCATCATTTTTGCAATATTTCCTACTAGTCTTTAGACTACTTAGAAGTAGATTCTATCTTATTCATCAGGGCATGCATTTTTCAGGTACTCAATTAATTTTTAAAAATAAATAATTATTGAATGAATGAAAGGAAGGGGCACCACATGGTAAACCCTGACAAAGCCCTAAAACCTTTGAGAAATCCTTCTGTTTGGGCTGGAGTTGGAGCTCAGTGGTAGAGTGCTTGCCTAGCACATGTGAGACACTGGGTTCGATCCAGCACCACATAAAATAAATAAATAGGGGCTGGGGTTATAGCTCAGTGGTAGAGCGCTTGCCTCGTGCATGTGAGGCACTGGGTTCAATCCTCAGCACCTCATAAAAATAAATAAAGATATTGTGTCCATCTTTAAAAAAATCTTTAAAAATAAATAAATAAGGGACTGGGCTTGTGGATTAGCGGTAGAGCACTAGCCTTGCATGTGCAAGTGCCTGGGTTCGATCTTCAGCACCATATAAAAATAAATAAATAAAAATAAAGGTATTGTGTCCAACTACAATGAAAAATCAAATATTAAAAAAAAATAAGTAAAGGTATTGTGTCCGTCTACAACTAAAAAAAATTTATAAATAAAAAAAAATACTTGGTATTTATTTTTGTTTTGACTTTATGTGTTTTTCTGTATTTAAAGATTGACCCCTTAAAAGCACTGACTTTTTTCACTAAAAATACATTCATTTGAATGGAAATCTTTATAAATGAGATTCAATGTTTATTATAAAAAATTTAGCAATGATAACCACTTGGTTCATATCTCTTATCTAATTCCCCACCTTAATACACAGAATTAGCAACACACCTTACACTTAATAGCATTTACAGGAATTATTGATCTGTTTATTTTCTTATGTTTGATGTTTTAAGTCTCATGATAAAGAACCAGTGAGAAGTTAGCAAGAACACAGGAAAAGTCAAGAGCAATAATCAAAGAATGATTTCCTCCCCATGAAAATCAAGAAGCATTGGAGTTTTAGTCTCAGGTGGAGAGAAACCAAGATGTATTAGCTGGTGAAACAATGACTAGACATACAGCTAAGCAGGTTTACCAATGGATAGAAAAGAGTTGTTTTCAGACACAGAGAATAAGAAAAGTCTGAATGAATCTGGACTCACTGGATAGGTCAGAAAGCAATTGGGCAAGGGCAGGGATTGACAGGTGAACTATGAATGTATATTGTAAATTTGCCTAGACTGTGTGCTGTTCCAGTGGAATTTTTTTATTGTTTTTCTACTGGGGATTGAATCAAGTGGTACTTTACCACTAAGCCATATCCCTAGTACTACATCTCCAGTCCTTTAATTTATTTTTATTTATAATGTTTTGCAGTGTTGGGAAGGGAACCCAGGACATCATCCATGCTAGGAAGAACTCTACTATTGAGTTACATCCCCAGCTCTAATTCTTTGAGACAGAGTCTCTCTAAGTTGTTGAGGGTCTCTCTAAATTGCTGAGGCTGGCCTCCAACTTGTGATCCTCCTTTCTCAATCTCACATGTCACTGGGATTATGGGTCATCATTCCTCATCTCAGACTTTTGGTTTGCTTCTTTCTTAAATCTCCATGTGCAGTTTCAGTTAAGGCTTGTACTATCCCATATGTCCATGTACCACCTCTTTTTTACTCTTCTACCTTTTTTGTGTGTGTCTTTTCTCCTTCTTCACCTCTTCTTTATTCTACAGTCTTCTTCCTTTTCCTGTATATTCTCACTTCCTGATTTTGGCCAGATGATGTCTTTTATTATCTTTGTTCCTTTAATTCTTGTAGGTCAGCTTTCTCAGCTGTTTTCTGAGAACAATAGCATAACTTGAGAAAGTAAAAAAGCATAAATTGGGGAAAGGGGAGTTCAAACAGGCAAGCTAGAGAAATGCTGTCAAAGTTACACAGATTTTTTTTCTTTCCTTTATTTGGTATTGAATCCAGGGGCACCAAACCACTGAGCAACACCTCCAGCCTTTTTTTATTTTTTATTTTGAGGCAGGGTCTCATTAAGTTACTCAGGGCTTCACTAAACTGCTGAAGCTGGCTTCGAACTTGCTATCCTCCTGCTTCAGCCTCCCAAATAACTGGGATTACAGGAGTGTACCACCATACCCAGCTCTTTTTTCACTTTTTATTTTTAAATAATTATAGATTTGCAGGAAGTTGCAAAAATAATACAGAATGGTACTATGTACCCTTCAAGGATTTCTCCCAACAATTAAATTTTACATAACTAGAGAACAATGACAAAGCCAGAAAATTGACCATGGTATATTGTATAAATATTTTTCTCTGCCATCTTATCATATTTGTAGATTCCTGCAACCACTATGACAATCAAGATCCAGAACTATTCCATCAGAGTATACAGGAAAAGTTATCATCTTCTCCTCTAACTCCCAATTCCTAACCCTTTCAATCACAAGTCATTTCTCTATCCCTATACTTCTGTTGTTTGAGAATATTATATATATGGTATGTCATAAGGTATGTAAACCTTGGAGACTGGCTTTTTTCACTTCTCTTTACGATGCTCTTGAAATTCATCCAAGTTTTTTGGTTTTTTGTTTTTGTTTTTTGGTATCAATAGTTCTTAGCTTTTTATTTCTGAATAGGATTTCATAGTATGTGTGTACAAAATTGTTAAACCACTTACCTATTGAAAGACACTGCAGTTGTTTCCAGATTTTTGCTATTACAAGTAAAGCTTCTGTGAACATTTGGGTAGAGTTATATAAAGGTACCTTTTCACACTTCTAGGATAAATGCCCAGGAGTGCTAATTAGTTGCATACTTATTTTGTTGCTGCTGGGTTGCTTTTTTTTTTTTTTTTAGTTGTTTGTTTTTTGAGACAGGGTCTCACGATATTGTCCAGGCTGGTCTCAAATCCTATTTTACTTGATCTTTATGCCTCTTTGGTCTCCCTGCTTAGTTTGCCAGGTGCAAATTACCACTGAGCTATTTACCCCCAACCCCCACTGGTTGTTATGTTATTGTTGTTGTTGTTGTTGTTTTAAGAAACTTCCAAACACTCAAGCCTATAATCTCAGCTTCTTAGGAAGCTGAGACAGGAAGACCACAGGTTTGAGACTACCATGGACATTTTAGCAAGTCCCTGTCTCAAAATTAAATAAATAAATAAATAAATAAATAAATAAATAAGAAGAGCTGGGGATGTAGCTCAGTGGTAGAGTGCCCCTAGCTTCAATTCCCATTTCCATCAAAAACTTTAAAAACTAAAAATTATTTTAAAAGCTGGAAAACAATTTTCTAGAGTGGCTGTAACATTCTCCCTTTTACAATTCACCACAATGAATGAGAAACATTTCTTCTCATCTTCACCATCATTCTTAGCATTTTATTTTTTTAATTTTCTAATAGGGCTGGTCTTAATTTGCATTTCCTGAATGGCCCTGTACTTATTTACTTCCTGTATATCCTTCTGATGAAATGCCTCTTCATATTCTTTGCCCATTTTCTAATTAGATTGGTTTCTTTAAAAAAAAAAAAAATACACACACACACACACACATATATATATATATATTTAGTTAGTTGTTGATGGAACTTTTTTAAAATTTTTTTTAGGTGTAGTTGGGAAACAATAACTTTATTATTTATTTATTTATTTAATTTTTTTTTTTAAAGAGAGAGTGAGCGAGAGAGAGAGAATTTTTTAATATTTATTTTTTAGTTTTCGTTAGACATAACATCTTTGTTTGTATGTGGTGCTGAGGACTGAACCAGGGCCAGGCCAGCGCGCTACCGCTTGAGCCACATCCCCAGCCCCTATTTATTTATTTTATGTGGTGCTGAGGATCAGATCGAACCCAGCACATCGCATTTGCTAGGCGAGTGCTCTACCGCTGAGCAACAGCCCCAGCCCCTTTTATTTTATTTATTTTATTTTGTATGTGATGCTGAGAATTGAACACAGTGCCTCACACATGCTAGGCAAGTGCTCTACCACTGAGCCACAACCCTAGCCCCTAGATTGGGGTCTTTACTATTAAGTTTCAAGAATTCCTTATGTATTCTAGACAAGAGTTCTTTGTCAGATATGTGATTTATAATACTTTTCCAATTTGGAGTTTGTCTTCTTTTCAGGATTTTTACAGACTAAAAGTTTTTCATTTCAATAAAACCAAACTTATCCATTTTTTTTTTCCTGTGGTGTGTGATTATATCTTTATTATGTCTAGGAACATTTCACCAAGTCCTAGTTCCCCAAAATTTTCCTCCCATGATTTCTGCTTAAAGCATCACCATTTAACATCTTCTGTTAAAACTTGTGATCTATTTTAAGTTAAATTTTGGACGGGGTGTGAGGTTTAGGTTGAGGTTTCTCTATAGCTATCCAAATGCTCCGGCACGTTTGTTGAAAGACTATTCCTGTTTCCTTAAACAGCTTTTTTTTTTTTTGTTTTTGGTGCCAGCGATTGAACACAGGGGCACTCGACCACACTGAGCCACATTTCCAGCCTTATTTTATATTTTATTTAGAGACAGGCTCTCAATAAATTGCTAAGCACCTGGTGAACTGCTTTTTTATCCCTGTCAAAAATCAAAAATACTAGCCGGGTACAGTGGCGCACACCTGTAATCTCAGAGGCTCAGGAGGCTGAAACAGGAGGATCTCAAGTTCAAAGCCAGCCTCAGTAATGGTAAGGCACTAAAGCAATTTAGTGACATATAAAATAGGGCTGGGATGTGGCTCAGTGGTCGAGTACCTCTGAGTTCAATTCCTGGTACCAATGGGCTGGGGATGTGGCTCAAGCGGTAGCGCGCTCGCCTGGCATGCTTGCGGCCCGGGTTCGATCCTCAGCACCACATACCAACAAAGATGTTGTGTCCGCCGAGAACTAAAAAATAAAATATTAAAAAATTCTCTCTCTCTCTCTCTCTCTCTCTCCTCTCTCACTCTCTCTTAAAAAAAAAAATTCCTGGTACCAAAATAAATAGATAAATAATACTGGTGTGGGATTATCTCTCTGTTCTGTTCCAGTGAACAGTGGGTCTCTCCAAATGATAATCTTGATTACTAACATACTCTTACAGAATCTTAATTATGCAAGCTATAAATAAATCATAAAAGTGGATAGAGTGATTCCTCCCACTTTATTCTCATTAAAAAAAATGTTCTGAATATTCTTGTTCATTTGCTTTTTCCTGTAAATTTTAGAATAAACTTGTCTTTATCTATTAAAAACAACAATAAAAGCCTTGTTGGGTTTTTTGGGGGAAAGGGGTACTGGGGATTGAATCCAGAGCCTTGAGCATGTTACACAAGTGCCCTGCCACTTAGTCACAACCCAGCTCCTTGTTCCAATTTTGATAGAAATGAGACCTCCATCAATTTGAGGAAAATTAAAATCTTTACTAGGCTGTGAAATCTTTCTATTAATTTGGTTTTCTTTTATTTATTTGATTAGTATTTTGTAGTTTTCAGCCTTTAAGTCCCATACATGTTTTATAACTAAATATTTCAGTTTTTGGAGTGATTACAGTTTTAATTTCAGTGTTCATATATAGTATATAGATGTACAGTTGATTTTTGTCTGTTTTATATCTTGAGGCCCTGCTGAACTTGTACGTTTTAGAGGGTATTTTTTTTTTTTAAAGAGAGAGGAGAGAGAGAGAGAGAGAGAGAGAGAGAGAGAGAGAGAGAGAGAGAGAGAGAGAGAATTTTCAATATTTATTTTCTAGTTCTCGGCGGACACAACATGCTTGTTGGTATGTGGTGCTGAGGATCGAACCCGGGCCGCACGCATGCCAGGTGAGCGGGCTACCGCTTGAGCCACATCCCCAGCCCCTAGAGGGTATTTTTTTTTCTCTTCCTTTCTCTTGTTTTCTTTCTGTTCAGTGTATAGACATTTAGAATTGCTATGTCTTCTTGATATATGGATCCTTTTGTCATTACATGATGTTTTGTTCTGTCTCTGGTGTTTTTCTTCTTTTGAATCCTCCTTTTAATCTACTCTATGTTAATGTTAACATAGCTACTTAAGCATTTGTGTGATAGGACTTTTCCAATTATTTACTTTTAAATGACCATTTTTTATATTTGAAGTACATTTCTCACGTGATGTGGTAGTGCCAGCCTGTATTCCCAGCACCTGGGGAGGCTGAGGCAGGAGGATCACAAGTTCAAAGCCAGCATCATCAATTTAGTGAGGCCCTTAACAACTTAGTAAGACCCTGTCTCAAAATAAAAAATAAAAAAAGGGCTGAGGATGTAGTTCAGTGGTTAAACACCTCTGGGTTTAATCCCTAGCACCAAAATAATAATAATAATAAATAAGTAAGTAAAAATGAACTATATTTCTCATACATGATATTTTGTTCTGTCTCTGGTGTTTTTCTTCTTTTGAAATGACCACTTTTTATATTTGAAGTACATTTCCACGTGATATGGTGGTGCCAGCCTGTATTCCCAGCCTGTATTCTCATCTCTGTCTTTGAATTGGTATATTTAGACTAATTGTACTTATTGTAACTCTTGATATGTAGGACTTAATTCTGGAATTTTTTGTTGTCTGTTTGTTCCCTTTTGGGGGGTAGGTACCAGAGATTGAGCCACATCCCCACCTCTATTTTGTATTTTGTATTTTATTTAGAAACAGCGTCTCAGTTGCTTAGCACCTTGCTTTTGCTGAGGCTGGCTTTGAACCCTGAGATCCTCCTGTCTCAGCCTCCCAAGCCACTGGCCTGCAGCACCGTGCCCAGCTCACTTTGTTTTTGTTTACTTTATTTTACTTTTTTCCTGACATTTTCTTTATTTACATCCCTGCAGTTTGTTTGAACTTTCATTAGCGTTTATTAGAATTTTGGTTTATCCATAGTGTTTTTTTTTTTAATGTATTTCTTTGTATAGTTTTTAGTTTTTTCGGGGTTTTGTTTTTGTGGTTGCCTCTCCTTCAGCCTCTTTGTCGTCCTTCCTCAGATTTGTCTGACACTGCACCTGTGAGAGGAGTGCCACCTTGTGACTGTTAGGCGGAGATGGAAGTCCAGGTTCCCTACTTGGTCCCCCTCCCTGAGTGGTGGGGATGATAGGGCGTAACTTGTTGTCCCATGCCCTCTCCAGTGGGCCTCTGCTGACACCATGGCTAGGAGGAGAGAGGCACATCTCATTACCTCTGCCCATCTGGCTTCACTGACTCAGCTAGGAATGTTACTATTTGGCAAAATAAAAAAGTCCTGGCTCCATACTGAGCCCACCTTGGTACCTCCACACCAGAAAAGGAAAGTTGCTTTGTTACAGCCAAGTGAAAGCTTCAACCATAAAACCTAATTTATTAAACTCAAGAAAAGAAGTAAACTATATTATATTTATACTATTTCCGTTATCTTTCTGTCATCCCAACATTCCACATTTCCTTTTTTTAAATTTTTTATTTGTTTTTCTTTCTTTCTTTTTTCTTTTAGTTATAGATGGGCACAATACCTTTATTTATTTTTTATGTGGTGCTAAGGATCAAACCCAGTGCCTTCCATTTGCTAGGCAAGCTCTCTACCACTGAGCCACAACCCCAGCCCCTGTTTCCTTCTTTTAGCATGGTGGTAGGTTCCATTTTGTTTGGTTAGAGTAGGGCCACAATTGTCAAATTGTCAAAATGTTTTGTGTGTGTGTGTGTGTGTGTGTGTGTGTGTGTGTGTGTGTGTCTTATTAGACAGTCCCTTTCCTGGAGAAGGCTTTCCTGGAGATGACTTCTACTACTTCTCTTCCTCCTCCTCCTCCTCCTCCTCCTCCTCCTCCACCTCCTCTTCCTCCTCTTCCTCTTCCTTTTCTCCTTCTCCTTCCTCTTCCTCTCCTTCATCTTCCTGCTCTTCTTCTTGACAGGGTCCTGCTATTGCTATGTTGCCCAGGCTGGTCTCCAATGCTGGGGCTCAAGTGATCGTCCCACTTCAGTCTCCAGACTGTCTGGGATTACAGGAATGTGCCACCATGTGTTACTTTCTGAAGGTCTCTTCTGTTAATGCCTGTTGATATTTCCAGTTGCTGGCTGCTCCAGCACCCAGTCCAAGACATATGAGGCAAATAGAAAACCCAGCACAGAACTCAATGTTGTGCCATTCCTTGGACCCCAAAATCTGTCTTTACTCCATCTTCCAGAGAATTCTTTTTTTTTTTTTTTAAAGAGAGAGTGAGAGAGGGGAGGGACAGAGAGAGAGAGAGAGAGAGAGAGAATTTTTAATATTTTATTTTTTAGTTCTCGGCGGACACAACATCTTTGTTGGTATGTGGTGCTGAGGATCGAACCCGGGCCGCACGCACGCCAGGCGAGCGCGCTACCGCCTGAGCCACATTCCCAGCCCCTCCAGAGAATTCTTATATTTGTTTTATTTATAATGTACAATGGACCTATTTTTTTTCCTTCTTTTGTCACCAAACTTCTGGGGGGTAAAATAGTTTACATTCAGTGCCTCCACTTTATTATTCACTTTTTAGTTTGATTGTTTGTTTGTTTGTGGGGTTTTTTTGTTTGTTTGTTTTCAGTGCTAGGGATTGCACCCAGGGCCTCATACATGCCAGACAAGTACCCTACCACTGAGCCACATCCCCAGGCCCATTATTCATATCTTAACCTTTATGTCCAAGGAATTTATTTATGTATTTATTTCAGTACTGGGAATTAAAAGGTACTTTACCACTGAGCTATATTCCCAGCCCTTTTTTGCTTTTTAAATTTTGAGACAGGGTTTCACTAAGTTTCGGAGGCTGACCTCAAACTTGAGATCCTCCTGCCCCAGCCTCCCCAATCTGTGGAATTACAGGCATGGGCCACCTTGTCCAGCCAATGAATTTAACTCTGTGAGGGTGGGCACTCTGTTTTGTTTATGACTATATCTCAAAGTTAAAATACCTAACACATAAAAGGTGTTTGGTAAATATTTCCTATCACTACATTATCCTGTTAACTTTCTTTTCTCTGCAAACTCATTCTAGTATGAGAAATTCATTCTCATGCAGAAATTAAGATAATGGTTTTGCATTTTTTTTCTTCTCTTTTTGCAGTGCTGAGGATTGAACCTAAGACCTCATGAATGCTAGGCAGGCGATCTACACCCCCAACCCAGATACTGGTTTTGATTTATGCTTTTCTCTCTTTGATTTATGCCTTTCCCCATACCATTATCTTCTGAGATGTCTCTCAGCTGCTGAGTACTACTTCTCCTCCCCCTCCTCCTCCAACAGATGGGTGGAGCCCATCTGTTGATTCCAGCAATTTGAGAGAACTTTTTTTTTTTTTTTTTTTTTGTACCTGGGATTGAACTAGGGGCACTCAATCACTGAGCCACATCCCCAGCCCTTTTTATATTTTATTTAGAGACAGAGTCTCGCCGAGTTGTTTAGGGCCTTACTAAGTTGCTGAGACTGACTTTGAACTTGCCATTCTCCTGCCTTAGCCTTCAGAGCTGCTGGGATTACAAGCATGCACCTCTGTGCCCAGCAATTTGAGAGGCCAAGGCAGGGGGATAACAAGTTCAAGGCCAACCATAGCAATTCTGTGAGACCCTCAGTAATGTCGTAAAACTCTGTCTCAAAATAAAAAATAAAAAGACTAGGGACATACCTCAGTGGTAAAATATCCCTGGATTCAATCCCCAGTACCCAAAGAAAGAAAGAAGTGTCCTTCAATTGCTTTCTGCTTATCAATTTTCTTTTCTTCTCTTATAAAGGTCCAAACCTGGGCCGGGCATAGTGGCACATGCTTGTAATCCCAGTGGCTCAGGAGGCTGAGACAAGAGGATTGAGAGTTCAAAGCCAGCCTCAGAAACAGTGAGGCACAAAGCAAGTCAGTGAGACCCTGCCTCTAAATAAAATACAAAATAGGGCTGTGGATGTGTCTCAGTGGTCAAGTGCCCCTGAGTTCAATCCCTGGTACCCCCCCCCGAAAAAAAAAAAAAAAAGGTCCAAACCTGGTCATACCTCTTATGTGTCTCTCTCTTTTTTTAAACTTGTCATCCTATACTGAAATCATATACTCCCTGCTTTCATAATATCACTTTAAAATTAACATCTTGTCTTACTTAAAAATGCCTCTGGGAAGCTGAGGAGAGAAGATCTTTGAGCTCAGGAGTCCAAGGCCACAATAGGCAGTGTATAGTGAGATCCTGCCTCAAAAACTTTGAAATGTTGCTTTTAGCTGTAATTAATAGAAAATCCTGCTATAATGGCTTATGCAAAAGAAATAAAGGGGCTGGGGTGGTAAAGCAGAAGCTTAGCATACTGAGGCCCTGGGTTCATTCCCCAGCCCCCCCAAAAGTTGGGGGGACTGGACAGATGATGACATTGCAGCTGGATAACTTGAAAGCCAGTATCTCTTGATCTTATCCTCCTACAGACTGGTATACTCATGGATAGAAGGTGACTGCTCATCTGGGAGCTACATATGAATTTAGGAAAGAAGAAGGGGCACAGGATGAAGGGATAGGCTTACCAAGTCCATCTCTTTTTATTCAAAAAACAAAGGTCCCCAGGAAACTTTTTATTATCTTATTATGACCCATTGGACAGAATTCCATTACATAGTCACTGCTAGTTGCAATGTGCAAGTGGGAAAGGGGTCATGAACGGAATATCTATACATAAATACCTGCATAACCAATGTGGGTAAATCTTTTTTCTCCCTAACTAGATTAGAAGATCTTTGAGATCAGAGATCCAATCAAATGAATCATTTCATGCTTCACATTAAACAATTATAAGGGTTCTCCTCTTCACATCCGAACTTAAAACCAAAAATAATTATTTGAGAATGATTCAATGAGCTCAGTTTCTTCTGAAAATAGTAACTTTTTCGGTTAGAGAAGCTAAATCATTAGGAGTTACAGGATTAGAGTTTTTCTTTTTTTCCTTTTCTTTCTTTTTTACACAGGAAGTAAACATAGCACAATCATGGGAAGAGGTGTAGAAGTTACAGATCCAAGAGGCATGCTAAAAGATTAGAGAAGCAGTAATTAGCAAGTCAGTCTGAGAAGCCATGCATGTCCTGCTGCCAAAATAGGACTAAAGAGAAGGCTTACAGCAAGATCTGTAGGAAGCTGTTCAGCTGCTACCTCTGTGAGCAGCTGCCAAGCATCTGGTGTTGGACCTGGGACCTTTGGGGATCACCAGGGTCATAAGTTGGGAAGGAGCCAGATGTGAATCCAAGAAGATCAAGAATAAACTAGAATCTGCTGGTCCTCTCTATCTGTATCTATATCTAACCACAGTGACTTTCAGAGAGCAATGAATGCTACTTCATGTCTACCTTTCAAATCTCACTCCAACTCATCTTTTGAACAGATCTAATTTGGAATCCTGCGGAGAAGGAATTTTTGGAGATGTTTTCCAGATTAATCAAGTTGACATAGAACAAACCACTGCACTAAATTGACTATATAAATGGAAACTGGAACCCTGATCACTAGGGAATTAAAGTAGTACCACCTGGAGGGCTGGGATTAAAACTTAGTCCACTTCTTCTGTTCCTTTTGATTCTTTGTTTTACTATTTTGTTTTTGTGGTGCTGGGGATTGAACACAGGGCCTTCCATACACTAGGCAAGTGCTCTATCACTGAGCTGCATCCCCAACCCAATAGCCTGATTTTTAAATTGTCCTCATTAATCTCACTGTGGAAACTAGTTTTTCTCTGCTCTGGTACCTACCTTCTAGAGAGAAATAGGAGTTCCTTCTTTGGATTTAGGCTATAACATGCTGCCAGGCAATCTTAACTTTGTGTGTGTGTGTGTATGTGTGTGTGTGTGTGTACTTGTTTCTTATATTTCTGTTTTCCTTCCTTTCATTTCTCTATTGTGAGTGCAATTATTATATGTTCTTTATTATATTCATCTTGTTCTTTCTTGCCTAAACTTGTTTATAAATGACTACTTCTAGCTAGTAATTTATGATTGGGTGGTGTAGTTTTCCCACTTTCATTTTAACTAATCAATATATATTCAACTCCAGATATTTATTGAGCATCTAAGATATTATCCTTACCCTTCATAGGAGCTCAAAGTACATAGCATCTACAAACAAGAGAGAAAGTAAAAAGTACCAACATAGGGCAAAATTAACAACTCTTTGAGTTTATAGAAGAGAACTGAATTCTCCCTCCTTATGAACTCTATATATACCTTTTTTTTAGTCGGGAAGCATTGTATAAGGTTTCCAAATTTTAATATTGTCTTAGTACTTATATTACAATTTAACTATACACAACAGAATTAGTTTTATAGTACACAGGATTTGGGAAATATTTTATTTTTTTAATATTTTTTTAGTTGTTGGTGGACCTTTATTTTATTCATTTATTTATATGCAGTGTGAGACTCGAACACAGTGCCTCACACATACTAGGCAAGTGCTCTACCACTGAGCCACAATGCCAGACCCATGGGCAATATTTTATAAACAGTATTAAAGAAAAGAGCAGTGTTGCATGCCTCTAAATCCAGTGTCTTGGAAGGGTGAGGCAGGAGGATGGATAGTTTGAGGCCAGGCTCAGCAACTTAGTGAGACCTTGTCTCAAAATAAAAATATAAAAGGGGGGGGGCTGGGGCTATAGCTTAATGGTAGAGCACTTGCCTAGCATTTGTGAGGCACTCCCTGGGTTTGATCCTCAGTATCACATAAAAATAAATGAATAAAATAAAGGTATTGTGGAAAAATTCTAAAAAAAAAAGGAAAAAAATATATATGGCTGAGGATGTAGTTCAGTGGTAGAGCACTTGCCTAGCATGTATGGGGCCCTGGGGTCAGTCCCCAGTACCACAAAATAAAACATACACAGTACTGAAAAAACTATATAGATATATTTTTAAAGGAAGATAAAAGTAATAATTTGAAACACTTAAAGATAGAAGAAAACACTATGAAAATATAAATCCAGAATTGAGGAAAGTAATCTGTAAATTTATCTCCACTGATTTGATTTGCAAATTATTGTTTTGTTTTGTGGTGTTTCAGTGTCATGGGCTTCTGAGATTCAGAATTATTTCATGTTGCATGAATTCACTCAAGCTTATTTTTCTCATCATAAAATTTGTAATATAACAGTGTGAGTAAGCAATACACTGGTAGTATTTTAGAGCATTTTCTTCATATTCAACATCATCACTGATGAACACCAGCACAGTTTTTTGAGGATTTTCAGAATTATAGAACTTGATTTTCTTAAATGCAGTTATACATTTCCCCTTTGTATAAGATGGAATACCATAAACCATTTAATTTCTCCCTAGCATATATGGATAGAAAGAGGAAATATGGGCCAGGCACAGTGTAATCCCAGTGACAGGGTAGGCTGAGGCTGGAGGTTCACAATATGGAGGCCACCCTCATCAATTTAGTATTGAGATTCTATATCAAATTAAAAAAAAAAAAGGCTGGAGATGTAGTTCAGTGGTACTAGAGCACCCTGAGTTTACTCCCCCTACCACAAAAAGGGGGGGGGGGCGGGCAGGTGAGGAGGATATGCCCATGCTCATTATGAAATTCAAGTGGGAATTTCCACATACACATAGTGCAATAGTCGGATAACTGCAGGGCTGAGGAAATGGTCATAAATGTTGTACAGCTGTGGAGCTGAGAAACTATTATGTGTTTATCTACTGACTGTTTTCGTCAGTTTTTTTTGCTGCTGTGATTAAGGACCCAACCAGAACAATTGTAAAGGAGGAAAGGTTTATTTGAGGGCTCATGGTTCAGTCTTAGTCCATGGAAGGCCAGCTGCATTCCTCAGGATTCAGGTGAGGCTGAACATCATGGAGGAGACGATGGAGAAGGGAAGCAGCTGGCATCGTGGTGATCAGGAAGTCAAGAGAGAGGCTCTTCTCACCAGATACAAACATATACCCAAAGCCACGCCCCAATTCCTACCTCCTGCAGCCACGCCCCACCACTTCAGTTACCACTCAGGTAATCCCTATCAGGGGATTAAATCACTGATTGGGTTAGGACTCTCACAACTCAATCATTTCTCATCTGAACATTCTTTCATTGTTTCCCACGTGAGCTTTTGGGGGACACCTCACATCCAAACCATAACACTTACCTTTCAGGTAAGGTGAAAGTTAAGTTGTACAGTTAGTTCTGAAGATACAAAACCTAGTTTCTCATTTGGTCTAGTTTCTTCAATCTAGCTTAGATTGGTTAAGCCTCTCAAATTCAATTTAGTATCTTTTTCCCACTTCTACTTCTTGCCTACTGGTTAGAGTAGAAGTAGAAGTGAAAGGAAAAGAGTTATGTCCGATGTTTGCTTTTTTAATTTACTATCAGAGTGGTACCATAAATTTTGATGGAATTTTTTTTTAAATTTCAGGGTGCTTTACAAAATCTTGGGTAGCTACATTAAAAAAACACTTTCTAAAATTGTGGCAAATATATATAATCTAAAATTTACAGTTTTATTCATACTTTTTTTTTGGGGGGGGGGGGCTACTGGGAATTGAACTCAAGGACACTCAGCCACTAAGTCACATCCCCAGCCCAATTTTGTATTTTATTTAGAGACAGGGTCTCACTGAGTTGTTTAGTGCCTCGCCATTGCTGAGTCTGGCTTTGAACTTGTGATTCTCCTCTTTCAGCCTCCCAAGCCACTAGAATTACAGGCATGTGCCACCAATCCCTGTTTTTTATTCTTTCTTACTATGTGTATAGTTCAGTGGCATTCAATGCATTCACATTATTGTGTAATCATCAATATTCTCCATTTCCAGAACTTTCCATCATATTAAAACATTTCTTCTTACAATTTACTAGTAGGAGAGTAGGGTCACTAGAGTGGAAAGGAAATTAGGAAAAATAATATATTATCCATTATTCCTATTTCTGATGAAAAGGGTGAGCAGGATTCTATATATGCAAATGGATATAATAGATAAAATAAATGTGTTTATATAAACATAATAAATAAATTAAAATATAATAAAATTAATTATATTATATATTAAGAAAAAGAAAGAATGAGCAGGAGAGTCTTGACCTTAGTCAACAGTCTCCTATCAACACTCTAAAGGACATGTGTGTAGAGAGCAGCCCAGAGAATATACAACAATCCTTGCTATGGTGTCATGGCTTTAATTCCTGTGTGTCACCTTTGGGTCTGTTGCATTTAGTTGAGCCTCATGTGATTTGTATTTAGTTGAGCCTCAAGCATTTTACAAAAAATCTCTTGCTGAGTATGGTGGTGCAAGCCTATATCTCAGTGCCTTGGGAAGTTAAGCAGAAGGATTGCAAGTTTGAGACCAGCCTCAGCAACTTAGAGAGGTCCTAAACGACTTAGGGAGACCCTGTCTCAAAAATAAATAAATAAATAAATAAATAAATAAATAAATAAATAAATAAGTCTGGGGATGTAGTTCAGTGGTTAAGTACCACTGGGTTCAATCCCCAGTGTGGGGGAAAAATAAAAATAAAAAAATCTCTGTAGCAAGGTGCCAAAAACATTCACTGGAGAAAAGATAACCTATTCAATAAATGGTGCTGGGAGAATTGGAAATTCACATGTAACAAAATGAAATTAAACCCCTGTCTCTTACTCTGTACAAAACTCAGCTCAAGTGGATCAAAGACTTACTAGACCAGAGACCCTGTGCCTAATAATAGAAAAAGTATACTCAAATCTTCACCATGTTGGCTTAGGATCCAACTTCTTTAACAATACTCCTAAAGTACAAGAAGTAAAATCAAGAATCAATAAATGTGATGGAATCAAACTTAAAAGCTCCTTCTCAGCAAAGGAAATAATCAGTAATGTGAAGATAGAGCCTACAGAATGGGAGAAAATCTTTACCACATGCACCTCAGAGCATTAATTTCCAGGATATATAAAGAACTCAAAAATCTTTTTTTTTCTTTTTTTTTTATTGGTTGTTCACAATATTACAAAGCTCTTGACATATCATATTTCATACATTAGATTGAAGTGGGTTATGAACCCCCAATTTTACCCCAAATGCAGATTGCAGAATCACGTCGGTTACACATCCACAATTTTACATAATGCCCTATTAGTAATTGTTGTATTCTGCTACCTTTCCTATCCCCTACTATCCCCCCTCCCCTCCCCTCCCATCTTCTCTCTCTACCCCATCTACTGTAATTCATTTCTCTCCTTGTTTATTTTCCCATTCCCCTCACAACCTCTTATATGTAATTTTGTATAGCAATGAGGGTCTCCCTTCATTTCCATGCAATTTCCCTTTTCTCTCCCTTTCCCTCCCATCTCATGTCTCTGTTTAATGTTAATCTTTTCTTCCTGCTCTTCCTCTCTGCTCTGTTCATAGTTGCTCTCATTATATCAAAGAAGACATTTGGTATTTGTTTTTTAGGGATTGGCTAGCTTCACTAAGCATAATCTGCTCTAGTGCCATCCATTTCCCTGCAAATTCTATGATTTTGTCATTTTTTATTGCTGCATAGTACTCCATTGTGTATAGATGCCACATTTTTTTAATCCATTCATCTATTGAAGGGCATCTGGATTGGTTCCACAGTCTAGCTATTGTGAATTGTGCTGCTATGAACATCGATGTGGCAGTATCCCTGTAGCATGCTCTTTTAAGGTCTTCAGGGAATAGTCTGAGAAGGGCAATAGCAGGGTCAAATGGTGGTTCCATTCCCTTCTTTCCCAGGAATCTCCAAAATGCTTTCCAAATTGGCCGCACCAATTTGCAGTCCCACCAGCAATGTACAAGTGTACCCTTTTCTCCACATCCTCGCCAGCACTTGTTGTTGTTTGACTTCATAGTGGCTGCCAATCTTACTGGAGTGAGATGGTATCTTAGGGTGGTTTTGATTTGCATTTCTCTGACTGCTAGAGATGGTGAGCATTTTTTCATGTACTTGTTGATTGATTGTATATCCTCCTCTGAGAAGTGTCTGTTCAGGTCCTTGGCCCATTTGTTGATTGGGTTATTTGTTATCTTATTGTCTAATTTTTTGAGAAGAACTCAAAAATCTTAACACCAAAAACAAAACAAAACAAAACAAAAAACAACCCAATCAATAAATGGGCTAAGGAGCTAAACAGACACTTCTCAGAATATAATATACAATTGATCAACAAATATATGAAAAAATGTCAACATCTCTAGTAATTAAAGAAATGCAAATCAAAACTACTCTAAGATTTCATCTCACTCCAGTCAGAATGGCAGCTATTATGCATAAGAACAACAATAAGTGTTGGTGAGGATGTGGGGAGGGAAAGGTACACTCATACATTGCTTGTGGGAATGCAAATTGGTGCAACCATTCTGGAAAGCAGTATGGAGATTCCTTAGAAAACTTGGAATGGAATCACTATTTGACCCAGCTATCCCACTCCTCAGTCTCTACCCAAAGGACTTAAAAATCAGCATACTATAAAATCAGCCACATCAATCTTCATAGCAGCTCAATTCACAATAGCTAAACTGTGGAAGCAACCTAGATGCCCTTCAGTAGATGAATGGGTAAAGAAACTGTGGTATATATACACAATGAGTTATTACTCAGCATTAAAAGGGAATAAAATTATGGCATTTGCAGGTAAATGGATGGAGTTGGAGAATATCATGCTAAGCGAAGTAAGCCAATCCCAAAAAACTAAAGATTAAATGTTCTCTCTGATAAGTGGATGCTGATCCATAACGGGGAAGGGGGAGGCATGGGAAAAATGGAGGAACTTTGAATGGGCAAAGGCGGGGGAGGATAGGGAGGGTGTGTGGGGACAGGAAAGAGGGTGGAATGAGATGGACTTCATTACCCTAGGTACATGTGTGATTGACTGTACATACGATGTGACACTACATTGTGTACAACCATAGAAATGTAAAGTTGTGCTGCAATTGTGTACAATGAATCAAAATGCATTTTGCTGTCATATATGCCTAATTAAAATAAATTAATTTTTAAAAAAGGAAAAAAAAATGCAAAGTACCCATTGGATGTATTACTCAGCCAGCATCAAAGTGTGAAAACAGAGTATTGCCAATCAAGGCATCTCACTTGAACTTCAGTGTGCAGAGTTTGCATTGAGGTTTCATTATATAGACAGGATTGATTCAATCATTACCCATGTGGTTGATTCAATCTCCAGCCTCTTCTCCTTAGAGGTCAGGTTGAGAACACATGACTCATGACTCACAGCTCCAATGCTCTAATTACACAGTTGGTCTTCCAGGCATGGCCAGCTCTCATCTGAATCACATTACTATCAGAAACTATCAGTTGCATTTGAGGTACCACTGTAAATAACAAACATTCTTATAATTTAGAAAATTGTAAGGTTTACAGATAGGCTCCCAGGAAGAGCGGACAAAGTTCAGTCAAATTTTTTATTACAAAGTCTCTGAGGATTGTCTCTTTGAAGGGAAACATGATAGAGGATTTTTTATTTCTAACTATCTGACCTGCTGTGTTATTCTCTAAAAATTTACTTAGTGAATGAATCCAATTACCCAAGAAACCATTGATTTATTACAAAGAATTAATAAAAGGGAAATGCAAGCACCCAATGGAGTAAGATTGCAAAAACATTAATAAGGACAGGGACCTTTTAGATAATCAGAGTTAATTCTAACTTTAAAGCGACCAAGAGGAAAGAAAATGGCTGGAGCCAAGCATTGTGGTGCACTCTTGTAATCCCAGGGACTTGGGAGTCTGAAGTGGGAAGATTGCAAGTTTGAGGCAAGCCTGGGTGACTAAGTGAGACCATATCTCAAAATATAAATAAATAAAAATGGCTGGGGGATGTAGCTAGGTGGTAAAGTACCTCAGGATTCATTTCCTAGTTAAAAAAAAAAAAAAAAGCTTGTACAAAAACATGCTGATTAAAGCACGACAGTCCATGATTTCAATCATCTACATCTTGTTTCCTGAAGCTATTCACTTCACAAAGTCATCTTCTCAATATGCATGTCATAGGTGGAAAATGTCTCCTCCTGATCTTGTGGTTTCTAGTTAGTAGAGTTTTCCAGTAATTCAGGGATGACTAAGTTATCTTCACTTGAGAAAAACAATTCTAAACACCAACACCTTAGAGTTTTACTGTAATATTACTGTTGACCAAACTAATATGGTCTTCTTCTTCTTTTTTTTTTTTTTTAATCAGGCTCAAGAGCTATTTTTCTGAGTCTTCTCTCTCTTTTTTTTTTTTAAGAGAGAGTGAGAGAGGAGAGAGAGAGAGAGAGAGAGAGAGAGAGAGAGAGAGAGAGAGAGAGAATTTTTAATATTTATTTTTTAGTTCTCGGCGGACACAACATCTTTGTTTGTATGTGGTGCTGAGGATCAAACCCGGGCCGCACGCATGCCAGGCAAGCGCGCTACTGCTTGAGCCACATCCCCAGCCCCAAGAGTCTTCTCTTTTAAGATGAAAAATTTGGGGTTGGGGTTGTGGCTCACCTAGCACGTGCGAGGCCCTGAGTTTGATCTTTAGCACTACATGGAAATACATAAAATAAAGGTATTGTGTCCAACTACAACTAAAAAATAAATATATTTTTTTAAAAAGATGAAAAATTTTAGAACACTATCAGAATAAAAGATAGGAGAACTCTTTCCCGATGTGTAACAAAAAAGTAATATATAAGAATGTGGGCTGGGGATGTGGCTCAAGCGGTAGCACGCTCGCCTGGCATGCGTGCGGCCCGGGTTCGATCCTCAGCACCACATACCAACAAAGATGTTGTGTCCGCCGAGAACTAAAAAATAAATATTAAAAATTATCTCTCTCTCTCTCTCTCTCTCTCTCTCTCTCTCTCTCTCTCTCTCTCTCTCTCCCTCTCTCACTCTCTCTTAAAAAAAAAAAAAGAATGTGGTCAGTCAAACACTAACATGTAAGGATGTAATACATCTGAAAAGGAATGAGAGACTCCAACATTCTATGATTTGCACAAGAGAGTGTATTACAATGACCACTGATTGACAATGGCATTGCAATTTAACTTAGAAATAAAATATTTTTTTAAGATAGTTATTGTACTAGTCTTTATACATGAACAAAAGTATATTTTTAAGATATGTCATTCAGGGATCACTCAGGAAACAAACCACATCAATTTTTTTTTTTTAAATATTTGTCTTCAATGGTGAAGACACTGGTTAGAAAATTCTATTGAGGGCTGGGGATGTGGCTCAAGCGGTAGCGCGGTCTCTTGGCATGCGTGCGGCCCGGGTTGGATCCTCAGCACCACATACCAACAAAGATGTTGTGTCCGCCGAAAACTAAAAAATAAATATTAAAAAAAAAAAAGAAAAGAAAATTCTATTGAACTGTGTGGTTCACCCTGCGTTAGTCTGTAGAAATGGCCAGGATGTATAGGTGGGCTGGACCTGGTCTAAAGTAGCCTACAGGAGAGGGAGAACAGTTGGAGCCTCTGTATTGGGCTATGGAGTTAAAGAACAAAATAGAGAGCTTGAGCCTTCAAGAAGTGTCTCCCTGGGGCTGGGATTGTGTCTTAGCAGTAGAGCTATCGCCTAGCACGTTTAAGGCCCTGGGTTCGATTCTCAGCACCACATAAAAATAAATAAAATAAAAATATTGTGTCCAACTACAACTAAAAAAAAAAAAAAAAAAGTGTCTTCCTGCATCTGTGCCAAGCGGTGTCACTGTAGTGCCCTCTGCTGATGAACCATAATGTTTCATCTGCTGGCAAATAAAAAAATAAGCAAGTATTATCTATCAGGGCAACAAAGGATAGCTTTGCAACAGAGCGATATTATTAAATTGGTAGCTGTCATATAAGAAGTGTGCAGTCATCAAAAAATGTTAATGATTTGGGCTGGGTTTGTGGCTCAATGATAGAGCACTTACCTAGCATGTGTGAGGCACTGGGTTCGATCCTCAGCACCACATAAAATGAAATGAAGTTATAGTGTCCACCTATAAATAAAAAATAAATATTTAAAAAAAGTTAATGATTTTATTATTTATTATTTATTTATTCTAATTTGTTATACACGATGGCAGAGTGCAATTCATTTCATATTATACATATAGAGTACAATTTTTCAAGTTGCTGATTGTATAGAAAGTATTTTCACACCATTCATGTCTTCATACATGTGCTTAGGGTAATGATGTCTAACTCATTCCACCACCATTCCTACACCCTCACCCCCTCTCTTCCCCTTTGCCCTATCTAAAGTTTCTCCATTCCTCCCAAGCTCCCCCTCCATCGCCATTATGACTCAGCATCCTCATGTCAAAGAAAACATTCGGCCTTTGGTTTTTTAGAATTGCTAACTTCACTTAGCAATATTCTCCAACTCCATCCATTTACCTGCAAATACCATGATTTTATTCTCTTTTAATGCTGAGTAATATTTCATTGTGTATATATACCAAAGTTTCCCTATTCATTCATCTACTGAAAGGCATCTGGGTTGGTTCCACAATTTAGCTGTTGTGAATTGTGCTGCTATAAACATTGATATGGCTGTGTGCCTGTAGTAGGCTATTTTTAAGTCCTCTGGGTATAAGCTGAGGAGTGGAATAGCTGGGTCAAATGGTGGTTTCATTCCAAGTTTTCCAAAGAATCTCTATATTGCTTTTCAGATTGACTGCACCAATTTGCAGTCCCACCAGCAATGTATGAGTATGCCTTTCCCTCCACATCCTGTAAGGGTCTGGTGAAAAGTCGGAGAAAGAGACCACCAAGAGACTGACTTATGCAAATGCAGAAGGGGATTTATTGAGGATCCAATTCAGTGCGCTGAGGCTCTAGGCTCACTCAAGAAGCGAGAGCAGCCCAGAGCCCAGAGCAGAGGCTAAGCAGTGCTTAAGTACACTTTTTGGGGAGGGCGGTGGGCTTTGAATATATCAGAACAAATCAGCATGAGGCGCGGGAAAATTGAACAACAACTCTCTCTCTTTTTTTTTCTTTTTTTTTTTGTTTTTGTTTTTTATTTGAACTACAACTCTCATACATGATTAGCACATTCATTGGCGGGAACAGGTCGGGCGGGGGTGATTGGTCACTCCTGAGCGGGGTACACATTCAAACTGATTGGTTCGGGCCCTGTATGACAAACTGCACAGGGCCCTAGGCTAAATTGGCTAGTAGGGCGTTGTCTTAACTATCTCAGGAATTTCAGGTTCTGGGTGTAGCTGGGTGTAGCAGAGGAACTTTAGGATGCCCGGTCTTTTACATTTTAATTCAGGCTTTGCAGCTTAGAAACTTTACCCTTTCAATCCTTGCCAACACTTATTGTTGTTTGTATTCTTTTTTTTTTTTTAATTTTTTTTGAGTTGTTGATGGACCTTGATTTTATTTATTTGTATGTGGTGCTGAGAATTGAACTCAGGGCCTCACACATGCTAGGCAAGTGCTCTACCACTGAGCCACCACTGCAGCCCTTGTTTGTACTCTTGATAGCTGCCATTCTGACTGGAATGAGATGAAATCTTAGAGTAGTTTTTGATTTGCATTTCTCTAATTGCTAGAGATGTTGAACATTTTTTGTTTTTAATTTATTTTTTAGTTGTAGTTGTGTTACTGTTGTTGACTGGTGATGAGTCCTTGTTTCCCCAATGTTGAAGTATAACACCAGAGAAGCACACCGAGGAAGGTCAGAGTGGAAAGTAGAAGTTTATTAAAAGACAGAAGAAAAGACTTCTCCTGGAGGAAGAAGGGGACCCAAGAGATGGAATCCGTGGAAGTGTGGTTGTTTCCCCTTTTTATAGTTGTTTCAGTGGTGGCATGTAGGTGGGAAGGCCCGAGGGGTGGGGCACAGGTGGGCCAAAGAAGTAATCTGGGCAGGAAGGACTTCTGAGTCAGCATCTTCAAGTTTGCTGGGGGCTGTTCATTAACATTTCTTTGGGGTGGGCTCTGGCCTTGGGCTCTTCCAGGACTTCATTAACATTCCAGAGTTGTTCAACTTTTCCCGGAATTCATTCTCAACATGGCTTCCATTTTAGATCTCACTCAATATTAGACCCGATTTACCTAACTACACTGACTACCTAACTTTAAATCTGGCTTCAGTTGGACACAATACCTTTATTTATTTATTTATTTTTATGTGGTGCTGAGGATTGAACCCAGGGCCTCACACACACTAGACAAGCACTCTACCACTGAGCCACAATCCCAGCCTGAGATGTTGAACATTTTTTTATATGTTTGTTGATTGATTGTATATCCTCTTCTGAGAAGTGTCTGTTCAGTTCCTTGGCCCATTTATTGATTGGGTTATTTGGTTTTTTTGTGTTAAGGTTTTTGAGTGCTTTATGTATCCTAGAGATTAGTGCTCTATCTGATGTGCTTGTGGTAAAGATTTGCTCCCATTCTGTAGGTTCTCTGTTCACCTCACTGATTGTTTCTTTTGCTGAGAAGAAACTTTTTAGTTTGAATCCATCCCATTTATTGATTCTTGGTTTTAATTCTTGCACTGTAGGAGTCTTGTTAAGAAACTTGAGGCCTAATCTGACATGATGAAGATTTGGGCCTACTTTTTCTTCCATTAGGTGCAAGGTCTCTGGTTTAATTCCTAGGTCCTTGATCTATTTTAAGTTGAGTTTTGTGCATGGTGAGAGATAGAGGTTTAATTTTATTTTGTTACATGTGGATTTCCATTTTTCCCAGCACCATTTGTTGAAGAGGCTATCTTTTCTCCAATGTATGTTTTTGTCTAATATAAGATAACTGTAATTATGTGGGTTAGTCTCTGTGTCCTCTATTCTATACCATTGGACTATAGGTCTATTTTGGTGCCAGTAACACGCTGTTTTTGTTACTATAGCTTTGTAGTATAGTTTAAGGTCTGGAATACTAATGCCACCAGCTTCACTTTTCTTGCTAAGGATTGCTTTGGCTATTCTGGGTCTCTTATTTTTCCAGATGAATTTTATGATTGCCTTTTCTATTTCTATGAGTGATGTCATTGGGATTTTAATTGGGATTGCACTGCATTTGTGTAGAGCTTTTGGTAGTATGGTCATTTTGACAATATTAATTCTGCCTATCCAAGAAAAAGTTAGATCTTTCCATCTTCTAAGGTCTTCTTTAATTTCTTTCTTTAGAATGCTGTAGTTTTTATTGTAAAGGTCTTTCACCTCTTTCATTAAATTTATTCCCAAGTATTTTTTTCTGTTTTGAGGCTATTATAAATGGGGAGGTTTCCCTTTCTGAGGATTTGTCACTGATGTATAGAAATGCCTTTGATTTATGGGTGTTGACTTTATATCCAGCTACTTTGCTGAATTCATTTATTAGTTCTAGGAGATTTCTGGTGGAATATTTTGGGTCTTCTAGGTATAAAATCATGTTGTCTGTAAATAGTGATAATTTGAGTTCTTCTTTTCCTATCTGTATCCCTTTAATTTCTTTTGTCTGTCTACTTGCTCTGGCTAGATTTCAAAAACTATATTAAACAAAAGTGGTGAGGGCTGGGGTTTTGGTTCATTGGTAGAGTGCTCACCTACCATGTTCAAGGTGCTGGGTTCAATCCTCAACACCATGTAAAAATAAATAAATAAAATAAAGGTGTTGTGTCCAATTACAGCAACAACACAAAATAAAATAAATAAATAAATAGAAGTGGTAAAAGAAGGACGAATGGATAAAAAAATGTGGTATATATACACAATGGACTTTTACTCAGCAATAAAAGAGAATAAAATCATGGCATTTGCAGGTAAATGGATGGCACTGGAGAAGGTAAGCTAAGTGAAGTTAGCCAATCCCAGAAAAACAAATGCCAAATATTTTCTCTGATATAAAGAGCCTGACTCATAGTGGGGTAGGGAGAGGGAACATGGGAGGGATAAATGATTTCTAGATAGGGAGAGGGAGGGAAAGGGAGGAGGCAGAGGATTAGCAAGGATGGTGGAATGTGATGGAAATTATTATCCAAAGTACATGTCTGAAGACACGAATTGGGTGTCAACCTATGCAAACAGAGATATGAAAAACTGTGGTATAAATGTGTAATAAAAATTGTAATGCATTTCACTGTCATGTATTTAAAAAATAAAATCAATGAAAAAAATAACATAACTTTGTTATGTAACCACCCCTTTTTATTGTTTCCTGAGAAAATATATTAAATTAAATTTTCTTGAAATTAAAAAAAAAAAAGAGGGGCTGGGGATGTGGCTCAATCGGTAGTGCGCTTGCCTGGCATGCGTGCGGCCCAGGTTCGATCCTCAGCACCACAAACAAACAAAATGTTGTGTCCACCGAAAACTACAAAATAAATATTAAAAAAAAAGAAAGATGACTTAAAAAAAAGTGGTAAAAAAGGGCATCCCTTGTTCCAGTTTTTAGAGAGAATGCTTTCAATTTTTCTCCATTTGGACTGATGGTGGCCTGTGGCTTAGCAAAGATAGCCTTCACAATGTTGAGGTATGTTCCTGATATCCCTAGATTTTGTAGCATTTTGAACACGAAGGGACGCTGTATTTTGTTAAATGTTTTCTCTGCATCTATTGAGATGATCATATGATTTTTATCTTTGAGTCTATTGATGTGATGAATTACACTTATTGATTTCTGTATGTCAAACCAAGCTTGCATCCCTGGGATGAGCCCTACTTGATCATGGTGCACTATCTTTTTGATATGTTTTTGTATTCAATTTGCCAAAAATTTATTAAGAATTTTGCATCTATATTCATTAGTGATATTGGTCTGAATTTTTCTTTCTTTGATATGTCTTTGACTGGTTTTGGAATCAGGGTGATCATAGAATATGTTTGGAAGAGTTCCCTCTTTTTCTATTTCATGAAATATTTTAAGAAGTTTTGATGTTAGTTCTTCTTTAAAGGTCTTGTAAAACTCAGCTGTGTATCCATCCAGTCCTTGTCTTTTCTTGACTGGTAGGCTTCTGATGGCATTCTTTATTTCTTTGCTTGAAATTAATCTGCTTATGGGGCTGGGGTTGTGGCTCAGTGGTAGAGTGCTTGCCTAGCATGTGTGAGATGCTGGGTTTGATCCTCCGCACCACATGGAGATTTCTTGGAAAATTGAGAATGGAACCATTATTTGACCCAGCTATCCCTCTCCTCGGTCTATACCAAAAGGACTTAAAAACAGCATACTACAGGGACATAGCCACATCAATATTTATAGAAGCACAATTTACAATAGCTAAACTATGGAACCAACCTAGATGCCCTTCAATAGAAGAATGGATTAAAAAAACGTGGCATACATACAAAATGGAATATTCCTCAGCAATAAAAGAGAATAAAATCATGGCATTTGCAGGTAAATGGAGTAGGAGAAGATAATGCTAAGTGAAGTTAGCCAATCCCCAAAACCCAAATGCTAAATGTTTCCTTTGATATAAGGAGGCTGATTCATAGTGGGATAGGGCGTGTGAGCATGGGAGCAATAGACAAACTCTAGATAGGGGAGAGGGGTTGGAGGGGAAGGAAGGGGGCATGGGGTTATTAATGATGGTGGAATGTGATGATCATTATTATCTAAGGTACAAATATGAAGACACAAATTGTTGTGAATATACTGTGTATACAACCAGATATATGAAAAAAAATGTGCTCTATATGTATAATAAGAATTGTAATGCATTCTGCTGTCATATATAAATAAAAATAAATAAAATAAAATAAAGGTATTGTGTCCAACTACAACAAAATATTTTAAAAATAACTTGATCTGCTTAAATTGTGTATATCATCCTAATTTAGTTTGGGCATATCATTTGCCTCTAGAAATTTGTTGATGCCTTTGATATTTTCTATTTTATTGGAGTACAAATTTTCAAAATAATTTCTAATTATCTTCTGTATTTCTGAAGTGTGAGTTGTAATACTTTCTTTTTCATCACAGGTGTTAGTAATTTGAGTTTTCTCAAATCTCTTTGTTGGCATGGCTAATGGTTTATCAATTTTATTTATTTTTCAAAGAACCAACTTTATTTTTTCAATTTTTTTTCAATTGTTTGTTTTGTTTCAACTTCATTGGTTTCAGCTCTGATTTTAATTATTTCCTATCTTCTACTGCTTTGAGGGTTGATTTATTCTTTTTCTAGGGCTTTGAGATGTAATGTAGGTCATTTATTTGTTTTCTTCTTTGAAGGAATGAACTCTACGCAATGAACTTTCCTCTTAGAACTGCCTTCATAGTGTCCCAGAGATTTTGATATGTTGTATCAGTGTTTTCATTTACCTCTAAGAATTTTTAAATCTCCTCCTTGATATCTTTTGCAAGCCATTGCTCATTCAGTAGCGTATTATTTAGTCTCCAGGTGTTGGAGTGTCTTTTATTTTTTATTTTATCATTGATTTGGAATTTCATTCCATTATGTTCTGATAGACTGCATAGTAGCTCTACTTTTTTATATTTACTAAGATTTGCTTTGTGGAATAATATATGGTCTATTTTAGAGAAGGATCCACATGCTGCTGAGAAGAAAGTGTGTTCACTCGTTGATTGATAATATACTCTATATATGTCAGTTAAATCTAAGTTATTGATTGTATTATTGAGTTTATAGTTTCTTTGTTTAGCTTTTGTTTGGATAATCTATCCAGTGATGAAAGAGGTGTGTTAAAGTAACCAAGAATTATTGTGTTGTGGTCTATTTGACTTGAACTTGAGAAGAATTTGATTGATGAATGTAGATGTTCCATTGTTTGGGGCACATATATTTATAACTATTATGTCTTGTTGAAGTATGGTTCTTTTAAGCAGTATGAAATGTCCTTATTTATCCCTTTTGATTAACTTTTGGCCTTATGTTTCTATTTATTTTATAAGTTGAGAGACCAAGTCCTTGGCTGAATTTGGTGGCTATTCCTTTATTTGATATGAAGATAGAAACTTCTGCTTGTTTACATAGACCGTGTGAATGGTATGTTTTATCCCAACCTTTCACCTTCAGTCTATGGGTATCTTTTCCTATGAGATGAGTCTCTTGAAAGCAGCATATTGTTAGGCCTTTTTAAAAAAATTCAATCTACCAGCGTATGTCTTTTGATTGGTGAGTTTAGCCATTAACATTTAGAGTTATTATTGGGACATGATTTGTATTACTAGTCATTTTTGTTTATTTTTGATATTTAGCTTGACTTGGTTTCTCCTTTGATTGGATTTTCCTTTATTGTAGTTCTTCCCTTTGCAGATTTTCATTGTTGTTTTTCATTTCCTCCACGTGGAATATTTTGCCAAGAATGTTCTGTAGTGTAGGCTTTCTTGCTGTAAATTCTTTTAGCTCATGGAAGGTTTTTATTTCATTGTCAAATTTGAAGCCTAATTTTTCTGTATATAAAATTGTTCATTGGCATCCATGATCTTTTAGTGCTTGGTATACATTGTTCCAGGATCTCCTGGCTTTGAGAGATCTGGGTTGAAAAATCTGCTGAGATCTGAATTGGTCTTCCATTATAGATAATCTGATTTTTCTCTCTTGAGGCCTTTAAATTCTATCCTTATTCTGTATGCTAGGCATTTTCATTATAATGTGTCTTGGTGTACATTTGTTGTAATTTTGTATACTTGGTGTCCTATAGGCTTCTTGTATTTGATTTTCTAGTTTATTCTTCATGCTTGGGAAAATTTCTGATATTATTTCCCTGAAGAGATTGTGCATTCTTTTGGTTTGATTCTCTGAACCTTCCTCTATCCCAATAAATCTTAAATTTGGTCTTTTGATGGTATCCCAAAATTCTCGGATGTTCTGTTCATGGTTTCTTACCATCTTTACTGTGAGGTCAACTTTATTTTCAAGATTGTATATTTTTTCTTCATTGTCTGAGGTCCTGTCTTCCAAGTGATCTAGTCTGTTGATGATGGTGTCTATTGAGTTTTTATTTATTTATTTTTAGCATATTTTTTAGTGGTGGATGGGCACAATACCTTTATTTTATTTTTACATGGTGCTGAGGATCGAACCCAGTGCCTCATGCATGCTAGGCAAGCGCTCTACCTCTAAGCCACAACCCCAGGCCAGTCTATTGAGTTTTTAAATTAGCTTACTGTTTCTTTCATGTCAAGTATTTACGGTTTTTTTTTTTTTTCAGTATCTGTATCTCTTTCTTGAAGTAATCTCCTGTAACTTGTATTTGCTCTCTTTTCTCTTTGTTGATGTGATTGATGGTTGCCTGTATTTGTTATCTCTTTGTTGGAGTGATCAATTTTTGCCTGTATCTGCTCACATAGGTTGTTCTTTAATTCCCAAATCATTTTAGTCATGTATTTTCTAAACTTCTCTGACATTTCACCTACTGTACTATCTCTGGATTCTATTGTTGTAGTATCTTGGTTTGTTTGGGGCACTCTCCTCCCTTGTTTTTTCATGATGTCTATGTGTCTTCCTCTCCTGCAATGTAAATCTGAGGTATTACAATTTCTGCCCTATTGTCTTAAAGTGTCCCTATAGGTTACCAATACCTAACTTTGAAGGGAGAGATCAATATTAAAGTCCTCAATGTACCCAACATGGAGCCATATATCAGTTAGCTTCTATTTTTACATTTACAGTTTTGTCACTATAATCAGAAATGATGAATTCAATTATCTTCTACCATATAGTCAATAGGTTTGCATGATGGTTTACAGTTTCTGATGGTAGAAGGGTGTTTGGGGGGTTGGCTGAGATGTTTATGAGGGAGGATATGAGAATATGGAGGTATTAGATTATATGACTAGAGAGAGGGTATTCATAAGAAGTTGGCTGTTAGGAGGAGAAACAAGAGATAGGCAACCCTGCGAGACTCCTTGTTACCTCAGCAACAGGATAACTGTTAGCACCCCTATTAGAGAGACCTCTGGTGCAGCCAGGCCCACAGGGACATGGGTGACTTCTTACTAGGTCCTTAATGTTTTTCCTCCATAGAAGCAGCAATATCCCAGTTTCATGGTGGTGGCAGTCTTCAAGCCTATATGTACCCTGATGTGGGGCTGTGGAGCCACACTTTGGTGAATAAGGAACCCCAGATCAGGGTGGCTCCCTGAGTGGGCACTGTCTGGATCTCTGGGCTGTGGTGTCCTAATGATTTTATTTTTATTCTTAATTTGGTAGAGTTCTTCCAACAGTTTTAAGTTAATTAAAATTTGGAGAATGTTAATCAAGCCTTATGTTTCTATTTATTTTATAAGTTGAGAGACCAAATCCTTGGCTGAATTTGGTGGCTATTCTGGTAAATTTACAGAAACTTCATTTATTTTTTTTTTAAAGAGAGAGTGAGAGAGGGGAGAGAGAGAGAGAGAGAGAATTTTTAATATTTATTTTTTAGTTTTCGGCGGACACAACATCTTTGTTGGTATGTGGTGCTGAGGATCGAACCTGGACCGCACGCACGCGAGGCGAGCGCGCTAACGCTTGAGCCACATCCCCAGCCCAGAAACTTCATTTATAAGAAATCTTGACAGTCTGATTATTGAGACATAATGAAGAAGTTGTTGGAGAAGATGAGATACAGACATAAATCATTTTATTTAAAGGCAAGAAATAGTTAAAAGTAACAAAAAGGAGGCTGGGGCTGTAGCTCAGTAGTAGAGCATTTGCCTAACGTGTGTGAGGCACTGGGTTCAATCCTCACCACCACATAAAAAAAGTAAATAAATAAAATAAAAGTATTGTGTCCATCTACAAAAAAAAAAAGTAACAAAAAGGAACACAAAATAAATAATAATTACTATCAATAATTCAACTTCGTAAAACAATTTCTGTGTGTATGTGTACAGGGATTGAACCCAGGGCCTTGTGTGTACTAGGCAAGTGTTCTATAACCAAGTTACATTCCCAATCCCTCTAGTGACTTAAAAAATTTTTTTTTAGTAAAAAATGATTCAGAAGTGTGCCAAAAGTTTAGAGAGTTAACAGAACATTTGGAGAATTATCCAACCTAGAATAACTAGTTTGTTTTACAACAAGAAAATGCAAAATGTAGATTTTATTTTTTTTTGTTTTCCCATTCATATTACAATGATTCATAAGCTTTCAAATTTGTCTTTTTTTATTTAAAATAAACCTTTTGAACTTATATAGCTTTATAAATACACATTGAAACATATACCAATATATAAATATTCCATTAGATTATTAAAGTATTTTTTTTTGATCAAACAATTTTATTCAAGTTAATGATAAGCAGGGGAAGTGCAAATTCATGAAAAGTCCCATATGTTACATGTTGAAACCGATTTTCACTGTCTTTACTTGTGATGTGTTGAAGGTGGGACCCATTCCTGAATCTTCTTTCTGGTGGTGGAATAAGGTACATACTGTTCTGGAGTGCCACTCACGTTGAACTTATGGTTTGTCCAAATGAATGTTTGAGCAGTAGGTGGTTTTGTTGTTGGAGGGTCATCGGTCATACAGTGAAGCCAACGATGCCATTCGGGAGGCACCATGCTTCCATCCACATCCCAGAATGTGTTTTTGCCATTCATTTCAGTAGTATATATAACCCATCGGTGACGGCCTGAAGAAAACTCGCAAATAGCCACGGAGACCACCGTGGCCACTGACCTGCTGCAGCCCTCATTTCAGGACCTGCAGCAACTCCATCTTGCCTGGCAGGCCCCCATGATTAAAGTATTTAACGATAGCTTTAAAATATATTTAGCTTTATCAGTATATTAAATATAAAAATGTATATATTATGTTACTGAATTTAACATCATTATATTGTTATTGAATTTAACATCTTTATAAACTGCAACAACATTCTTAAAAAGCAAATAGACAAACCACATTTATTGTTTTGAATATATACTTCTGTTTCTATTTAGTGATTCTCAGTTTTACAGACATTAACCTCAGTGATTGATTTTGGATTTTTCAGACACTAGGGAAATTAGAAAGTAGGAAACTAAGAATTATCTTGCTATTTTTTTCCATTGATCAAATATATTATATGACAATTCACTTTAAGGTAGGAGAATAATATATATGCATAAATATAGCACAGTTTTGTATACATATATGAACTAATTATAAAATATTTTCACAACTTGCTAATCTATAGCCAAAATAAGGAGCAAGTATCATTTAAAGCTATGTTTAGTGATCCATATTTTATTTATTTTTAACATTAAATTGGTTGGGTGACCACAATATTTGTTAATTAACTCACTTTTTTTGTTTGTTTGTTTGTTTATGTACGATGGATTGAATTCAGGGGGCTTTAACCACTGAGATATAACCCCTCCCTTTTTTATATTTTATTTTGAGACAGGGTCTCACTGGGTTGCTTAGGGCCTCCTTAAATTTCTGAGGCTGGCTTTGAACTCACGATCCTCCCTCCTCAGCCCCCCTCCCCCATTCAGGCATACCCCACCATGCCTGGCTAATTAACTCATCTCTTTAAAAAAATTATTTATTTCTATGTTCTACTTAGGTATATATGACAGAAGAATGAATTTTGATTCATTGTCCACAATTGTAGCACAACTTTTCATTTCTCTGGTTGTACAGGATGTATCCTCACACCATATGTTCAGTCATACATTACCTAGGATAATGATGTCATCTCATTCCACCATTTTTCCTCTCCCCATACACACTTCTTATCCTCCCTCCCCTTTGCCCAATCAAAGTTCCTCAATTTTTCCCTTGCCCCCTGTCCCCTTCCCCCATTATGGATCAGATTCCACTTGTCAGAGAGAACATTTAGTCTTTGTTTTTTTGGGATTGGCTTACTTCGCTTAGCATGATATTCTCCAACTCCATCCATCTTCCTGCAAATGCCATAATTTTATTTCCTTTTAATGCTGAGTAATATTCCATTGTGTATATATACCACAGTTTCTTTATCCAATCATCTATTGAAGGGCATCTAGGTTGCTTCCACAGTTTAGCAATTGTGAATTTAGCTGCTATGAACATTGATGTGGCTGCATTAATCTAGTATGCTGATTTTAAGTCTTTCGGGTATAGACTGAGGAGTGAGATAGCTGGGTCAAATGGTGGTTTCATTCCAAGTTTTCTAAGGAATCTCCATACTACTTTCCGAAGTGGTTGCATCAGTTTGCAGTCTCACCAGCAATGTTTGAGTGTGCCTTTTCCCCCACTTCCTCACCAATACTTATTGTTTATATTCTTGATAACTGCCATTCTGACTGGAGTGAGATGAAATTTTAGAGTAATTTTGATTTGCATTTCTCAGATTACTAAAGATGTTGAACATTTTTTTCATATATTTGTTGATCAATTATATATTATATTCTGAGAAGTGTCTGTTCAGCTCCTTAGCCTATTTATTGATTGGGTTGTTTGTTTTTTTGGTGTTAAATTTTTTTGAGTTCTTTATATATCCTGAATATTATTTCTCTATCTGATGTAAATGTGGAAAAAATTTGCTCCCAAAATGTGGTTTCTCTATTCACCTTGATTGTTTCTTTTGCTGAGAAGAAGCTTTTTAGTTTGAATCCATCCCATTTATTGAGTCTTGATTTTATTTCTTGCACATTGGGAATCTTTAATTAACTCATTTTTAATATCAGTTTAAAATCTTCAAGTTGATGAAAAAAATCTGAAAATTACTATTTAAGTGAGTCCATTAAGTCCTTATCTGTTGTAAGATTATAAGAATTCATGAGATTAAATTCTTTAAAATCTATTATTATACTTACGTGGAGCTAAAAACAGTTTTTTTTTGTTTTAATCTTGAATCATGTGGAAATAATTACTGGGTGAATAAATTAATGATAATTAAAATTTTAAATAATGAGAAACCAAACCCATATAATCTAGTATTAAATAAAATATTGTGCTAACATTTTCATTTTCCACGAAAGTATGGGAGAAGGCATAAGTAGTTGATTTTAAGCTAAAATTATGTCAGCATAAGGGTTGGGTATATAACTCAGTTATAGAGTGCTTTCTAGCATGGGCAAGGCTCTGGGTTAAATCCCTAATACAGAAAAAAAAAAGTATGTGTGTGTGTGTGTGTGTGTGTGTGTGTGTGTGTGTGTATCATTATTCTTTATCCAAAGAATTGTCTATTTATCAGTAACGTTATTGAGGAACTTTTAAAATTTTAAATAAACCTCATTGTTTTAAAAAACTCTTAAACTTGTGCCAAAATCTCTGAGCATCTAGCTTTTCTTCTTATCTAAGTTATCAAAGCTATTACCTTAACTCACTTCAGTATTCCCTCACAGTGAGGAAGTTAGGAAAAGGCCATTGACCATGATTTTTAAGGTGGGTTTTGCAAGCAAGAAACCATGAAGAGAGAGGTCTCAAGTAAGTCTTAAAGAGAAAGCTGCTAGTCCTTGATAAATGAATTGTTTAGGAGTTTAGTCTTATATCCCAGGAATAGGTATTTTCTGGAGCAAATAGGCTAGTTATTTTTGGTTGATACCAGTGTTATTTAACATGGGAATAAGAATGCATGCTTGGTCCCACAATTGGATTACATTGATTTCATTATTTTTTGTTTTCTGTTCATATTACAGTGATACATTAGCCGTCAAATCTGTCTTATATCTTTTTATTTAAAATAAGCCTTTTGGACATATAGCTGATTTCACTTCTCACCTGTGTCCCTCACTGAAATGGAAGTCCACCTACAGCAGAGATTTTTGTGTGTAGTGTTTACTTTTTTATGCCAAGCACTTACAACATCTAGCAAATAGTAGATGTCTAATATATACTTGTTGAATGCATCTGAATTAATTAGTGTGTTATAGAAGTTAAGAGAAGTTTGAAAAGTAGGGGGTAGAGGAAGAGAGCCAAAGGCAGGGAGGAGGGGAGGGCATGGGGCTGATATCTACCAAATTATGGTTTGTCTATGTACAAATATACCACAATGAATTACACACACACACACAATTATAATGCAGCAATCAAAATAGAAATAATAATAATAATAATAGGGGCTGGGAATGTGGCTCAGGCGGTAGCGCGCTCGCCTGGCATGCGTGTGGCCCAGGTTCGATCCTCAGCACCACATACCAACAAAGATGTTGTGTCCGCCGAGAACTAAAAAATAAAATATTAAAAATTCTCTCTCTCTCTCTCCCCTCTCTCACTCTCTCTTTAAAAAAAATAATAATAATGGAAGAGAGGTCAGTAGAATAGAGCAATTGGATCAGGGAGAGGGAGGAGGAAGAAAGGGAAGATATTGGGGACTAGATCAATCCAATTGTAATGTGTATGTGTGAATATGGCATAATGAATCCCACTCATGTATAATTATAATATACCAATAAACTACAATAAAAATGAGTGGGAAAATAAGAAAAATTTTGAAAAGTCTAGATAGACTACTTAGCAGTTTAAAAATGTACTACAAACCTAACAAAAATTAAGACAATGTTAAACTGGAACATGAACAGATTCCATGAACAGAGTAGAAAATCCAAAAATATGCACACATGCATGCACCCCCACCCCCAATATTATCCCCTGTGGGAGACCACCTCGAACATGACTGAGTTAACTCCCCTGCTGTACACCCATGCTGCTAGACTGCCCCTCTCTTCTAGGGTTCCAGTGACTGTGTCTTCCTACTGCCCCATGAGTGGAGCTACAGCTACAAAAATGGGCCATGACTGGATGCTTTTCTCTTTCTTGCTTCCTGCCCTTTTTTCTATGCTTTTCCCTTTTCCTTTCTTCTCTCATCATGGTTCTCCTTTGGCAACAAATTTAATAAAAGGGGAGAAAATTTTGGAATAGCTTTCAGTTGCAGCTAGCAGCTATGAACAGCTTGGAGTGCTTGAGGAATCCACACTCCTTCAGGCCTAACAGGAACACCTGCAGGATGGGGTGCTCTGCTCTAGCAAGCCATCAATGAAACCACATCCTCAGCACTTGTGGTTAGCATTGCCAAACTACCGGGCCAGGGAACCGAGAGTCAGGGGCTTCAGGGCATGAAATCCCTGACTCAGTAAGCCCCCTTCTTAGGGACAAAGACCCTTCTAGACTGCTTTCCACTATGACAGCAATATTTAGAGTTTCCTCACAGTGTGGTTACATTAGGCAGAAGATGATTGGCTTATGGATATTATCTTACTTATGTATAATTGATGGGCACATCCCACTCGAACCCTATAACAGTTGTGTGCATTCCAAAAATAAACTGAGCTACTAGACTTGAGGTTTGTCACCAGCCAGTTCTCACCAGCTCCCAGACTGAGGTAGCCAAGGTAGCTGAGCAACTAATCGACCACACCAGTGACAGAAACATATGCAAGACAGCATATGAGAAACCTAAACCAGCCAATTATGCTGGACTTTAGTGACTAAGACTACATTTACCTATATGGACAATTGTTGCAAAGATTATTAAAATAGATTTTTTTCTAAAAGTATTTACATTACTGACAGACCTAATTTTATCATTAGTTATTGCCAGCTAATATTTCAGTGCTATAATATGCTGAGGTTAATATTCAGGCTTTACAACAGGTGTATGTCAATTAATCAGACCTAGGCAAACTGCTGGTCTCATAATCCCTGAAATGACTACTTTAAATATTATTCCTTGCTTTTTCAATAACAGCCTTTGTGGCTATGTCTTAAAACTTACAATGTATAGATTTTTTTAAATGTTTGATTTAAATTACTTCCAAGATCCTTCATGGTCAGAAAAGTGTTGATGGAAGGATGAGAACTAAGTTATAATGCTCTAGAAGACAATGTAATGAATAATGTGAATGAGCCCTCTGCTCTGTGGTTTATGGAGAGGCCTAAATTCCATGCCAATGAAAATGTCTATGTTACTGTGGCCAAATGCAATGCCTCCCAATAAAATTGGGAAAAGATTAAGACTCTTCTGACGAGTGTTTGGCGAAGTAATAATAATAACCTGGATCTCCCAAGTTGATTGTGTTATTAAAAAGATATATTTTCTACTAATTCCTTTTGTGTTTCAATAACAGATCATGATCAAGAATCCAGTGACTGAAAGATACAATTTTCCAGTTGCTTTTATATATATATATTAAGAAAGGGGGAATATGTGGGAGACCAACCTCGCACGTGACTGAGTTAACTCCCCTGCTGGGCGATGTGGCGTCAGGCACCCATGCTGCTAGACTGCCCCCCTCTTGTAGGGTTCCAGTGACTGGGTCTTTCTACAGCCCCATGTGTGGAGCTACGCTCCCCTGTTCCTTTGTAATATAACCCCTTGCCCTGTTTAGGATAGAATCTGAAGTGCCTTGTGTGTCCCCTTCTCTTACTGTGCCCTTGGATGTGGCCTACCCAGGTGTCAGTCAACCGGCTGAAGACTCAGCCTCCTGAAACCTGACCCCTTGCTTCATTTGAATAGCTTCTCCTCAATAAAAGGGGTCTGTCCATTCTCTCTCTCTCTCTCTCTCTCTCTCTCTCTCTCTCTGCAGACCCTTAAGATCAGAGGAGGTGTCACAGTGACCCCAAAGAAAAAGGTATTTGTGTCTCTTGTGTGGTTATTTTGCGCAGCCCAGTTAGCCCAGTTCAACTGGAGTGACTCCTAAGTCTTTTTTTTTTAAAACATTTAATCATCTTTTTTTTTTTAAAGAGAGAGTGAGAGAGGAGAGAGAGAGAGAGAGAGAGAATTTTTGATATTTATTTTTTAGTTCTCGGCGGACACAACATCTTTGTTGGTATGTGGTGCTGAGGATCGAACCCCGGCGCAAGCATGCCAGGCGAGCGTGCTACCGCTTGAGCCACATCCCCAGCCCCACTCCTACGTCTTTAAAAAAATTTTTTTTTTTAATATTTACTTTTTAGTTTTCGGCGGACACATCTTTGTTGGTATGTGGTGCTGAGGATGGAACCCGGGCCGCATGCATGCCAGGCAAGCGCGCTATTGCTTGAACCACATCCCCAGCCCCATCTCCTAAGTCTTTTAGTTGTGAACAGAAACCCGGCAATCTTCTAAACTTTTTTTTTTTTTTTCAGTACTGGGGATTGAATCAGGTTGCTGGCTTGGAAGTTGTGATTCTCATTCTCAGCCTCATGAGTTGCTGGGATTACAGGCATGCACCACCATGTCCAGCTTAAAGGGTAGGGATTTTTCTCACAGTTGCCTCTAAGTGGACCACTGCTTCTCTGAGCCCCCCAGTACTTCTGCATTCCTTTGGTTGTGTTGGTTACCACTTAAAACTCAGAAATCAATGCTGATATCACCATAGGACTTCTATAGAGAACTAGAAGAGGGAACATAGGACAGTCCTACTGCCCCTTCATGAACTGGTTCTCACTTCTATCAACAACTTCAACTATAAAGTTGTCAGTTTCTCCGACAGGATTTAAAAATATTCACCAGTGTATGATTTTTCACAAATAAAGATGAGCAAGAAGTTCTCAGGGGTCCACTGTGGGCTCTCTTCTTCCTTAACTTAGTCCTTAGATCCACCATTCTCTCTGCAATAGTGACCCCTCTCTTTCTTTTTGGGAAACCCTGTTTTCTAACTATCAGGGTAGTCTGTTGGAATCATTCTCCTCCCTAGAAGTATAGTTCCCTAAGTTTGAGTTATTTGAAGAATAGTTCAGAGCCTTAACAGGGAAGTCTAATTAAGCTTTGGGAGGTAAAATCTTGTTTAGCAGTTTTATGCAGGTCAATACCAGATCTGGATCTTTGTCAGATCTTCCTACAAAATAATTGTAGATTTTATTTATTGATTTATTTATTTTCTGTGTTGGGGATCAAACCCATGCTAGGCAAGTGCTGTACCACTACATCCCCAGCCCCTATTTGCCTGTATTTATTATTTTGAAAGTTCACTGGGTGGGTAACTTTAGGATTAGAAATGTGTATTTGCAGGGGCTGGGGATGTGGCTCAAGTGGTAGTGCACTCGCCTGGCATGCCTGCGGCCCAGGTTCGATCCTCAGCACCATATACAAAGATGTTGTGTCCGCCGAAAACTAAAATAAATAAATATGTTTAGAAAAATGTGTATTTGCATAATTTAAGAATAAATATTGGCTCATGTTTTTCTAAACTTGCAAGTCAGAAGAGAGACATTTTCCTATTACCCATAATTTGCAAGAACACTGTTGCTTATATTGGAGTAATTATTTACTTTGCTATACATACCAATTGTAGTTCCTTCATTCCATCATTACCCTCACTCTCACTCCTTAACTTTGGTGTTTTCAAATTGTGCTCTCTGTAAGTCTACAAGGAATAATAACATTTAGGCTCAATACCTAACAATGTGCTTATTTAAAGGATGCTACCAGGAAAGAATTGGCTAGAGCATTATAATTATTCCTCAAAGGTTATAAGTTAAATTCTTAGGCATGACACAATTCTCCTTTCTATTCTCTTGGCAGTGTGATGTAGTAGTGGTTTTGGACTTGCAGTTACATAAAAGTGTCATTTATATGTGGCTAAACTTCATTAATCATCAGGTAAATGCAAAGTAAAAGAACACTATAACAATGATATATCACATTTTGCCTGTTGAATTGAAAGTTGCAATAATGGGAAAATAATATAGTATCAGTAAAAGCCAAAGGAAGGAGACACTCTCATCCAATGTTGATACTTGAAACACTCTTCCTGGAAGGTAACCTGCTAGTTGGTATAAATAATTAAAACTTTCTATCAAATAGTTACTCCTCAAAAGCTCATCATAAAAATTGTTGATCAAGCAAAGTTAAGTTTATTAGATTTACTGCAGAAAGAAAGTATACCACTTGAAGCCTTAGTAGTGTCACAAGATGAAAAATTAGGTGGGTGTGGTGGCACATGCTTGTAATTCCAATGGCTCTGGAGTCTGGGGCAGCGGGATCCCAAGTTCAAAGCCCCTCAGCAACTTAGTGAGGCCCTAAGAAACTTAGTGAGACACTTTCTATAAATAAAAAATAAAAAGGGCTAGAGATGTGGCTCAGTGTTTAAGCACCCTGGGTTACGTCCTGGTACCAAAAAAAAAAAAAAAAAAAAAGATGGAAAACTAGAGTCAGTTATTTTTATGTAGTACATGGGCTGGATAATTTTAGGGAAGGTCTTGCAAATCAGGAAGTGATTGGAATTGGAACATTGTATAAAGTAATAATTTTATATTGGTTGGCACAGCAAGGTAGTAGTTTTAAGCATTTCTTGATAAGTAAATGTTTAGTCTTTGTGTTATTTAGCTTTTGTCACTGTAAACAATACCTGGGGGTAATCAATTTATAAAAAGAAAAGGTCAATTTTGGCTCAGTTTTGGAGGTTCCACTCCATGATTGATTAGTCCTGATGCTTTGGGCCTGTGGCATGGTGGGACATCACATTGGCAGCATGTGGCAGAGCAAAACCTCTTATTGCATGGTCAGGCTGAGAGCAAAAAGAAAGGAAGATGCAGAAGGGACTAGGGTCCCAGTGTCCTCTTCAAGGGCATCCCCGTGATGACTAAAAGTCCTACCTCTTTAAATTTTCACTACTTCCTACTAGTGCTAAAATGAGGACAAAGCTTTTATTTAACACATAGGGCCTTTGGGGAACATTTAAGATCCAAACTGTAGCTGTTCACATAAGTAACCTCTTTAATAAATTTACAGTCTTTTATAGACAAGTGTTCCCTGGAACTAGCAACCAACTTATTTTTGTTTGGTCCCAGAATTGTTGGCAATAAAACTATGTCCATTTGCAGTATTTTTTAACATAGGGACAGGTGATTATATTGGTTTAGTTTTCCATGTTTTTCCTTTTATTCACCAATTTTCATTTCAGGGGATTTTAAAAAGAAAAATATTCAGGGTGTGCCTACAAAGATAACATTTTATTGTTTTTGTTTTTGCTTTTTTGGTACGGGGGATTTGAACCCAGTACCACTGAGCTACATCCCAACCTTTTTACTTTATTTTTTAAAAATGTTGGATCTGTTTTACCTTTATTTTTTTTTAATTTTTTTTTTAAAGAGAGAGAGAGAGAGAGAGAGAGAGAGAGAGAGAGAGAGAGAGAGAATTTTTTATTTATTGTTTTAGTTTTCGGCGAACACAACATCTTTGTTTGTATGTGGTGCTGAGGATTGAACCCAGGCCGCACGCATGCCAGGCAAGTGCGCTACCGCTTGAGCCACATTTCCAGCCCTGTTTCACCTTTATTTGATATGTTTATTTATTTATTTAATTAAAAAAATATATATTATTTTGTTGATTTATTTTTATGTGGTGCTGAGGATTGAACCCAGTGTCTCACATGTGCGAGGCAAGTGCTCTGCCACTGAGCCACAACCCCAGCCCCTATTTATTTACTTATTATGTGGTGCTGAGGATCAAACTCAGTGGCTCACATGTGAAGCAAGCGCTCTATCACTGAGCCACAAGCCTGGTCCCCCATTTTTGTTTTTTATTTTGTGACAGGGTCTCATTAAATTGCTTAGGGTCTGGCTAAATTACTGAGGCTTGCCTTGAACTCACAATTATCCTGCGTCAGCCTCCTGAGTTGCTGGGATTACGGGTATGCACCACCATGCCCTCTTATTATTTTTATTTTTAACTAAAATAAACAAATTAGTAATAATCTAAATGGATAAATAATGGGCGTTCATAAAATTGTTTGCAAAACAGCCATAAAATATATTATATTTAATATTAACACAAAAATGTGCCTATGTTGTCAAGTAAAATAACAACAACAACAACAACAACAACATAGGATTATAGTGCATCAGATAGCACTTATTTGGCTTAAAGCAGTAACATGCTAGATCTGATTTATAGGCTTGAGAGAGTGCAGGCCTTTTGAGAGCCAAGTGGACATGCTTTTTCCCAACTCTGCAGTCAGACTTCATGTTGTCTGTTTAATATTGGCCATGGTGAGAATATTTTGAGTACTGACATCAACAAAATCAGCAGGGCTGGGGTTGTGTGTGGCTCAGTGGTAGAGCGCTCACCTAGCACGTGTAGGGCCCTGGGTTCGATCCTCAGCACCACGTAAAAATAAATAAAGGTATTGTGTTTAACTACAACTAAAAATAAACATTAAAAAAAAATCAGCAAACACTACAAATCGCCCTTCCAGAGCTGGTTTATCAGTAAGTACACCACTAGCTTCAAGTAATAGAATACATAATTAGTACAAGGCTTAAACAAACTTTTGTTTGTTTACAAGAAATTCAAAGGCAGTAGGCGGTCCAGGAATGGGGCATCAACTAAGCAATGTCATCCATTTAGACTCTTTTTATTCTCATCTTAGTAAATGTGCCCTTATATTTTATTGCTCAGAAATGGTCTTATAGCCAATCCTAGCTCTAGCTATAAGGGACCTTGGGAGAGCCAGTGACTGTCAGTGCAAAACAGGATATTCCTGACTGGAACATTCATCTTCCTGGAGTTCACCAGTTATTGCTACAAACATATTGGGCTCAGCAAGAAGGATGGGATAGGAAATGGATAAGCAAATAAATGTATCTGTACTAATGTGTATGTGTGTGAAAACATATAAATGCTTATTCTCCTTCCCCTTCCCCTCCCCCACCCCCTTCTTCTTTTTTGGTACTGGGAATTGAACCCAGAGGTGCTCAACCACTGAGCCACACCCTCCACCCTTTTTAATATTTTATGTTGGGACAGGGTCTCGCTGAGTTGCTTAGGGCCTTACTAAGTTGCTGAGGCTGGCTTTGAACTTGCAATCCTCCTGCCTCAGCCTCCAGAGCCACTGTGCTCAACTTAAAAGCTTATAATTTAAAATATATCTATGCATCAAAAAGTCTGAAAAGAAATGTAACATTCTTAAGCAGTTTTTATAATTGGGATAGAGAGGCAGCACTTTGAGGAGAATATTTTATGAATGTTTTAGAGTTTTAAATTTAGAAGAACTTTAAGAAGAGTTTTATGTTCACAGAAAAATGTACAGAGATTTCTTATATACCCTCTGCCCCACAAATACATAGCATCCTCACCAGAGTGGTACTTTTTTATGCTTGATGAACCTATACTGATGCATCATTACTGCTCACAGTCCATAGTTTAGATTGAGATCTCTCTTGGTGTTGTATATTCAATGGATTTGGACAAATTTATACCATTACAATAGCTTATAGGGTATTTTCACTACCCTAAAAATATATGGTTCTCTGTATATATTCATTTCTATTCACATCTTTTTATTGTCTTCACAGTTTTACATTTTCCAGAATGTTATATAATTGATTGCTTGTCAGTTTAGCTTTTGTGATATTAGGGATTAAACCCAGGGCCTTGCACATACTAGGGAAGTGATGTACTACTGAGCTACATCTGCAACCCCATATAGTTGAAATTGTACAGTATGTAGCCTTCTCAGATTGGCTTCTTTCCTTTAGTAATATGTGCTTATGTGTCCTCTATATCTTTTCTTATTTAATTATTTATTTAATTATTTATTTTTTATTATTTCTTACATACATGACAATAGTGGAGTGCTTTACATTCATAATTTTTTTACATTACAATTCTTAATACACCTTTATACTACAATTTAATTCCTCTATATCTTTTCATGGCTTGATAATTCATTTCTTTTTAGTGTTGAATTATTTCCCATTTTTTGGATATACCAGTTCATCCATTCACTTACTAAAGCAACATCTTAGTTGCATCCAAGTTTTGGTAATTATGAATAAAGCTTCTGTAAACATGTAAACATCTATGTGCCAGAGTTTGTGTAGACATAAGTTTTTCAAAGAGCCTGAGTGTTGGAGTATGTTTAGTTTTGCTAGAAATGGTGGTGCACGGGGCTGTAATCCCCATGAAGTTACTTAGCATAGCAACTATTTGGGAGGTTGATGCAGGAAGATCTCATATTCAAGGTCATCCTGGGCAAAGTAAAAATAAAAAAGGTTGGAACATAGCTCAGTTCAATGGTAGAGTGTTTGCCTAAACAAATGTCAGGTCCTGGGTTCAATCCCTAGTACTAGGGGGCGAGGGGAGTGTGTTTAGTCTTATAAGAACTGGTATTCCTTTTTTTAAAAAAATATTCTTTTAGTTGTAGATGGATGTGGGAAGCCATTCTGACACGTGATTGGGTGACTCCCGTTAAGGGCCTGAGGCGCTTTGGCTGTGTCGAAGCTTTCCCGACCCTTTCCTGATGAGAGAGCCCATCCGTGTGGGGGTGTGCCTGACCACTGACCCCGGGGACCCAATCACTGACCCTGACCTTGGAGTGCAGCCCCCCCTCAACCTTCATTGGATGGAATTCTCCCCTCAATCTCTTGTTTCCCAAATAAAAGGCTACTCCCCGGCGTGTTCACTCTCTCTCTCTCCTGCTAGCCCTGAGTAATCCTCGCTGCCCTGCTGGGCGGCTAGAGGTGGGAACCAGAGAGGTGAGCCGTCTCGGACCTAGCAATATAAATAAGGTACTGTCTGTGTGTTTTATTTCGATCTCTTCTAACTAACTTTATGCCTAGGACCTCATTAATGAAACCACTGCGCAGGCCGCGTGGTAGAGATGGACACAATATCTTTATTTTTATTTATTTAATGTGGTGCTGAGGATCAAATCCAGGGCCTCATGTGTGTGAGGCAAACACTCTACCACTCAGCTACAACCCCAACTCAGAACTGGTGTTCTTATAAGAATACCAGTTTGTATTCCCACCACTTTGCATTCTCACCAGCAGTGAGATTTTCTCTTGCTTCACATCCTTGTCAGTATTCAATGGTGTCAGTGTTCAGGATTTTGGCCATTCTATCAGGTTTGTAATGGTATGTTGCTTTAATTTGCATTTTTTCTGATGACATGCAATGTGAAACTGTTTTTCATATACATATTTGCATAGGTGAGGCATCTTTTAAAACCTTTGGTCCATTTTTTAATTAGGTTGTTTGCTTCCTTATTGTTGGATTTTAAGAGTTCTTTGGATCTTTTGTAAGTTTGGGGAGACTTTTGCTCTTCTGTATTAGATCCAATTCATTTAATTTAATTAAATTTATTTGCAGTACTGGGGATTGAACCCAGGGCCTTGCACATGCTAAATTTGCCCCAATTTTTTAAGTCACCATGTATTACAAGAGCAAATGATAAGGATATTTGCATTGTTGGAAAGAAATTAAAATAAATGTGAAGTTACTTAGCATAGAGCTTGGCATGTATGTTTAATGGTACCTGGGTTTACATCTTTTATTTTATGTTAACTTATATATCTTAAGGTTTTTAATATAACCATATGCCTAAATTTTATTGCATTAATCAAATATGTGTGTCTTGTGTTGCTAATCAGAAATAAGAATAATAATCAGAATAAGAAATAAGATTTGGTATAAGATAGGAGGCGGCAAGTGAGAAAGGCAGTTAGGAAGTCAATTCAGGTGTCTCAGCTATTTAGATTGAGTGGTGGGGATAGATTTAATTTTATCTTGATTGATGGTGGAAAAGTTTGGGTTTTATCCTGTAAGCAATGAGGAGCCACTAGAATTAATCAAGACAGTAACATGATGAGAGTGTAATCAGAGTTATGCTGTAGAAAGATTCATTTCTGTTGTAGCACACTGAAGGAACAAAGGACCAAAGTCACTGAGAACAACAATTAGGCCAAGGCCTTTCAATTCTAGGTTGATACCAAAACAGCATAATAATCAAGCACCTGGTGTTTGAACTTTCTTGGGGAGGTTATGGAAAGGTCAAAAGGATGTGCCTCATCTGGTGCTTTAGAGAGCCCTGAGGCTCACACACAAACAATCCGCTCCCAATACTCCCCAGTGTCATAAAGATACACATGTGCCTCTAGGCCTGCTTTTGATTTTTTGTTATTTGATCCTCTTCTCTCATATTTTTCAGGTTAAAAATGCCCTTAGATTTTAATTGCCAACTGCATAGAACAGGGACATGGATGACTTGCATCTGGCCACAAGGAAGGTCCTGACTACATGTGTCTGGGTAGAAAGCAATACAGAAACAAACAAAGGCAGCTGTTTAGTAGTAGGCAAAGGAAGAAGACAGGAGCCTAGAGAAAATGTAGGATTCTTGGATACAGGAATTGAGAGCCTGGAGAGAAGAAAAAAGTTGGCTTGAATTTTTATTGCCTGAGTGTCTAGGAGATTAGAGGTTTTATAAACAACTGGGCATGGTGGTGCATGCCTTTAATCCCAGCAACTTTGGAAGCTGAGGCAGGAGGATCACAAGTTCGAAGCCAGCTTCAGCAACTTAGTGAGACTAACTCAGAAAAAAAGTTGGGGATGTGCTCAGTGGTAGAGTGCCCCTGAGTTCAGCCCCCAGTACTGGGGGTGGGGAGAAGGTAGATTTTAAAAACAGGCAAAAGAGTACTTTGGGAGACTCCCATGATGAGTTGAGAAAGATAATAATCTTAGGTATTCTGAACTCAATAATGTTAGACATTAAAATGGCACTGTTCAAATAGGAGTTAAAAGTTCAAAATCAGAGCTCAGGAAAGGTCAGAGGTAGACCTAAAGATCTGAATATCTGGACCTAGAGTTCACATCTGCAGGAATGGATAACATCATCTAGGAAGCTTATCTGGCATAAAGTGAAGGTTGGGGGCAAAACCAGGAAACATCATGTTGAGGGGCAAGAAGGGATAACAGTTCTTTGAGCAGCATCAAAATGGTCAGAGTTGGAGAAACTAAGGAGTGTAGACTCTCACCTATGCTGGAAATCGGAGGAGAGTTAATTCAGGTGTCTCACCTATTTAGGTTGAGTGGTGGGGATAGATTTAATTATATCTTTTTTTTTTTTTTTTTTTTTTTGTGGTGCTGGGGGTTGAACCCAGGGCCTTGTGCTTACCAAGTGAGCTATATCCCCAGCCCCTGAGATTTGATTATATTTGAAAAGCATTGGTAGAAAGAAGAGATGAATGAAATGAAGCAAAAAAAAAAAAAAAAGTCAGTTGGAGAGTGTCTCTTTAAGTGTTTTTTCTTGAGTAGCAGTAGATGACAAGAGATATCAGAGAATGGACCTTGTAACTATCAGAAAGAAAATCTTCAAGTATTTTGGAATGATTTGATTTATTGTGTAATTGTTGTAATTTTTCTGCTTAAAACCCTTCAGTAGTTTTCTGGCTTGATAAACTCCTAAGTATGACATAGAAGGTTCTCTGTGACCTGGGCTTGGCATATTTCTCCTTCTCCTGCACACAGAGCTTCTTCCACTTGTTCAAATGCTTCCTTGCTATTTATTGTACTGGTGTTTGTAGCTTCCAAGTTTTCCTTCCAATTTCCTGTTAATTTGGTTAATCTATACCTTCCCAGACTAAATTCAAAGTTCTTTTCTATAAATCCTTTCCAGGTGCTCAGGGTTTGAAGGGAAATCGAGGAACCAGAGATGGGTAAGTGAGAAATTAAAGATGGAGACCAGGCAGAGATACACGGGAGAGTTTATTTGTCAGAACTGACAAATAAAGGCCATCTCTCTATGGCAGAGAAAGGTAAAACAGGCTTGGGGGCCAGGATATTTATGGGGCAGGCTCAGGAATCAGAGCTGAGTAGGTCCTAATGCGGGCAGTTAGGGGTTGGGTTGGTGTGAGGGAGTGGTGAGCCTTTCTCAGAAACGCCCTTGGGCAGGAAAACGAAACTTTTTCCTTAAAATGTTGGCTGTCACTTAAGATGGCTGTCCGGATACTAAGCAAGGACCTTATAGGGTTGATTTTAACATTTCCCCACCGATCCCCACTGCACTCATATTATAGACTCTATATTTCTTTTTTTCCTTTTTTTATTTGCTTGGAGGTACTGGGGATTGAACACAGGGCCTGGTGCGTGCTAGACAAGCTCTTAGTAGATGAACTACACCCCCAGCCCTTGTATTTTTATTTTTAAAACTTTTTTATTTATTCTTTTCAGTTACACATGATGGTAGAGTGTATTTTGACATTTCATACATACACAGAGTATAATTTCCCATTCTTCTTGTTTTACATGATGTAGAATTACACTGGTTATGTATTCATACATGAATATAGGATATTTATATCTGATTCATTCTACTGCCTTTTCCCATTACCATTCCCCCTCCCTTACCCCTACTCCCCCCGGTCCAATTTGGTGACTCCCCCGCCCCCACCACCACCATTGTAAGCCAGCATCTGCATATGTGAGAGAACATTCAGCTTTTGGGTTTTTGGTATTGGCTTATTTCACTTAACATGATAGTCTCCAGTTACATTAATTTACTGGTAAATGCCATTATTTCATTCTTCTTTATGGCTGAGTAGTATTCCATTGTGTATATGTACCACATTTTCTTTATTCATTTATCTGTTGAAGGGCACCTAAGTTGGTTCCATAGCTTAGTTATTGTGAATTAAGCTGCTATAAACATGTGGCCAAGTCACTGTAGTTTGCTGATTTTAAGTCCTTTGGGTATATACTGAGGAGAGGAATAACTGGGTTAAATGGTGGTTCCATTCATAGTTTTCTAAGGAATCTCCATTCTGCTTTACAGAGTGTTGCACTAATTTGTAGTTCCGCCAGCAATGTATGAGTGTTCCTTTTTCTCCACATCCTTGTCAACATTTACTGATACTTATATTCTTGATAATTGCCATATTTAGTGAAGTGAGGTGAAATCTCAATGTAGTTTTTTTTTTTAATATTGTTTTAGTTGTAGACAAGTACTATACCTTTATTTATTTATTTAGTTTCATGTGGTGCTAAGGATCGAACCCAGTGCCTCATAAGTGGTAGGCAAGCACTTTATCACTGAGCCACAACCTCAGCCCCTCAATGTAGTTTTTCTTTTTGAAATATTTTTTAGTTGCAATGGACCTTTGTTTTATTTATATATGCAGTACTGAGAATCAAACCCAGTGCTACACATGTGCTATGCAATCATTCTACCACTGAGCCACAACCCTAGCCCCTCAATGTAGTTTTAACTTGCATTTCTCTAATTGTTAGAGGTGTTGAACATTTTTCATATATTTGTTGACCATACGCATTTCTTCTTCTGTGAAGTGTCAGTTCAGTTCCTTTGCCCATTCATTGATTGGGTTATTTGTTTTTTTCAGTCTTAAGTTTTTTTGAGTTCTTTATATATCCTGGAGATGAATCCTCTGAGGTGTAGGTGGCAAAGATTTTCTCCTGTTCTGCAGGCTCTGTTCATGCTTGATTCCTTTGCTGTGAAAAAGCCTTTTAGTTTGATGTCATCCCATTTATTGAGCCTTGAGTTTACTTCTTGTGATTTAGGAGTCTTGTTGAAGAATTTGGTTCTTAAGCTGACATAATGGAGATTTGGGCCTACTTTTTCTTTTTGTAGGCACAGAGTCGCTGGCTTAATGCTTAGGTCCTTGATCTATTTTGGGTCAAGTTTTGTGTAGGGGGAGATGGGTCTAATTTCATTTTGCTACATATGGATTTCCAGTTCTCCCAGCACCATTTGTTGAAGAGGCTATCTTTTCTCCAATGTATATTTATGGTGCTTTTGTCTAGTATAAGATAACTGTATTTATGTGGGTTTGTCCCTGTGTCTTCTAGTCCGTACCATTGGTCTTCATGTCTGTTTTGGTGCTGATACTGTGCAGTTTTGTTACTATAGCTCTGTAGTATAATTTAAGCTACTCCCAGCTCTTTAAAATTTTATTTGGAGATAGGGTCTGGTAAAATTGTCCAGGCTGGCTTCAAACATACTCTCCTCCTGCCTCAGCCACCTGATAGCTGGGATTACAGATACCTGCTACTGGGCCCTGCATACACTCTGCATATCTATAACCTAGCTCAATGCTGGGTACATAGTCTGTCTTGTATAAATGCTGAATGATCAAATATATGAAGATTGGAAATCTTCAAATTGCACTAGAGTGTACAATACACTTATCCTTGCCATGCAATATTCACTTTTGTGATGTTAAAACACAAATAAAAACACTTAAAAATAGTATTTAAGGCTTGTAAAATGAAGCTGTAATCTTATTTGTTGTACTTTTCCATTCTATTTTCTAAACTTTGGAGTGAGCTATTTTTTTTCTTTGAGCTCCTTCTTTTGAAGCAAATTATCCTTTCTGGCTAACGTATTAAGAAGCAGGGACGACCTCCTTTTTAAATCGAAATGACTAAACTCAAGCCAATTAAGATTTCAGCACTGCAAGAATAAAGGAGGTTTTAATCTCAATATATATTTTTATTTATGACCGTTGGCTCTCCCGAGGGAGAACTGGGGACAGACCACCTCAACACCTGGTTTCAGGTTTATTACAATCAACACAGAGTGGGTTTATCATAAAAGGCTTTTTGTATTAAACACTGTGGGGGGGAGGAACATAAAAATCCCTAATCAAAATCTCGACAATTTGCATTGTTCTTTGGGGAATAGGCCTTCAAAAGGCAAGGAACAAAAGAGGATTTGATTTTCCAATCTCCCTGAGGTGGCGGCAGATTGTGAAGCATCTATCTGAAGAAACCAGAGTACTGTATAAATTATAGAGGAAGGTGTGTGTGTGTGTGTGGTGTGTGTGTGTGTGTGTGTGTGTCGGGGGTGGGGGTGGGAAATGGGGTGGGGGAGAGAAGCGAAGAAGGAGAGATGGAGTGCAAACTAATGCTCCAAGGCTTTTTTTTTTTTTTTTTTTTGAGATGGACCTGGTTATGCAATATTTATAGAGAAAGTGGCCTTAACAGCATCAACACTGACCCGCATTCTTCCAACCCAGTTTACCACCCGAAGCTGGGATGCAGTGGGGATGGGAGGAGGGGACTGTAAGCTCTGTGCAACTGGGGAGCGGTCCAGAGGGAAAGCAGCCACTTGTACAGAACCAAGGCCATCGAGTTCCCCTAGAGGACCCCCGGGTTCTTCCTTGGCCGTAGGAATCAGCACAGCAGCTAGTTTAAAGATGCAGGAGCTGGATCTCAGATTTTTATACTGCGTGAAAAGGATTAGGAGGCTGGAAATCTGCATTTCCAGTCAGCTCTGGGGATTCTGAGACCAGGACACCGGGACCGCTCGCAGAGGACACCGCATCGGAGAGTGGGCTGGGCGAATTCTCGCGCCGGGAGGCGGAGCGCCTGGTGCGGGAGCGCGCGTCGCTCCTCAGCAACGGCGCATGCGCCGGCTCTCCGGGCCAGCGAAGGCGCGCAGCTTCGCGGGAGGGCCCTTCCAATCCCAGCCCGGCGTTCTCCGAGTACGTATCCTGGAGCCGCGCGTCCGGGGCTGCGGGAGGCGGGGCGGAAAGGGGTGGGCCTGCTGGGGCGGGGCCGGGGCGGGGCCTGGCGGTCTGAGAAAGTCTGAGAAAGGTTTCGAGGGGCACCGCGTCTCGCCACCCTCCGGAAGTGGCAGTTGTAAACTTTACCTCCCTGGGGCTTTTCTTCTCCCCCTTTGCTACTTGTCCCTTCTCTCTGGGTCCTAAAGTCCATCGGGTTCCAACAGTTTTTACTCTTACCTCCGAGGGCTACCTGTATCTCCTTCTGCCTAGGAGACTTGAAGCTGCCCCTGGGGTCTTGGGTGTGCAGTCTGGACCACAAGAGACCCCCCCGAGGTAACCATGGGTTCTGGGGGGCTTTGAGGCGAACAATTTGGGTCAGTAGGTGTTGAGAAGGGGTTATAGGCTCTAGTGAAGGCTGTGGGGTGTCCCCACTGAGTTTGAGGTTGTCCTGGGCTATGCCTCGCCTGGGGTCACGCCTCCAGTTATCTGCGCTTCATCTTACCGCCCACCTGGAAGATGGAACATCCTAGACAGAGACCTCTGCCACACTACCCTGAGCATAGGGGCGGGGTGGAGGACCAGATGGGAAGACCCAGATGGCCAGGGCTTGGAGCTGGTTAGATTTACCACTCCAGATTGCGGGACTCTTTACCTTCAGGAGAAGGAATACTGTCTTTTTTCTTTTCTTCCTTGAACTCGGGGCCTCAGTGCATACTGGGCAAGCTATCACTGAATACACCCCCCCCCCTTTTTTTTTTTTTAATTTTGAGACAGGGTTTTACTAAATTGCCCAATCTGGTCTTGAACTGAACATTCTTCTGCCCCAGCCTCTCGAGTAGCTGGCTGTGCACCATCATGCTGTTTGTTTTAAAAAATGCCAGCCATGCATTACACACCTTACAACTGTTTAATAAATGAAGGAACGAATTGTGCTAGACTGGGTCTGTAGCTTCTCCTGCCTACACCCCAGGACTCTTAGAAAAACCAGCTGTTAGTTTTTCTGAAGCTGTGAATTTTCAGTGGAAGTGGTGCCTGTTTTTGAATGTTTATTTTTTTTGACACTTACACTTGGCAAATATTTATTTTTATTAGAATTGGTGTCCAGCTTTTACTAATATTTACTGATGTTTTATAAAGTTCTCAATCTTGGAGAAAAGAACCTACCATTTTGTCACTTATTTAACAATTTGTGCCCAGTAACAACAAAATAGTGGTAGAGCAGAGAATGAACATGGTTTCTCATGAAATGCAAAGAAAACCAACCAACCAACCAAACAAAAAAACAAAGACAGTGCAACCTGCTAACAGGAAAAGTGAAGAGAGTACGTCTTAGTCTGAAACTTTTCTGTTTTAGCCACAGCTCAGCCATTTATTAGGTATATGATCTTGGGCAAACCACCCAACTTCTCTTGCATTGGATAATGAACTTTGTCTATAAAGTACCATTGAATTTAAAAAATTCTTAGTCTCAGCCCTGTTGCCTTGGTCTTGTTTTGTGGAAAGAACCACACATCTCCTTTAAAGGTGAAATACATAACTGCTGATAAGAGACTCCCAATTTATAGATACAGTTACTAACGAAGACATCATTGCATATTGGAGGAAAAAAGATGGGCTTACTGTGTTACTAAACCCAAGTAGATAAAGGTGCAGTCAATCAAGGACATTGTTGGAGGCAAGGAAAACAATTTGTTTGGTAAGTCGGCAAAACTGAGAAGATGGGGAAGGGGGCTTGAGGATGTGGCATACCCAAGACCCTGAGTTTGATCCCCAGTACTGCCTGGGGAAAAAAAAAGTAAGACTGAGAGGATGGTAGACTAATGTTCCTTAAGACCACTTTTATGCTGTTTGTTTTTAAAAATGGGGGAAAAAAGGTGGGCTGAAATGATTGATAAAACCTGGTGGCTGGTAATGTGTTGGTTTGCATCCATTTTGAAGGGTGAGATTAGATAAATCACTGGTAAACCAACCTTGGGTTGCTGGTTTTAAATGATTAACAAGGGCTGTGAGCTCAGGGAAGCATTTTTTTTTTTTTTCTAGCAAAGGATAACTACAACATGGAGGTGAAGGGTTGTACCTCCCACCTACAGTAATACTAGCGTCTGTCTTTTCAGCCATTCTTGCTTTTCCTTTGTTTTATGCAGACACACTAAGATAAGTACATTGTGGATGAGCAACTGTGGGACTCACATGTAAAGTAGGAGAACTTGTTTCAAAAAAACTTGTTTCCGACACCTAGAATAGAATCTTTCTGGCTGGTACCTTGTAAGATGTCTTTAGATCATTGGTCCCTTGACTACAATTGCCCTATTATCTATTAAAAAAAAAAAACAACTTTTTATTGAAGAATTATATGCATAATGTCATCTGTTTTACTAGGAATGGTGAGAATAGTCCACCTCTATAATCAAGAGAAGATTCATCTATTAATACATTAACATAAAAACTGATTTAAACTTTGCTTTTATTCATCACTGCTACAGGATGACCTGGTTTTGGCTCAAACCTGTGAAAATGCCATCTGGATTGAGAATCCACTGAAGGTCGGAGTCATCTTTTGTAGAGCTGGCTTCTTGTTGGTTTAGTTTGAATCTGGGAAAGAATGATTTGTGTTGGAGAAATGTGTAGCAGGAAGCAGAAGTACTTTCTTGATAAGTGAGGTCTCACGTGCTCTCTGGCAGGGTCGAATCATATTTTGAAGGTTGATAAGAGGGCACACAGCAGAGCTCCGGAATCAGCCAACCACTGACTCTGTCACTAGATATGTGACTTTGGGCAAGTGATTGAATATATTTTAGCTTTGGTTTCCTCACATATAAAGTAGGAATATTAATAGTGTCTTCCCCTTGGTGTTGGTATAGAATAAATGAGATAATCTGTGTAAAGTTTTTAGCACAGTGTTTGGAGAAGGGATTTTTCATAGTTGGAATGACAATAGGGAGTAACTTTGATGAATCAGACAATTTGTTCACAGATAATGATTGATTGAATATTTTCAAATGGAAAATAATTTTTTAAAAGTTACACAGGTTAGGTGCAGTGGCACATGCCTATAATCTCAGTGACTTGGGAGGATAAGGCAGTAGGATTGCAAATTCAAAGCCAGCCTTAGCAACTTAGAGAGGCCCTAAGCAATTTATTGACTGACTCACAATAAAAATTAAAAAGGGCCCAGAATGTGGCTTAGTGGTTAAGCCCCTGGGTTCAATCTCAAGTATTAAAAAAAAAAAAAAATAAAAAGTTACATAGATATTGAAGAAGAGAAAGGCTGATGTTAATTGCATGTTATAAGGAATTTTTAATTACTCATGTACTTTGGCCAAATTATTGTTTATTTTAACTTTGTGGTGTTTCACAGGTAAATTTTAAGTAAAGCTGGAACAAATCATGAGCACACTGCATTCTTTAACTTAGCTTCCTAGCCCATTGGCATTTTCATTACTGTTACTATCTACTTGACTATCTTCATTATTTCTTTATTTTTTACTCTTTTGGAAGAAGAAGAGAGATTTTATTGTACCTTTTTTGCCATGTTGAATAGCATGGAAATTCCGTGATAGTTTAATTTTAGTTATAGGCCTAACTTTGGCCTTTCATGGATTTCTTCCTAAAACAACATGGAGGTAGGCCCTTGCTCTCAGACATCATCAGGAGCTAAGATTAAAGCTAGAAAGAGGAAGAAAATAATAGTTAGATAAAGGAGACTTTATTTTAGGATTTACTTATTTATTTTTGGTACTGGGGAATTGAACCCAAGGGTGTTTTACCATTGAGCCTCATCCCTAGCCCTTTATTTATTTTTTATTTTGAGACCAGGTCTTGCTAAGTACCCGAGTCTGGTCTTGAACTTGTGATCCTCCTGCCTCAGCCTCCCGAGTTGCAAGTACTACTGGTGTTTGCCATGATTTCCAGTTATTTAGTATTTTTTAAATGATGAATTTATTTATGTTTTGGTGCTGAGGATTGAACTCAGGCCTCACAGATACTGAGCATGTGCTGTACCACTGAACTATACTTCCAGTAATGGTGAATTTTTAAAATTGAGATATAATTCACAAAACTAAAATTTACCACTTTTTTTAGTGGGATAGGGAGGGAGAGCATGGGAGGATGATTATTTCTAGATAGGGAAGAGAGGTGGGAGAGAAAGGGAGGGGGAAGGGAAATAGCAAGGGTGGGGGAATGTGATGGTTATCATTATACAAAATATATATAAGAAGATTTGAAGTTGGTGTCAACATACCTTATATACAGAGATATGAAAAATTGTGGTATATATGTGTATCAAGAATTGTAATGTAAAAAAAAGACTACATGTATAATGGCCTAATTTGGTGTGAATATACTTTATATACAGTCATATACTTGTGCAGTAAATGGGTAATAATGAGTGTAATACATTCCACTATTGTCATATATGTAAAAAAAATAAGATAATTTCTATCAAAGTAAAAAAAAATTACCACTTTTAAAAAATATTTATTTTTTTAGTTGTAGGTAGACACATAATATCTTTATTTCATTTTTATGTGGTGCTGAGGATTGAACCCAGTGCCTCATGTGTGCTAGGTGAGTGTTCTACAACTGAGCCACAACCCCAGCCCAAAATTTGAAAGTGTAGAATTCAATGTTTTTAGCTTATTTCGTATAAAGTATAACCATTACCACTTTTCATCATCCCTCCAATTAAAACCTATTAGAAATCAGATGCAATTCCCTCTTTTCCTACTCTCAGGCAATCATGATCCTATTTTCAGTTTCTATGCATTTTATATTCTGGACATTTTATATTAGTCTAATCAAACCATATGTGGTTTTTGGTGTCTGTCTTCTAGCGTGTTTTCAGCGTCCATGCATGTTGTGGCATCTATCAGTAATTCCTTTTTTCAATTCCTTTGTTGAATAATATCCTATGTTGTATTTACTCATTGATTAATAGGTGAACATTTGGATTATTTTCACTTTTGGCGATTATGAACATGAATATTTGTGTACAAGTTTCTTTAAAGTCCAGTGATTTATCTTTGAATGTGTCTTGGTATCAGTTGTGCTGGGTCAGCCTTGTTAAATACTCAGTTTGCTTTTTCAAAATATAGATTAAGCTTTTTTTCTGTTTCAGGAAAGTTTTCTCTAATTTGTGTTTTTAGAATTCATTCTGCTCTTTTGCTTTGATTTTCTTATTCAAGGACTTCTTTTATCCTCATGTTGATTATTTGTCTACAATATTTGTCACTTTCGCCTGAATCCTTTTGATCTCTTTCTTTGTTTTTTAACTTAAGTTTTCTTCTTTTTTATTTCCTCTATATTTTAGGAAATTTTTCAGGTCATGTCTCTTTGCTCTTACATTTCTTCTGATTTAACCTTTATTCAAATGATATTTTACTTTAATTTCTAATTTCTGTCTTCTCATTTTTGAGTTTTCCTAATTCTGATTCATATTCTTTCATGTCTTCTGACATTTGCTTAATGTCTTTTTTTTGGGGGTGGGGGTACTGGGGGTTGAACTCAGGGCACTTGACCACTGAGCCACATCTCCAGCCCTATTATGTATTTTATTTAGAGGTAGGGTCTCACTGAGTTGCTTAGTGCCTTGCTAAATTGCTGAGGCTGTTTTTTTTTTTTTTTTTAAGAGAGAGAGAGGGAGAGAGAGAGAGAATTTTTAAATATTTATTTTTTAGTTCTCGGCAGACATAACATCTTTGTCTGTATGTGGTGCTGAGGATCGAACCCGGGCTGCATGCATGCCAGGTGCTTGAGCCACATCCCCAGCCCCCCTGAGGCTGGTTTTGAACTTGTGATCCTCCTGCCTCTGCCTCCCAAGCTGCTGGGATTACAAGTGTGCACCACCTTGCCAGGCCCATTTGCTTAATGTCTTTAAGTTCATTTTGTAGTAGTAAGTTATAGTTTTTTATTTTTTAATAACTTTATTTATTTACTTTTTTATGTGGTGCTGTCAAACCCAGTGCTTCACCTGTGCTAGACAAGTGCTGTACCCTTGAGGTATAGCCCCAGACCCAAGTTATTACCTGTTTTTATTACCAAGTTTTTACCTGTTTCGTGGGGATGTCTTTCTGTCATGTTTCATTCGTGGGGATGTCTTTCTGTCATGCTTTCATTTATAGGATGCTATTCTGCTCCTTAATCTTTTTTTCTTATGTCAACTTTGTATGGATTTTGACCACAATTCTTTTCTTACACTAATTTTTGTGGGAGATTAATTTACCTGAACTTTTGAGAATGACACAGGTTTATGAAGGCCTTTTTTTTTTTTTTTTTTTTTTTTTTTAGGTATTGAATGTAGTGGTGCTCTACCACTGAGCTACATCCCCAGCCCTTTTTTTTTTTTTAAATTATTTTTTGTAGTACTGCGGATTGAATCCAAGAGCATTCTACCTCTGAACTATATCCTCAGTTCTTTTTCTTTTTTATTTTTTAATTACAGTGCAGTTTTTTTTTTTTTGGTAGTTGTAGATAGACAGAATGCCTTTATCTTATTTTTTAATGTGGTGCTGAGAATCGAACCCAGTGCCTCACGCATGCTAGGCAAGCGCTCTAACATTGAGCTACAGCCCCAGCCCCTCAGTTCTTTTTTTAAATTGTGTTTTCAGACATGTCTCATTAAATTGTTGAAGCTGGCCTCAATCTTGTGATCCTCCTGCCTTGCTCTCTTGAGTCTCTGGTATTATAAGTTAGAAAAGATTTTCTATTTCATAAAACTCTGTTGTGAGTTGTTTTTTATATGTGTGTATGTTAAAAACTATGATGACTTGTTTTGAGATTTTCTGTTTCCTCCTCCAGTTTGGTCTTGGCCATCTCCTTACTTTGATTTTTTTCTCTGTCCTGCTCCACTTTCATTCTATCCTCAGCAGTTTTTCTTTAGTTTGAGCCCCTGGCTAGGAAAGGGAACTTGACAAATCCGTTTTGAGAGTTCATTGGGGCTGGGCTGTCCCAGCTCTTTCATGACTGTGTTAACCATATATATTGCAGGTACCTACTCTTGACATTGGCTGACCTCTCATTTTCATCTGTTGCTCTCAAATTGGCCTGCATTAAATATATGTTGGCTCCTGGGGGTCCTGTCATATGTGCCTTCTTATTTTCCTCAGCTTTCTTTTCTTTTCTTTTTTTTTTTTTTAAAGAATTTTTTTAATATTTATTTTTTAGTTCTCGGCGGACACAGCATCTTTGTTGGTATGTGGTGCTGAGGATCGAACCCGGGCCGCACGCATGCCAGGCGAGCGCGCTACCGCTTGAGCCACATCCCCAGCCCCTTTTCTTTTCTTTTTAAAATTTTTTTTTCTTAGTTGTAGTTGGACACGATACCTTTATTTATTTATTTATTTATTTTATTTTTATGTGATGCTGAGGATCAAACCCATGTCCTCGCACGTGCTAGGTGAGTTCTCTACCACTGAGCACTTCTCTATCACTGAGCCACAACTCCAGCTCCCTCAGCTTTTTTTTCTATGGATACCATCACCGCTCCCTTGTAGCTATTGTGGCTTTTGATGGTTTGTCCTTCATTTTTATTTTCTAATTTTTTTTGGTGAGTGCTGACTATAATTGCTTGGTTTCTCTACTTAATTGCCTTAGATAGGATTTTTACAAAATCCCTCATTTATATTAATGAGGAAATTACACTACAGAAAAATAGACTTGATAAAAGACCCACATAGCCAGAGCTGATTTGAGAATTGATTTTCCTATTATATTTTTGTTTATTCAACTTTTTTTCTTTTAATTTTGCATGGGCATTTTCAAATCATGTATATAGTTTTCTTTGATGTATAGCAAGTTACCACAAATGCAGTGGTTTAAAACAGCACACATTTGTTATTGCACAGTCTCTATGGGTCAAGGCCTACTCTTAACTGGTCTTCTGCTCAGGTCCTCACAAGGGTGCAATCAAGATGCTGGCGGGGCTGTGTTCTCAACTAGAGGCAGACTGGATAGAATCTGCTCAGATCTTTCAGGTCTTTGGGAGAGTTTATTTCCTTGCTGAGGGATCTGACTATGTACTAGCTATTGGGTGGAGGCCACCCTTAGGTCTAAGAGACTTTTTGCAGTCCTCTGCCGTGTGGCCCTCTGTATAGCCATTTCATAGCATGACAGTTTGCCTCTTTGAGGACAGCAAGAGATTGTCATTCAAGCTGCTAAGGGTCTTCGTTTTCCCCCCCTTCTGGGGATTGAACCGAGTTCTGGGGATTGAACCCAGAGCCTTATGTGTCCCAGGCAACCACTCTATCATTGAACTATAACCCCTGCCCTTAAGATGCTTATATAATGTATGGTAATCATGGGGATGGGATAAAATTAAATCACAAGTTGATCACAGTTAATGGGAGGATTTATATAAGAGTAACACCAGGGGTGAAGATGGTGGGGACTATTTGTTTATGATATTATCTGTATAAATGATCTGGAAATTGAAGAATATCACTATTGAGCTATAGATATCACTATCTGTGTAAATAAGACCATTCAGATTTGAAAATGATTAGATGCCAAAACAAACAATACATTAAAAATGATGAGTATTTTCAATTTAGTTTTATTGGAATAACTTTATTAAAATTTGATGAACTTCTGCACTTCTGTTCCCAAGATTAACTAAAAAGACATCATTAAGGCTATAATTATATACAATTCTTCTCTTTCTGTTTCTCTCTCTCTCTCTCTCTCTCTCTCTCTCTTTGGTGGTGCTAGGGATCAAATCCAGGACCTTGAGGATACTAGACAAGTGCTCTACCACTGAGCTACATCCTCAGTCCATTTTAAGTTCTTTTCCTGTAAGGTAAATAGAGGTTTGTTGGTCCTTCTTATGCCACATATGCATAAACATGTGTGCATTATGTGTGTGTATGTATTTAAATTTTTTTAAAAATTTTTTACAAAAATAGATTTTAAATATATACTTTTTAACTTTGGACATTTCTCTTCAGTACAGTTAAGTCCATTTCTTTAAGATTCTAACTCTTCTTCCATTCTGTATTCAGTTCCCTGGAATTCTGACTTTTGGAAGCATGGTGGTAAGATAAAAAGGTTTTGGGATTCAGTATCCGAGGACCTTCATCGAGTCCCAGTGCTACCCCTTAATAGCTGACTAGTATTGCACAAGTCATTTAGCTTCTTTGAATCAGATAAGTTTCCTTAATTGAAGTAAGGATGATAAACCTGAGGTGATAACTTACAGGTAAACTTTGTGAATCATAAAGTTTCTTGCAGAAAGAATTTGGGCCTTAGAGTCAGACAGTTGTGAGTTGGGATTTTTGAACCTGTAAGTATGTGACATTTGTCAAGCTGTTTCTAATCTTTGAACCTTAGTTTTTTTCCTTGAAAAATGGTACAATGTAGATTGTAGTGTTGTAGGGAGCAAAGTTCTAGATAAAAGTACCAAGTACAGTGCCTTAATACTGTAGTAAGGTGCTCAGTAGATTAATAATATTTGTTTTTTTTTAATATTTATTTTTTAGTTCTCGGTGGACACAACATCTTTGTTTGTATGTGGTGCTGAGGATCGAACCCGGGCCGCACGCATGCCAGGCGAGCGCGCTACCGCTTGAGCCACATCCCCAGCCCGATTAATAATATTTGTATTTGTTATTTGTTTGTATATCACTATTCTCAAAGTTATTTTGTCCTGGAGAAATGGTGTCTTTTCTTTTTGTTTGTTTATTTTTTTGCAATATAGGGAGGCAACCCAACCCGGGGCCTCATACATGCTAGACAAATGCCCTACCACTGAATTATGTCCCCAGACCAGAAATAGGTTTTTATTCCTGGTCTTCTCCAAAATTCCTTTGTACTTGCCCTAGGCCAAACTATTGTACATCAGTATCTATTCTACATGAACTGTGAGATACATGAACCTCTGACTGTTTTAAAGAGCTTTTTGTGTCTATAGGAGTCATCAATTTTCAGCGCTGTAGCTGAGACAGACTGCTTACTTGAATCCCTTTTGTTTCAGTGGTCTCTTCTGAGGCATGTTTAGTTGGAGCAATGATAGAACAGGTTGCCACCTTTTTCTCTCTTTTAAGTCTTTTGTATATCTTTGCACACCCATAATTTTACTAAATAATTCTCTTATTACATTTTTTTCCCAGACCAGATGACCCCAAATATCATCTACTACTTTTCTTTATTGGATCCTTCTGTTTTTCAGAGTTTGTATTCAGTAATAAAAACTGATAATGGGTGGTACTGTATAATTGTTGTATATATTTATCTATTTATTTTTCAATCTATTTTGAGTTGTAGACACAATACCTTTATTTTATTTATTTATTTTTATGTGGTGCTAAAGATATGAACCCAGTGCCTCGCATGTGCTAGGCAAGCACTCTATCACTGAGCTACAATCACAGTCCTGTATAAATGATTTAAATCTTAAATATATGAGGTTGATATAATTATCCCCTTTTTATTGTAGAGGAAGCAGGTTCAAAGTATTTAAATGACTTGCCCAAGACCACATAGTTTAAGATACTTATTGGAATCCTAGTTTTGATCTTTCTGAGTTTAAAACTCATGGTTTTTCTTTGGATATGGGATTTATGGGAATACAAAAAGGTACTTGTGGGATGTTGATATTTGTATATGTTTGAACCAAGTGCACTATTATTATCTTTTGGTTTAAGATATTTACCCAGAGATTGCTTAACACTGTAATAAAGTAGTTTTATATGGTTGACTCTGTATAATTTTTTTAAAAAATATTTTTAGTTGTATATGGACACAACACCTTTATTTATTTATTTATTTATTTATTTATTTGTGGTGCTGAGGATCAAATTCAGTGCCTCAGCGCTCTACCACTGAACTACAACCCTAGTTGACTCTGTATAATTTGAAGTAGCTCCTATGGAAGAGAGTTTCATAAAGTAGGCCAGAGTGCATGATAAATATTATTCTTTTTCCTTCTTCCTCCTTGGTCTCTTTGACCTTTGAAAATTACTGTGGATTAATTATTAAAATAATTAAATTATTTAAAGATTAATTATGAAGGAAGATCTTTTGTGTGGATTAGTAAAAAAAAAAAAAACTTTTTCATAGAGTTATCTACATGATTAGGAGAGTTAATTTTTTTTTTTTTGTACCAGGGATTGAACCCAGGGGTATTTAACTACTGAGCCACATCCCCACCCCTTTTTTATATTTTATTTAGAGACAGAGTCTCACTGTGTTGCTGAGGGCCTCATTAAGTTGCTGAGGCTGGCTTTGAACTCATGATTTTCCTGCCTCAGATTTCTGAGTCACTGGAATTATGGGTGTGCACCACTGTACCTGGCAAGAGAGTTAATTTTTGTGTGTGTGGTACTAGGGATTGAACCTGAGAGTGTTCTATTACTGAGCTACATCCCTGTGTTTTTTGTTTTGAGGTAGGGTCTTTCTAAGTTCTGGAGGCTGACCTCAAATTTGGCAATCCTCCTGCCTTAACTTCCTGAATCACTGGAATGACAGGTGTGTGCCATCATACCTTGCAACAGAGTTAATTTTAAATTTTTGTTTTACTAGTGTTGCAGCCTTGCTAGTAGTAACTGGTTAAAAATAACTCTAGGTTTCTTGGGCTGGGGTTGTGGCTCAGTGGTAGAGCGTTTGCCTAGCATGTGTGAGGCACTGGGTTCGATTTTCAGCACCACATATAATAAATAAAGTCCATTGACAACTAAAAAAATATTTAAGAAAATAATTCTAGGTTTCTTTTCCAGGAGTTATTAAAGGCCAAGATACTTATTTAAAATTAAAAACAATTTTAAAAGTTAGGACTGGGACTGTAGCTTAGTGGTAGAGTACTTGCCTAGCACTGTGTGAGGCCCTGGGTTCGATCCTCACCACCACATAAAAACAAAGAAATAGAATAAAGGTATTATGAAAAAAAAAAGTTTTAAAAAAATTAATAATTTTTTTTTGAGATGGATTTGTGATATTGCTTAGCCTGGCCTTGAACTCAGGTCTCAAGTAATCCTACTGCTTTAGACACCTCAGTGCTGGGACTATATAAGTGCACACCACCATACCCAGCTCAAAAAACATTTTGAATTGTAAATTTGAGTGAATTTGAGTGAGTCAAAACTTTTCTGTTTGATTTCTCTTGAGAACTTTTGAATGAAAACCATCTGAAATTAAAAAAAAAAAAAAAGAAAATTACCATGGTATTTTTATTTGGGAGTACTTTGGCCTCTTTGGTTGCAACATTGAATTTTAAAAGTGTCTCATTTATGAGAAAGGCTTTGGGGACCCAAACATGCCCTTGAATTTTACTTTCTTTCAAATTGAATTTTATGCCCTAGAGTTAGGTACTGTGTGTTCCTTTTCTGAGTTCAAGAGTAATTTGTCACTTGCTATAATTTTTCAGTTGAGAAATTAAAATCTAAAAGCTAATCATTACCTTGTTCTCATAAGAAGGAACATATTTTTTTAAACATTTTGTCAGTTTTGCTTCTAGTGTTTTTTAAAAGAAATAAAACATTACAACTTTTTAGAATTTCATATTTGTTATATAGTAATTTAAAAGTGAACAAATACCATAGATCAAAAGAAAAGTCATCCATACTCTCAGGATTCAATATAAAACTGCTGTTGTATTGTTTATTATATTAACAGACTTCAGTCCATCTAACCTGTAAGTCACAGACATCTTGGACAGTTTCAGTCATCTATAAGGAGGTATATCATTAAGAAACAGTGGGGTATTTTGAAAGAGTTGGAAGACTTACCATGAGTTTAAACACTTCAAATAATGCCACTGGTGAGACCCAAAGGTAAGCCTCCAGTCTCTTTCTTTAGTTAAAAAATGCTTTTGGGTGTAAGGAACAGGGAGAATTTAAGTGGTTGGTGGAGCTAATTGTAAGAATGCTCATGGGATGGTAAAGGAAGTAGAAGTTTCTTGGGACTGGAGGAGCAGGGATGATGCCTCATAAGGATAGTATTAGAGCTAGACTATGGGGACTGTTGTGTTCCTTTGTTAACTTGGACCATAAAAGTCCTTGTATCTAAACTTCCTTTTAGTCTTAATTATCTTTTAGTACTCTAAGTCTTTTTCTTGTATTTCTGCTTATTTACATTTGTATTTGATCATGGCTTTGTTTTGCCATAACATCTGTGGGTCTCATTGCTCTTCTTCATTGCTGCAGCTCTGCTTCATGGCTTAGGCTCCCGTTGCTAACTGCTCTTTTACTTGATATCTCTCAGTTTACATTTGAGGAAGAAGCATCTAATTGCTATGTTTCATCTTTTTTGTACCATGGATTTCTTTCTGCCTTTGGGTAAGGGGCTTATATTTGGTTCATTCATCTCTGGTAGGTGAAGTGCATAATACAAAACTGGACCATTTAGGAGAGTAAAACTCTCTACCAGATGTAGTTTACAATAAAAAGTAAATGATCAGGACTTTTATAGTCACAGATCAGTAATATTCTGTGAATCTAAAACTAAAACATTTGAGGTTATATTTGTTTGTTGTATTCTGTTTTTAAAATAATGCATTTGAAGTGTATTTAAAAAAAGCATTGTGGGGGTAGAAAGTGGGTATTTCTTGCTCATACTTAAGTTTAAGAAGGTATACATGTATATATGTATGCATGTGATCTAACCTCTTAGAGTTAACTACTCTAACATTTTGGTAAATATTTGTCCAGATTTTTAAAATGAAAATATCAGTGTTATATAAACCTATATTTTGGATTAAAATTATAGTATTTCATATTATTTAGTATCATTCTTTTCAATTTGGAGAGGAAACATCAATAGACATCTGTTGTATTTTTTAATGGCTAAATTATTCTTCTTAATTTTAGAGTCCAAATAAAGTTATTTGAACTCTATTTACCACAGATCTACTTTTTATATATATATGTAGATTTACCTTTCTGAACAACTCATATCAATGGACTCATGCAGTATGTAGTTTTTGGGGTACATTCTTGAGGTCTGTTGTGTGGTAGCATATATTATTACTTTGTTTTGTTTTATTGATGAACAATAATCCATTTTATGGATAGACTACATTTTGGTTACCTATTTACCAGTTGTTGGACATTTGAGTTGTTTCCACTTTTTGGCTACTATGAATAATGTGGCTATAAATATTTGCAAATAAATATTTTGTGTTGGCAAATATTTTTGCTTCTCTTTTGGAGTAATCTCTTAGGAGCAGCATTGCTCTATCATACAGTAAATTTATGCTGAAAATTTTAAGAAACTGCTAAATTATATTCTAAGGTGACTGGACGATTATACATTCCCACTAGTAATATCTGAGAGTTTTAGTTTCTCTACATTTTTACCAACACTTGTTATTATCTAATTATAGATATCATCTTCTATAGCTGTAAAGTGGTAGGTTATTATGGTCTTAATTTGAATTTTTTTAATGACTAATGATGCTAAACATCTTTGAATGTGCCTTTTGACCATTCATATATCTTCATTGGTGAAATGTCCTTTCAGATCTTTTGCCCATTTTTAAATTGGGTCATTTTCTTATTAAGTTTTAAGATTTTTGGGGGTAATGAGAATTGAACCCACAGGTGCTTAACCACTGAGTCACATCCCCAGCCCTTTTTGTTTTTTATTTTGAGACAGGGTCTTGCTAAGTTGTACAGGGCCTCACCAAGTTGCTGAGGCTGGCTTTGAACTTGTGATCTTTCTGCCTCAGCCTCCTCAGTTGCTGGGATTATATAGGTGTGAGACACCACACCTGAAACTTAATTCTTTTTTTAAAATATGTATTTTATTTTTAATTGATACAGCAGTGGGACATTTCAGTAATATCTTTGGATTTTTTAATATTTATTTTTTGGTTGTAGATGCACATAATACCTTTATTTATTTTTATGTGGTGCTGAGGATCAAAACCAGGACCCCGGATGTGCCAAGCGAGCACTCTACCCCTGAGCCACAAACCCAACCCTGAAACTTAATTCTTTATATAGTCTTGATACAAATATGTGATTTGCAAATATCTTCTCCCATTCTGTGGCTTGACTTTTTCTTTTCTTTCTTTCTTTCTTTCTTTTTTTTTGGTACTGGGGATTGAATCCAGAGGAACTTAACAACTGAGCCATATCCTCAGCCTTTTTTTGTATTTTATTTTGGGTGTCATTTTAGCATATCCTTTCTTCCCTATCCTGGAAATCCCTTTGCTTTTTTCCTTTGTTGAATGCTTGTACTATCTCATGGCTTTCTCAGTTTAGGTCCAAACAAATCCTTCATTAGCCTTCTGTGAAATCTCAGTTCATGGGAGGCAAATGCTTTGAAGCCTTGTAGATCTGAAAGGTAGTCTTTCTTGTGGCCTTGTCTTTGCATGATAACTTTTTGGGCAAAAAATTCTAAGTTGGAAATTATTTTCCCTTGGAATTTTGACAGGCATTGAAACATTGTCTTCTAATTTCTGGTGTTTCTGTTGAGCAAGAATTATTTATTTATTTATTTATTTATTTATTTTTTAGAGAGAGAGAGAGAGAGAGAGATATGGAGAATTTTTTAAAATTTATTTATTTTTTTAATTTTAATTTTAATTTTTTTTAATTGGTTGTTCAAAACATTACATAGTTCTTGATATATCATATTTCACACTTTGATTCAAGTGGGTTATGAACTCCCATTTTTACCCCGTATACAGATTGCAGAATCACATCAGTTACACTTCCACTAATTTACATATTGACATACTCATGTCTGTTATATTCTGCTGCCTTTCCTATCCTCTACTATCCCCCGAATTTTTTTTAATATTTATTTTTTTCGAGCATTTTAATGTTTTGGACAACTAATAATAATAAAAAAATATTTTTTAGTTTTCGGCAGACACAACATCTTTGTTTGTATGTGGTGCTGAGGATCTAACCTGGCCCGCACGCATGCCAGGCGAGCGCGCTACCGCTTGAGCCACATCCCCAGCCCGAGAAAGAATTTTTTAAACCTTTATGTAAAACCCATTTATTTCTCTCTTGAATTTGGAGGAGCTCTTTTTTGGTCCCTTGTTTTCTGAAATGTGTATGCATTCATACTTCATGGGTTGAAACTCATATCCTTCAGAATTTAGATTTTAAAAAAATTCTACTATTTAATAATTTCCTGCTATCCAGAGAGTAATAGTGGCTGTAAAGAGGGTGTAGTGGCACATGTCTGTAATCCTAGCAGCTTGGGAGGCTGAGGAAGGAAGATCTTGAGGTCAAAGCCAGCCTCAGCAATGGCAAGATGCTAAGCAACTCAGTGAGACCCTGTCTCTAAATAAAATACAAAATAGGGCCGGGGATGTGCCCCTGAGTTCAATTCCCAGTACTGCACCCCTTCCTCACCAAAAAATAGAGTTTATGTATCATGGAGCCAAGCTTCCAGAGTATGAATTCCACCCCTGTTCCTTGATAGCCTTGTGAATTTGAACAACCTCTCCGTGAATCAGTTTCCTTATCTGTAAAGTTAGGGTCCTAATGGTACCTATCTAATGTGTTTGTTATGAAGATTAAGTTAGTTGTATGTGTAAAATGTTTAGCACAGTATTTGTAAAATAGTGTTTTTGTTACAAATTCATATTTTCTCATTCTGTAACTCTTTTTTTAAAAAAATATTTATTTATTTATTTTAGTTGTAGTTAGACACAATATATTTATTTATTTATTTATTTTTATGTGGTGCTGAGGATTGAACCCAGTGCTCACATGTGCTAGGCAAGTGCTCTACCACTGAGCCACAATCCCGGCCCTGTAACTCTTTATTTAGGTTTTGAACCTGTTAGTCTTCTAATTTTTAATTTTTTAAAAGTTTCATCTCCCTTTATTGTTTTAAAGACTTTTCTTTTACATTTATTTATTTAGTTTTCCATTTCTGTTTGTTTTTATTTCCCAAGAGCTATATTTTTTCATCAGAATATTTCATTTCTTATTGTATCTATGGATGTGATTTTATGGTTGTTATATCTTTTCCTATTTTTCTAAGGACATTACTTTTCATTTTTCTCCCTCTTTAAAGTTGTCTTCTTTCTATATAGTTTTTTTTAAATAAATATTTTTAGTTATAGATGGACAAGGTACCTTTATTTCATTTATTTATTTTTATGTGGTGCTGAGTATTGAACCCAGTGCTTCACACATGTTAGATGAGTGCTCACCACTGAGCTACAGCCACAGCCCTCTACATGGTTTTTGTGGACTCCTTTCCTCTCACCTTATTTTTGATCTCTTTCAGATTTGATGAAACTTTTGGTTATCCTTGACTGCCTATTCATATTTATTTATTTTATTTTATTTTATTTTATTTTTTTAAAGAGAGAGTGTGAGACAGAGACAGAGAGAGAGAGAGAGAGAGAGAGAGAGAGAGAGAGAGAGAATTTTTAAATATTTATTTTTTTAGTTTTCGGCAGACACAACATCTCTGTTTGTATGTGGTGCTGAGGATCGAACCCGGGCCGCGCACGCATGCCAGGCGAGCGCGCTACCGCTTGAGCCACATCCCCAGCCCGCCTATTCATATTTAAAAGCAGGGACTTACTTTAAAAAGATGACTGGAAGCTTAGTGTGTGAGGCTTTGTGATTGTGGGTTAGGGTTAGGGTTAGGGTTAGGGTTAGGGTTAGGGTTTAGGGTTTAGGGTTTAGGGTTAGGGTTAGGGTTAGGGTTAAGTTGGTTAAGTTGTTTTGCTGGTTGGCATCAGCATCTTTAGGGCTAGATTATCCAGGGAAGATACTTCCAAACTCTGCTTGGCTATCATTATTCTGGCAGACAAGTAATATTAAATCTCATTCATTATAAGATGGTTCTGGACTTAGGATGGTTCAACTTATGATTTACAGTGGTATAGAAATTATTTATATTCAGCAGAAATCATATTTTGAATTTTGATCTCTTCCTATGCTAGCATATGTGGTACAATATTCTCTTGTAATGCCAAGCAATGGGGGCGGCCTGCATCTCCCAGCCAGCCATGTAATCATGAGGGTAAATAACTGATTTAGTGTACTGTGTTGTTAAACTGTGATGTATGGTAGATTAGATATATTAAATACATTTCAACTTAAGAATTTTCAATTTCAGTGGTTTTATTGGGATGTTATCCTATTGTAAGTTGAGAGGCATCTGTAATTTACTCAAGCCTGTTATTTTTTTAAATTTATATATGACAGCGGAATGCATAACAATTCTTATTACACATATAGAGCAAAATTTTTCATATTTCTGGTTGTATACACAGTATATTCACACCAATTTGTGTCTTCATACCTGTACTTTGGATAATAATAATCATCACATTCCACCATCATTAATAACCCCATGCCCCCTTCCTTCCCCAACAACCGCTCTTCCTGATCTAGAGTTCATCTATTCCTTCCACGGGAAGCCTCGTATTTTTAGTGGGGAACCATTACCCCATTGTATATAATGTTTTATAATCCAAGAACCCTCTTTTTTTTCTACTTTTAAAAAATTGGTGCAATATAGTTGTACATATTGATGGGATTTGTTGTTACATATTCGTACATGCACACAATGTAACTATACAATTTGGCCAATATCAGTCCCCATCATTTCCCCCTACCTTCCCTGCCTCCCACTTCTTGGTCAAGGATCCTTTTTTTTTTCCCCTCTCCAGGGAATTAAACCTAGTGTTCTGCCAGACTGGGGAAGAGATAAGTACCCCATTGTACTGTGTGCGGAGAAGATCCAAGGACCTAATTGTTTTATTTTGTTGTAAAACTTTCAAATAAGTTTCTTGTTTTCTGCTCTACTTCACCCCCATTTTTCAAAGTGTTAAAGTGACTTAGCTTGTTGAGGCTCTGATGCAAACACATTGCTTTTTCCTCTGCTTGCTTTGAATTTAACTTTCTTAAGTAAATCAGTTACATATCAACTTTTTAGTTTCCAGTACTTTATTGATATTGTTTCATCTTCTGTGCTCTTTCTCCTGTGGGTTTCTACCTTTAAATTCTGTTTGCTATTACTTTATTTATTTTTTCTTTCAGTAGGAAGAGAGTAAAGTGTTTTAGTCTGCCATTTTAAAGTAGACTAAGTCTGTATTCTCTTATTTATGCCTTTTCTTTTGGTAATATATATTACACTTGTAGTAAATAAAATGAATCATTTAAAAAGATAAAAGAAATGGGCACCTTCTTGACACATGCCTGTAATTCCAGGCTGAGAAAGGAGGTTCACAAGTTCAAAGCCAGCCTCAACAGTATTGTGAGGCCTTAGGTAATTTAATGAGACCCTGGCTCAAAACAAAACAATTTTTTTAAAATATTTTATTTGTTTTAGTTTTCGGCGGACACAACATCTTTGTTTGTATGTGGTGCTGAGGATCGAACCGGGCCGCACGCATGCCAGGCGCGCGCGCTACCTCTTGAGCCACATCCCCAGCCCAACAAAAAATTTTTGACTAGGGATGTGGCTCATTGCCCCTGGATTCAATATCTAGTACCAAAAAAGGAAAAAGAAAAAGAAAGAACTCCATTTTTTACAACTACCTAGCTTGTGATATGATTAGATGTGATATGATCATTTCTTTTTTCCTATACTGGGAATTGAAACGAGAGTCTTGTACATGCTAGGCAAGCACTTTACCATCGAGGTACATCCCTAGCCCATTTTCTTATTTTCATTTTGTTAGGGTCTCCCTAAGTTGTCTAGGCAGCCTTCAGATTTACCATCTTCCTTCCTCAGCTTCTTGAGTAGCTGGGATTACAGGCATGTTCTACCATGCCCAATTAAATACCAGTCTTGAACAATGTAGTGGATGTCCAGAGGCCAATGGTTTGCTACAAGTGATACACTGCTTTGCATTTCTATCTAACTTTTGTAGTGGACATCTTTTACTAGATTGTAAATTTCTTTAAGTCAACAACCTAATCATGTATTTTTTTAAATAAGTTATCAGAAATGTCAGAAATCCTGTGAAATATATTTTATTATGTTCTTATTTTGTAGGTTGAAGAATGCCTCACCAGAAGTAAAACAGATGCTTAAAAATGAAGCAGATTTGGATGTTACTGCTGATCTTAGAAAGAAACTCCATCGAGCTAAGAAAGAAAAATTAGAAATGACAACTAAGCACAATGCAGAGGTAGAATTTATTTTCCTCTCAAGTGATGTTAAAAGTTGAGTTTGAGGGCTGGGGATGTGGCTCAAGCGGTAGCGCGCTCGCCTGGCATGCGTGCGGCCCAGGTTTGATCCTCAGCACCACATACAAACAAAGATGTTGTGCCTGCCGAAAACTAAAAAAAATAAATATATTAAAAAAAAAAAAAAGTTGAGTTTGAGGGGCTGGGATTGTGGCTCAGCAGTAGAGTGCTCGCCTAGCAGTCACGGGGCCCTGGGTTTGATCCTCAGTACCACATAAAAATAAATGAATGAAATAAAGGTATTGTGTCTAACTACAACTAAAAAAACAAATATTAAAAAAAAAATTGAGTTTGATATTTTAGATTTATATTATAAACTCCATGCTTAAGATTCATCATTGTATCATTTTTATGTTTAAATGGTAATTATAATAAAGAAAACATAATTTTTATACAGTTGAATTGTATAGTAATAATAAAATTTAATGAATTATGTTTGTTGTCTTAAATTTGTTTTTATTAATGGTTTGACTTGATCAAAAATTTGAATGTAGTAGCTGGGGTTGTGGCTCAGTGGTAGAGTGCTTACCTAGCATGTGTGAGACACTGGGTTGGGTCCTCAGCACCATATAAAATAAATAAATGAAATAAAGGCATTGTGTCCATCTACAACTAAAAAAAAAAATTAAAATTTGAATGTGATAACTAAAGGATTTATAAATTAGACATTTTTGAAATCAAAATGTAGATTACTTTGTTTTTTTTTTTTAATATTTATTTTTTAGTTTTCGGCGGACACAACATCTTTGTCTGTATGTGGTGCTGAGGATCGAACCCGGGCCGCACGCATGCCAGGCGAGCGCGCTACCGCTTGAGCCACATCCCCAGCCCTACTTTATGGTTTTAATCATGGAACTCTCTCTTAAATTGGATTCGAGTATAGAATGTTTAATCATAGTGAAATTCATGTCATGAATTTCTGTTTAATTATGTAATTGTATCTTAGTGTTTTTGTATTTTAAGTTGTGCATTTGTATTTTAAGTTGTATGTGTATATACATTTACATTTTTAGGACAGTGGTTTTCTTACCCTTCTAAGATAATTCATGATTTATATGTTTATGTTGCTTCTGTGTTAGGTCTGTATATTTTATTCATTTTTTGTTGTTGTTGAGGTGCTGGGGGTAAAATACAGTACATGCTTGGCAAGTGTTGTATCACTCAGCTATATCACCAATCTCAAATCTTATTCATTTTTGAAGCTCAGCATCAAAGGACTAATGCAGTAGGAAGAATATCAAATTACACAAAAGATGAGACAATATCAGTATCAATTTTTCATTCCTGGCCCGTTCATTTACAAGACATATGAGCTTGGACTAGTTATTTATTCTGTATATCAGGGATGTTATAAGGGATGTACTGGCATTTTGACTTCATTAAATGATTGTAGTCTTCATGGTGGTGCATAACTATAATCTTAGCCACTCTGGAGGCTAAGGCAGTAGGAACGCAAGTTTGAGGCTGGCTTTGGCAATTCGGTGAGATCCTGTCTCAAAATAAAAAAATAAAATGAGTGCTGGATGTGGTAGAGCATGCCTGTAATCCCAGCCACTCAGGAGGCTGAGGCAGGATGATCTCAAGTTCGAGCCCAGCCTGAGCAATTTAGCAAGGCCCTAAGCAACATAGTGAGACCCTGTCCCAAAATAAAAAGGCCTGCAGATGTGGCTCAGTGGTTAAGTACCCCTGGTTTCCATACCAATGAACATAACAAAACTAACAAATGGCCTGGGGAATTAGCTTAGGGTTAAAGTGTCCTTGGGTTCAATGTAGGCACCCCTACCCAAGATTGTAGGTCAACATTGAATTCAGTTTGTTTAATTATTTTTGAATTCAGTTTTTAGTGACTCATCCAAGCATGCTATTCAGGGATAGCTTATTAAGTCTATAGCAATCATATAAATGTTCTCTATATTCGTACTAATAAAAAATTAGCCAGATTGTAATTTTTCTGCTCTATAAGCTATTTTGTCTTAGAGTAGGCTCTGTATGTCTCCTCTTGCAGTTCACTGAGATATGAGTCAATCTGTGGTGATAAATAATAATGGAGGTGAATCTTGCAAGTCTTCTCACAGGCAAGAAGTGTGGTCACAAGCTTCTGGTGTGGTCACTACTAAATCTTTAAGCAACAGAAGGCTGGTTACCTCAGTCAAAGAAGAGAGACTATTTTTGTTGTAAGGGATATTCTGGAAATATGTGGGGTTAACAGGTTTTAGGCTTGTCTAATTCCAAAAGCTCTCTCAATCCATGTCCTTCCTTCCTATTTAGTGTCCAGCCAGTACTATCTTTTTTTTTTTAATATTCTTTTAGATGTATGGACTTTTATTTCATTCATTTATTTATATGTGCTGCTGAGAATCAAACCCAGTGCCTCACACATGTTAGGCAGGTGTTCTACCACTGAGCCACAGCCTCAGCCCTCAGCCAATACTATCTTTACAATAGAAATAGATTCTCCAGTAAACTTATGATTCTGCATTCTCCGTGGTTAGATTTTTAGTCTGGTCTTTAGCCTTCTCTGCGCTGGGGCTATAAGAAATAAGAGATTCTTTTAAAGTTATTGCAACAATTCTCTGGTTTTCTGACTCTTTAAAGCTGAGTTTCTGAAGCCCTGAGATTATCATTTTGTTTTTGTAAATTCTCTAGTATATTGAGATTTAGCCTCCCTACCTTTTAGGTCTTGGGGTAAACAATAAAGGTTGGTGGCCATTTACGTGTTCGCTCTCAGATTCCTACCAATAAAGGTTAAGTGTTGTCACTGCTTCATTTCCCAAAGTCTTGTCTTCAACTTGCACTTCATCCTAAATAGCTACACATTATCATTTAACTAATTGTAATCACACTGTATTCTGTGGATCCCACATCTACCTGCAAAGAGGTCTTCCCTTGTTAAGGCGCAAACAGGTTAACTGCTTAGTGTCAGAAACCATCTTGAGACCATTGTAGCTTCCAAGAACAAGATTATTGGGTGTTCAACCATAAGAATAGAAACCATGCTAAGTCTTTCATCAAAGGGACTTACATAGAGGGTGTTGCTTATGCAGGTACTAGGAGATCCGAAGAGACAAATAACAGTGTTATGGTAGCCTGGATGGTAGCAACTTCCACTCTGAAAGTTGATAGAAGCCAGAAGTCAAGAGAGCAGGGAAGGGAGTACTATTCAGAAGGATTTGAACTCTTAGAAGACACAATGATTGAGGTAGATCTAGACAGGAAGAAGTATCTTGGTACTCAAGGGTCTCTCATTGGCCAAACATGTTGGGAAGCTAGTTATCAAAGAACCTTGGGAAATGTAGTTCCCAACATGACAGAGGGCAAAACTGGAGAAGATTGGTAGGAATCTGAGAGCGAACATGTAAATGGCCACCAAGAATGCCCAGTTGTTAATACATTTATTAGGAGAAGAAATCAACAGGGCGGGATGGAATGAATCTGAAACAAATGTTGGAGTTACCTTGAACTTTTATAATTAATGTGGTTCTATGATTTTTTTTCTTTTAACTATGAATGGATTTTTGTAAATTCTTATTTAATTAGTTCTTTATATGAGAAAAAATATAGCTTTAGTTACACTCTGCATATGAACGTGTATCAGTGGTAGTTTCTTGGTTTTTGTTTTTGATTTTTAAATTTGTTTTACTAGGGGCTGGGGATGTGGCTCGAGTGATAGCGCGCTCGTCTGGCATGCGTGCGGCCCGGGTTTGATCCTCAGCACCACATACCAACAAAGATGTTGTGTCCGCCGATAACTAAAAAATAAATATTAAAAATTCTCTCTCTCTCTCTCTCTCCCACTATCACTCTCTCTTTAAAAAAAAAAAAATTGTTTTACTAGTACTAATTTCTGATCCTGTCCTTCAGAAATCCTTTTGTCTTTGTTTGGTAATTAGACAATTTATTTATTTATTTAAAAATAATATTTATTTTTCAGTTTTGTGTGGACACAATATCTTTATTTTTATTTATGTGGTGCTGAGGATCTAACCCAGTGCCTCATGCATGCTAGGCGAGCACTTTACCACTGAGTCACAACCCTAGCCCCTAGACCATTTATTTTTAACCTGATGTTCTTATAAGTTGCCTTTCTGTAGTTTTTTTTTTTTATCTTCCACCATCTCTGTCCTACCAGCAATAAATAATTTTGCTTTTCTTCTAACATATACCTTTTTACAACATTTATTCCCTTGAATCAAGGCATTGTAACATTTGTTTTTTATCTTTCACTATACTTGCCACATACCAAGTGTTTAATATTATTAATGAATCATTGATTAGCTCATATAGTTTTAGAGTGAGAAACAGCCTTATAGAGTATCTAGTTCTAACCCTGACCTATTTCTGTCATAGTACATCCTGGAAGATAACAAATATCAGTTTGATAACATTTTTGTAAAATTGGTACTTTTATTACTTTATGTTCTATCAATGATGTCATAGTCACGAGAAATAAAATAGACAGTATTTACCAAACTTAATATGATGCAGTGTGTTTCTGGATTACATTTAGGGAATAGAAGGAGTAGAGGAGAAAATATGTTTTTAACTGTTTACTGTGTGTCATGCATTTAAAATGTTTTTTTTAGGTATAACTATTTCTGATTAAAATGTGTTATTTCTTTAGTGGATTCTTTAAAATAAGAAAGTTCATGAGTGTCATTTAGTAAGGTTGTGCTTCTTTTCTGCTGTTTCCAGAAACAGATTTATTAATTCTTTTTAAAAAAATTTCTAAATTTTTTTTAAATTTTTTTAGGTGTAGATGGACAGAACATATGCCTTTTTATTTTTATGTAGTGCTGAGGATCGAACCCAGGTCCTGCCCGTGATAGGCAAGTGCTCTACCGCTGAGCCACAATACTGGCCCTTATTAATTCTTATCAAACCAATATCTTGGAACCAAGTTTCTCTAAGAATTTTAAATGTTTGAGTTCAGGTTAATAATTTTGCAGACATGTTTTAATACTGTGCATGAACTCAGAAATCTGTTTTTAGCTGTTAAGCTGTGAGAGCCAGATTGCCAAGCTCCGGTCCGAGGTTGAAAAAGGAGAAGCATTGAGACAAAGTTTGGAATATGACCTCGCTGTCGCTAGACAGGAAGCTGGTCTTGGAAGACGGGCTGCTGAGGAAAGATTAGCTGAGGCACATAGGATCCAAGAAAAACTCTGTGGTAAGACTTTCTATTTTTTCCTGTGTTTAGGATTGTAACTTCATTCTATATCATTACTTACTTGAATATCAACATGGGATCAGAGGTAGGATTTTGATTTACCAATTGGTCTTTGGTGCAAGGACTTCACTGAGTGTATGTAAAATCTTCTGGCAGTTATGTGAATATTCATGTACATTAGATTAATTTTTTAAAAATATTTTTTTAAATTGTAGATAGGAACAATAACTTTATTTTATTTATTTTTATGTAGTGTTGAGGATTGAACCTAGGGCCTCAAGCATGCTCATCAAGCGCTTTATCACTGAGCCAAAACCCCAGCCCATGCTAATTTTTTTGTGGTGTTGAAGATTGAGTTTTGAGCCTTGTACATACTAGGCAAGTATTGTGCCATTAAGTAACACCTCCAGTCCTAGGTAATTTTTTTTGTTATTGTTACATTATATGGAAAAATAGGTTCAAAATTCTGTAAATCACTTTTAGAGCAACTTGCTTGTGAGTAGTCAGAATCACAGGGAATTTTGTAGTCAGAATCACAGGGGAATTTTTCATTTTCTTTTAAGTATATATTCTAATCCACCTCATCACTTATAAACTGAATCAATTTCTATTTTGAATTTATATATTCAAAAAATACTGCAATCTATATGTTTAAGAAACACTAATCATTAAATTTGGTGTTGTGGTGCATGCATATTCCAGCAGCTCAGGAGACCTGTCTCAAAATAAAAATAAAAAGGGTTGGGAATATAGCCCAGTGGGAGAGCATCCCAGGGTTTAATCTCCTGCACTATGGAGGTTAAGAAAAAAAAAGAAACACTAATCAATTTGGTTGATTATCTACTTCTAATCTAGAGTTGGTACCTGGAAAAGAAGAAAAGTTATCTGTTATATTGTACTTGAACCTAACTAAAACCTTTTTATTAAAAAAAATTACACACACACACACACACACACACACACACACCTAGATTCACCTAGATAACTCTATAACTCATAACAAACATCAAGATCATGAAATAGAAAATTACCAAAAATGCTTTTATCAGGATAACTACTATCCTTAGTTTTAAATAGCATGGATTAATTTTGCTTCTTCTTTTTGTACTTTTTGAGAATGAAATCTTGTAGTATAATTCTTCTGTCCTTCAACATTGTGTTTGGCAGATTCATCCATATTGTTGCATGAACTTGGTTTTGATGTTTAATGTTATACTGAGTATCAAACTTATCTGTTCACTGTTGATGGGCATTTTGGGTAGCATCTAGTTTTTGGCTATTAAGAATAATGTTGCTGGGCTGGGGATGTGGCTCAAGCGGTAGCGCGCTCGCCTGGCATGTGTGCGGCCCGGGTTCGATCCTCAGCACCACATACAAACAAAGATGTTGTGTTCGCCGAAAACTAAAAAATAAATATTAAAAAATTCTCTCTCTCTCACTCTCTCTTAAAAAAAAAAAAAGAATAATGTTGCTAGCTGGTTTGGTGGTGCATGCCTGTAATCCTGTAATACTTGGGAGGCAGAGGCAGGAGGCTTAAAGGACAACTAAGCAATCTAGCAAGATGCTGTCTTAAAAAACCAAACCAAACCAAACCCCAAAATTAAACAAAACAAAACAAAAATCCCCCACATAATAATATTGTCAAAATCATTCTTGTACACAGAAGCTTTAAGTAAAAATGGAATGTGAATTTGGAAGACTTGGTTGTTCTACTACTTTTTTACTGATATTTGAATGTAGCTTTTTTAAAAACAGATACAACATTTTTTATTCCTTTATTTTATTTATTCATTTTTATGTGATGCCGAGGATTGAACCCAGTACCTTGAACACACTAGGCAAGTGTTCTACCACTGAACCACAACCATAGCCTCTTGAATATAGCTTGTTTTAAGAATGAAATGAGAAAATAAAGCTGCTTTGTTAACTGCATAGGGCTAAATAAATGTTAAGTTATAATTATCGTAGTGGTTAGTGTATATTTAGTGTAGTAACCAGTTGCATTTTGTTATTCACATTTGTCAGAAGTATTTTTAATTATGTAGGGGAGGAAAATAATCTTTTTCTCACCCATTGCAAGTTTTATGGTTGACATCCTTAAAACAAAATGCAGATTAACATGAGAAAAATTTATTTAACAAAGTTTTATGTGTCATAGGAACCTTCAGAAATGAAGATAAAAAGATCAGGGAAAACTACTTTTATTCTAAGTCTGATGAAATAAGTAGATAGCTGTGGAGAAACATAGTTAGACAAAAAGGGTGTGATCTAATGGTTATAAGCTGAGGGATGAGCACAGCAAGACTTGTAATAGCATTTCTTTCCTCTGGGCATAGGGCAGGATACCTGTCACAGAGGGTCTTATGACCTACTTTCAGGGGAGGCAACTCAGAGTGACATTTCTAGGTTTTATGCCTTGCTTTGGGGGATGGAGTAAAGGAGTGGAAGACATGAAGGCAGGAGAAGGCTGGAGAGACCTCTCTGCCTCCTAGACCCTCTTGTTTCCCTTAGCTCACAAATACTCAGAATACTAAGGTGCCATACTTTGGGATATTGTGTCTGAGTTCTGACAGTTACCTCTGGTATTTAGTAGCTATGTCACTTCTTGAATTTAGGAATATAAGAATTAGAAAATAATAGATGTAAAATTTAGGCCTGCTGATGTAGCTCAGTGGTAGAGCACTTTCCTGGCATGTACAAGGCCCTGGGTTCAATCATCAGCATCACACACACACACACACACACAAAAAAAAAAAAACCGAAAAAGAAAAACAGTTAATGACTTTCGAGCTGGTGTGCCAATGTACCTCTGTAATACAAGCTACTCTGGAGGTTAAGGCAGGAGGATTGCAAGTTCAAGGCCAGCCTGGGCAACTTAATGAGACCCTGACTCAAAGTGAAAAGAAAAGGATGGGGATATAGCTGAATGGGAGAGTTACTTGCCTAGCATGTATGAGACCCTATGTTCAGTCCCCAATATCACCAAAAAGAACAAAAAATTAATGATTTTCATTTAAGAGTCAGGAAATTGAAGTCCAGGGCAGATGGGAAATTACTTGCCTTAAGTCAAACAATTTCAACAGATACTTTATAGAGGAAGATGACAGAAGTAGTCATTTATCACACGAAAAATACTTTATCTGAATCGGGGAACAGCAAATTAAAACCACAGTGTTTATTACTACATACCCATCAAATGGCTGTAATTGAAAAGACTGTGAATAGCACATGTTAATGAAGATGTGGAGCTCTTGTGCTTTCTTAGGGGACTGTAGAATGGTGCAACCATTTTGAAAAAGAGCCTGGCAATTAAAAAAAATCATGCATTTATCCTATAACACAGAAATTTCACTGTGTAGTATTTCCCAGTGAAAAAAGTATTTGTTCATAAAAGACTTGTATTTTGTAGTAGTCAAAAATTGGAAAACAGCCCCAGCAATGTCCACTGACTACAAAATAGACAACTTACATTATATTTATACAATGAAATATTACTCGGCGATAAAAGTAATGAACTACTAATATGTGCAATAACATGAATTAATCCCCCCAAACATTATACTGAGTTAAAGAACTTTATACACATGAGGACATATTGTTTATAAAAGGAATGTTAGCCAGATACTGTGGTGTATGCCTGTAAACCCAGCAACTTAGTAAGGCTGAGGCAGGAAGTTTGCAAGTTTGAGACTAGCCTTAGGCAATTTAGGCCCTGAGCAACTTAGTGAAACCTTGTCTCAAAAAAAGAATAATAAAATAAAAAGGGGAGGGGACTGGTGATAATAATGAAGAAAGCTCAGTAGTAAAACACCCCTGGTTTCAATACCCCTTTACCCTCCCCCCAACAAAAGAACTTAAAAGATAAGAAAAAAATATGAGCAATGGTTGCCTCTGGGGTGAGTTGACAGTGAGGGTTGACTGGAAAAAGATATGACGGAACTCTCTGTGTTGAAGGAACTGTTCTATATATTTGCAAAATCTCTGCATGGTGTACTAAAGAATTGTGCATTTCCAATACCATGCTACAGTTGTGTATAATGAATCAAAATGCATTCTGCTATCATATATACCTAATTAAAATAAATAAATTAATTAATAAAAAAGAAATACAAATAATTAAGAAACTAATAAAAAGAATTGTGCATTTCACTATTTATGCAAATTTCACCCACAGAAAAAGCAAAACTATATTACATTCTATTTAATGATATACATGGTCAATTATTTAGGAGTGAAATGTACTAATGTTTGTTTCTTGTATTGAAATGTGTAAAAAAATTTGATGGATAGATGAAAAGGATGCATGGATAGATGAATGAGTGGTTTGATAAAGCAAAATATCAAAATGTTAAGAACTACAGAGTTTAGGTTTTGGATACATTGGTGTTTATCATATAATATTTCAAACTTTATGTTTTGGGTTTTAAAAGAATAAAGTATTGAGGATAGAGTGGGATATTAAAAAAGATATTCCTGTAATAATTGAGAGAATAGAAGATGTGACAAGAGACAAAAATTTGGAAGCTGGAAAGCAAATGGATAAGGAATAAGTGATTTAGCATGCTTCACACATCAGAATCCTAATTCTGGGAGTGAAGAAAGCTGACACGTAACTTCTTAGATAGTCAAAAGTCTCATGGTCTGAAAGCACCAGATACCTTTGAATTTGCAAAGGGAGTAACTGTAGGAGATAAAATGAGGGCTAGATGAAGGCTACTTGATACACAGTTAGATTTTCATAGCATTTAGATTTCCTGAGAGCATTCCACTCTGGGAATGTACCCACTTCCTAGAGAAAGTCAGGAGGCTTAAGCTCTGGTAATGGTAAAATAGAGGGTCTTTTAACTGGCAAAAATAGGAAGGTAGCATATTCAATGCTGAATATTGAAGAACCATTTCTTCTAGCTTCTTTTTTCTGCTGACTTCCCCAAATTTTGGTACCGAGATTCCTATATTCCATGTCGAGATTTGCAGAATTTTTCTTTGGGTCACCTGACCAAGCCAAGAGGAAACACCTAAGATATTAATGTTGGGGTTACATGAACATGTGAACCAGCCAGATTCCTCCTTAAATGGGCCATAGTTGTCAATTTCCATTCTCAAGCTCAGAATCGTGGTGGTGGTGGTGGTGGTGGTGGTGGTGGTGGTGGTGGTGGCGGCGGCTCAGGTTGTAGCTTAGTGGTAGGGCACTTGCTTAGTATATGCAAGGCCCTGGGTTTGATCCCCAGAACAGGGGAAAAAAAAATCAAGGTGGTGGGTATGTTGGTGTATATAATGTATTATACTAATAGTTCATTACTCTTAGAAGTAGACAACTGAGAATTACCAGATATTTGAGGAAAGTCTTTAAATTGGAGAGAGGAAAAATCAACTTGGAAGAAACCAAAACTGTAGGAAAAAGAAATTTAACAAACAAATAATATTAATGTCCTCAGAGAATATATTACATCCTTGAGGCAAGAATCAGATGTTATAAAAAAAGAAAATTCTTAGAAATTAAACAAAAAACCATAAACTTCTAGAGCTGGGCATGGTGATGCATGCTTATAATCTCAGCTACTTGAGAGGCTGAGATAGGAGGATCACAAAAAGGCATGACTGGGAAATTTAGACACTGTCTCAAAATAGAAGATAACAAGCTCTGGGGTTATAGCTCAGTGGTAGAGTGCTCCTGGATTCAATTACCAGTACTGCAAAGAATATATTGAAAACATGAAAATAGAAATGAAAAATGTTAATAGGAACATTAAAGATGAAGATAGGAGAAATATCTCAGAGTAAAATGACAGGTGGAAAAGTAGGACAGAAGAGACAAAAATTTAAGAACCAAATCAAATAATAAGAAACAGTGAAAGAAAGAGGTAAGAGAAAAAACAGATAGGGATAAATATCATCAATGAGATTGCTCAAGAAAACATCTCAGAACTAAAAATCTGGGTTGCCAGGTTGAAAGGGTCCATTAAATAATCACCACTGTGGAATGAAATAGACCCATTGAAGATGAAGTAGTATAAAATTTCAGAAAAATAAAGAAAAAGAAGATCCTAAAATCTTTCAAAGAGAAAAGTAAAGTAGGCCAGTTGCAAAGGATAGGTATCAAAATGGCTCCAAACTTTTTGCCTCCAACACTGGATGCTCAACCATGGGATGGTATCTTCTCTGAGACTGCAATAAAAGGAGAGGGAGATTTTTTACATATTATCTTTTTATACCTTTTATTCCTTTGAGGTTTGGATCTTTTGAACGGACCATTTAAAACACAAAGTCATTGCAGTAGCATATACCTGTAATCCTAGCGGTTCAGGAAGCTGAGGCAGGAGGATCACAAGTTCAAAACCAGCCTCAGCAGTTTAGTGAGGTCCTAAGCAACTTAGTGAGACCCTGTCTCTAAATAAAATATTTAAAGAGCTTGGGATGTGGCTCAGTGGTTAAGTGCCCCTGGGCTCAATCCCCATACCAAAAACAAACAAACAAAGAACAACTCAAATATAATTTTAAAATCATACTACTAACATAACTGGCATTTTTGTTGTTGTTTAACAAAACAAGTGTGTTTGTATACATGTGTCCTTGTTTTATCTTCATAGCAATTTAACTAGGAGGCATTTTTATTCTTACTGAGGGCCAGAGAGTCAGAGAGGTTTATTCTGATGGTAGGTGATAGAGCCAGACCTGGAAACTTTTCCTTCTTTTCTAGATGCTAAAACACAGCAATGGTAGCATGTTGAGAAGTATTGTTTATTGTTGAGATAACAGGGTGAGAGATGAGTAGTGCATAAATTTGGAAGAGTAAAGAGCTTCAATTCTAAAGGCTCGAGTAATGGTTCTCACGCTCTTTTGTGACAGTCTCATGTGTAAGGTATGGCATAACCAGTCTGTTACCAATAGTCAAATACCAAAATTTATCATCTATTGAGTCTTTTTAAAAAAGTAGTGCTATACGTGACTCGGGAGACTGAGGCAGGAAGATTAGGAGTTCAAAGCTAGCCTCAGCAAAAGTGAGGTGCTAAGCATCTCAGTGAAACCCTGTCTCTAAATAAATCCAAAATAGGGCTGGGGATGTGGCTCAGAGGTCGAGTACCTGTGAGTTCAATCCCTGGATATCCTCCCCGAAAAAAAAAAAAGTACTGTGTCATGGTTTTTAAAATATATTTTTTGATTTGTTTTCTTTTGGTACTGAAGATTGAACCCAGAGGTGTTTAACTACTGAGCCAGGTCCCCAGCCCTTTTTTTATATTTTACTTAGAGATAAAGTCGCCTTGAGCTGCTTAGGACCTCTCTAAGTTGCTGAGGCTGGCTTTGAACTCACAATCCTTCCTCAGCCTCCTGAGCTGCTGGGTTTACAGGCATGTGCCACAGTGCCCAGCTTGATTTTTTTTTTTCTTGAATAAGAGAAAAAGCAGTAGAATTGCTGGAGTATCTATTCTTGGGCATGCCTTTTTCATAACAAAGTCACCTTGAATCAAGGAGAAGAAGAGAGTGAGAAACTATTAATAGATTGGTTCAGGGGCAATAAGTTTTTCAAGAGTTTACTAAAGTGAAAGATTAAATGTTTTATCCTAAAATCATGCTGTAAATAGGATCAGCTCCAGTGCTTAGATTTGTAGACTCCTAATGACTTAATTCATGGTTATAAATATACCTACTGTTCTGTTATCTGTTAATAGCTCAGAATTCAGAACTTCAAGAAAAGGTAAATGAGATTGAGAAAGTATTTCAGAGTTCCCAGCAGAAATGGAAAGAAGAATGTAGAAGATTTGAACATGATTTGGAGGAAAGAGACAATATAATTCAAAATTGCAATACAGAATATGATTTACTTTTGAAGGAAAAAAGCAGACTTGAAAAAACTCTACAGGTAAAGTATTTTTTATGAAGTAATTTTTCTATATATGATATCCATTGAGATGTGTTGTATACTGAAATTATCCTTAGGTTTCCTTCCTTTCTTCCATCTCTCTCCCTTTTTCTTTTTTAAATGCATTTTTGTTGCTCTTTTTATAATATGCTTTAGCAATATTAATATGTATGCTATTTGTTTTGTGAAAAAGTTTGATATCCCTGATAAAAATTAAAAATAGCAAAACACTTATGCAGGCAAATTGCAAAATGATAAGAACCTAAAGCCTTTTTGGTCTAGCAACATGAAAATTTGGAATTTTAGAAATATGAGGCCAAGTCTTTTTTTTTTTTTTGTATGGTGTTGGGGATTGAACCCACCAGAGCCTTGTGCATGCAAGTCAAGCACTCTACCAACTGAACTATATCCCCTGCCCCTAGGTTTTGTTTTGAATATAAGATAAATGTAGAAAAATGTTGCTATATTTGATTTAAACTTCAGTGTCTATATATAGCACATTCTACATACTTATGAAGTATAAAATATTTAACTTTTACTAAAATTATTCTTAGCCATTCTCTGATTTAAAAAAATTCCTTTTTATCCCTTAAAGTACAAGTGTAGTTTAAAGTTGTTAGCCACTTTTATGGTAGATTTTTAAATTGTCCGTATTTGTCATGTTTTTGAAGCAACAATTAAAATTAGGAAAAAAAAAAGCTCTATACAGATCACTGGTGTAAATTTTTCTTTTTAAATTTTGGAAATGTATCTTCACTGAAGATTAATTTTACCAAAATTTTTACTAAAGGTAAAAGTTTTGGCACAAGGGTTCTCAGACATTGTCAGCAGGTCTACTTTTGATTCCTTTGTGTTGTAACCCTGCTTTGTTTGTTTACTGCTGTGTTCCTAGATTCTGTAATGGTGCCTAGTCTGTCCAAGGGCTCCATTAGTGTTAGAATGGTGGATGTGTAGGTGGTGGCTGGTACTACAAGTCCTTAGGTGGGTCTGTGTAATCCTCCACATATAAAATGTATTGAAGCTATGGGGAAAGAGGGGTGATGGTGGCAGCATTTCTTACAATCAGCCTGCACCTCAAGATAAAAGATCTTGATATGATCTCTACAGCAACTAGAGAAATATGCTTTGAGTTTAGACTATTGATTTTGAAACCATTTGCATGAGACCTTTGGGAGAATTTGGAGTCGAGTAGGAGTCACTGTATGTAGGTGCATAGTGGGGAAAAACCCTCAACAGTCTTGTGATGGCTTACCATTAGTGAAAGTTTTGAGGGTAATAGTTATTGAATAGATCCATGTGGACATGGAGGCTTTCTCATATAAACCATAGAGTTTTTCTATTCAATGGGGTTTAGTTTTAAAGCTTATAGATTAGAAAATTGGTCTTCTCAGGGAACCTGTGTTTTATATCTTTAAGGATTTGAACCAAATTAGATCTTGTAAATGTAGTATATCTAGGGAAATCCAAAAGGAAGCTTTTAAAAAATATTGTTTATCCGTAGAACTAGAAATTAGGATCTAAACGTAACTTAAATTTTTAGTATTCAGGAATTTCCTTATCCTGATTCTTTGCACAAATTTCTTTCATTCTCTCCTTTTGGAAATACATTATTTTCTGTCATAGTTGTATATTAATTATTGGGGATAATTCAAATAGCTTATTTCATTGGTTGAGATTTCCATATTAACTGGAATTTGTTTTTTTGCATTTTTTTTCAATCTCTGGAGTTAAATTTTTCAGAAAAATTCAGTCAAATATATCTGCACATGAGTATATGTTATGTTACAAATAAGAATTAAAAAGTATATATTATGTTGCTTAAATGCATAACTGTAGCTTCTTACTCAGATTTATGTTCTAATGATCAAAATGATAGTTTTATTAGGATTTTAACATGAATTATGAGTTTTAACTGTTATATAGGTAAGGAAAGCCCTTCTGTACATTTAAACTGGGTTGAAGGATAAAAGATAACCTTTATTGATATAATAGTAAAGTAAGATTTTATTCATATAAAGGAAGCGTTGGAAAACCATCAGCAGGAGAAGAATGAGATGGAGTCTCATATCAGGGAGACAGCATTGGAGGAGTTTAGATTACAAGCAGAACAATGGGAAGCAGAAAGAAGAGAGTTACAATTTATAGTACAGGTATTTTAAAAATAATTCAGTTCCTTAGATGTCTTTTTAATGCTTATGATATTAAAAATTATATTAGGATAATTCACAAGCTCACTCAAGGGGAAAATAATTCCTAGCCTTTGATCTCTGGAAGGCCATGTTTCATTTGTAGTTAGGGCAAGTGTTACAAATAGAAGAGATTATTGGTAGAGTTGGGTGTCTTACATTGAATAAATTATGTGATTTTTAAGAAGGCCATATATACATTTGGCATTTTGTTTTTCCAATTTAAGATGTGAGACTAAAGAAGTCTTAAATAGGGGGCTGGGTTGTGGCTCAGTGGTAGAGCACTTGCCTAGCGTGTGAGATGCCCTGGGTTCGATCTTCAGCACCACATAAAAATAAATAAATAAAAACGTCTTCAATAGGATACAGAAATAGACTAACTAGATTTTGGACACTAAAGGATCCTTACCAATTTTAGTGATGAAGTATAGTGATTTTTAAATTCTTTTTAAAAGGTACAAATTCTTAATTATCTTTTATTTTTCCTTCCCCTAAACACAAATCCCCAAGGCTTCAAATAGTCCAATTTGAAAATTACTGATTTCATTTAACCCCTGAGGGAATGTCTGATTTACTCAGATCATAGACTGAGTGATTAATGGGGGAAAATACCACAGTGTAGTCTCCTGGTTCTCATTCCAATGTTCTTTGTTTTTTTTTCAGATCATGTGTTTTTATTCTGAAGGAGAGATAGGAGAAACTCATTCTGTTGAAAGTGTTATTGTGTATTTAAGTGGGAATGGTTAAGCATTTTGAGGAAAAACTGCACAAACCAAATAACTCAAAATTTTAAATAAATTTCCATCATTTCTTCTATTATTTACTTTGTGATCAGATATGTATCTTTAGTAATTTTTTCTGTATAAGAGAAAAACATAGCCTTTATATAGATATCAAAGATATATGTTGGGGCTCGGGATGTGGCTCAAGTGGTAGCGCGCTCGCCTGGCATTTGTGAGGCACTGGATTCGATCCTCAGCACCACATAAAAATAAAATAAAGATATTGTGTCCATCTAAAAAAAAACCTAAAAAATGAATATTAAAACAAGATATGTGTTTTTACAACAATGAAAAATATTCACCTAAAACAAGTTTTGGAGTAACTTTGTGTTAAAAACAACTTTGCAAGACAGAAACTCTCAAAAAATATGCAGAGAATATGAGATACATTATTTCTTTAAGAATGAAAGCTGAAAAAAAAAAAGAAAGCTGGCAGTCAACAGTGGAAATACTGAATTTGTTGTATGTGTAAATATACAGAATATCCACAAAACCACAACTTCCTAGACTTTTGGTCTTTGCAAAATGCTTTTTTCTTCATAGTTATTCCAACTGTAGAATCTGGAAGGACAGTGTGACTACTCTTTTTAAAAAATTTTTTTTAGTTGTAGATGGACACAAGAACTTTATTTTTATTTGTTTATCTTTATGTGGTGCTGAGAATTGAACCCCAGGTCCTCACACTTGCAAGGCAAGTGCTCTACCACTGAGATACAACTTAAGTCCCAGTGTGTGACTACTCTTTATTTATCTTTTGTGGTGCTGAGGGTGGAATCCAGGGCATTGTGCATGATGGGCTAGCGTTCAGCCACTGAGATATATTTCCCACTCACAACCACTGTTTAGAATCTTCAGTATTCTAAATGTTTGTAATGTGTTTGAACAGATTTGTAAAGTGAAAAAATATATAGTAATATAATAACATTTTTGATCAGAATGCTGTGGATTCATTAAAGAGAAATTGATAATTGCCTTAGGAACGGGGAAAGTCTTCACAGAGAGCAAATGATATTTGAGCGTTTGTATTTGTTCCAGGTAGGCTTTAAGACAATTATCAGACATACTTAGGGAAAATAACCCTTTCATTTCTAAACATTTGGAAATCTGTAGGACTACCAGCCAGAGTCCTAAGCTTATAAAATAGGGTTCAGAGACATATATTTAAATATGTGGGTAATATGATTTTGGTCTAGTTTTCCTCATAAGGCCTATAAATCACAAATGAAACAAATGTGGTTTATACCAAACTTCATATTATGAAGTACCAAAAAGAATTTCAAATTCCATGTTGGTCTATGGTAATTATGTTGTAGAGAAGAATGAGGGAATATATTCCCGGGTGACTACCACCAAAGTCTTGCTTTACTGCTTTTGTAAGATAAGTTTGATTGTATTTGGTAATTGAAATGTTTAGGTCTTTCTTTCTCAATTTCTTGTCTTTTTTAAAATATCAACATAATAAATTTTTTCTTTTTACAAATCAAGCTTGATACCATCCATCACCTGACTTTATATTCTAAAAACACTTTTTTTGAACACAATTTGAAGGACAGTAAAATTTCATTCTCTCTCTGCTTGCTGTTGATGGGTTTAGTTTTTCATCCTATAATTAGGTGTTGGTATCACATAGTGCTCTCTTTGTGTAGCTCTCTGAGGGAATTTAGTTTTTAAATCCATTGGGGGAAAAAACCCTTGTGAAACCCTATCTTTAACAGACAAAGCTAGTATAATATTTCTTTCATCTGGGCTTTAGAATTCAAACTCACTCTAAAAAAAGAAAAATTTATGCCATGTCCTTTTTCTTTCCCAGGAATTGGAGTGCTAAATAGAGGCTTACTTCTTCGGAATATAAATGCAAATTCTTAGAGTTACCTCAGAAGTTACCTCATTTTAAGATTATGTTTCTCATTTTGTAAAATGCATGTTTTCTTTTTTTTTTTTTAAAGAGAGAGTGAGAGAGGAGAGAGAGAGAGAGAGAGATAATTTTTTTTTAATATTTATTTTTTAGTTCTCGGTGGACACAACATCTTTGTTTGTATGTGGTGCTGAGGATCGAACCCGGTCCGCACGCATGCCAGGCGAGCGCGCTACTGCTTGAGCCACATCCCCAGCCCTGCATGTTTTCTTTTGAATAAACAAAAATTCTGTCCTTAATATTCTTTGAAATTTCAAAACAGAGCAATACCTTGGTAATTTTAGGGTACAGTGTGTTGGTCTTGAAAAATAGTTTTTAAATTTTATTTATTTAAAATTGCTAAGGGCTAGCTAGGGTTGTATTTCAGTTGGTGGAGTGCTTGCCTAGCATGTGTGAGGCACTGGGTTTAAGTCTCAGCTCTGCATATAAAGAATAAAATAAAGGTTCATTACCATCTAAAAAATTTTGGAAAAAAATTGCTATTTAAAAATTGACGTTTGTTTTTACTTACTTTTCTTTGTTCCTGCAGTTGCAATGTGAACTTTGAGGATGCTAACCTGCCATGAGCTTTTCCATTGAAGGCAGTGTGGGACAGGCAGTGGTAAAGCTTTATTTATTTTTGAGTGCTGGGATAGAACCCAAGACCTTGCATGTGGTAGGCAAATGCTTTACCATTGATATTGCCAGCCCCCAGTAATTTTTTATTTTTAACTGCCATGCCCTTCCTTTGTCATTTTTTTAAGTTAATTTTAACATGTAATTTATTAGTAGGATTGAAAACATTTAGAAGAATTTTTTTTTTTTTTTTTTTTTTTTTTTTTTTTTTTAGTGTGTGTTTGCATTTCCAAAATTTATAGCTGATTTGGGGAATGAAGTTATCTTTTCTTTATCTACTGACTAAATTTGGTGTTTGTATATAGTGGTTAGTCTGATGATTAAGGGGGAGTTTGTGAAGACTTGGGAAATGTAGATTGAAAATAATAGCATGAACTAAAGAAAGAAGAGGAAGAGTCCGGGGCAGGGTACTGAAGAAAATATTCCCACCACGCTTAGGCATCTGTAGTTTGTATGGTAAGATAGCTGTTAGGGACTGGGGTGCAATATGTCAAAGACTGACCCAGTGTTCTAGGTTCAGTTTGGAGGAAGTTATATGAAATGGAAACATTTAAAAAGTTTATCTTAAATGATCAAGGCTAGCAAGGAACATTTCTTTGTAATTTTTTTGGAAAACTGTCTGCTGGTTTCCTGTTAGGAAAAGCCTTAGAGGGTTGGGGTTGCTGCTCAGTGGTAGTACTTGCGTAGCACGTGTGAGACACTGGGTTTGATCCTCCGCACCACATAAAAATAAATATAAAATAAAAGTATTGTATCCATCTAAAATTAAGACAAACAATTTTTTTTTTTAGAGAGAGAGAGAGAGAGAGAATTTTTAATATTTATTTTTTAGTTCTCAGCGGACACAACATCTTTGTTGGTATGTGGTGCTGAGGATCGAACCCGGGTCGCACGCATGCCAGGCGAGCGCGCTACCGCTTGAGCCACATCCCCAGCCCAACAAACAAAAAATTAAAAAAAAAAAGGATAGAAAAAGATCTAGAAAATGACTCTGGTACTGAATTGACCCCCTACCCTTTTCCCCAAACAGGAAATATCTTAATATTTAATTAATAAAATTATGTGATATTCATTGTAAAAAATGTCCCTAATTTAGGAAGATTTAAAAGCAGAAAGTAAAGTTCTTCTTCCTTTTCCCTTAATTCCACTTTTTAAGGATATATAAACATATACAATGTATTTATATAAGTGAAATTATATACCTCAATAATATTTTTGCATTCATCTTGGGCTGTCCATGCCTTATTATTTTAGTTTTTCTGTCATGTGAATATTCCTAATATATTTTGGCAATCCCTTATAGATGGACATTTTATTTCTTTCAAAAAAATTTGCTTCAATTAAAAATGATATACTGGACTAGGGATGCAGCTCAGTGGTAGTGCGCTTGCTTAGCATGTGTGAAGTCCTGGATTGAATCCCCAGACTCTAGCCCCTTGGCTCCTGCAAAAAAAAAAAAAAAAAAAAAAAAAAAGAAGAAGAAGAAGAAAGAAAAATTAACATCCTTGTATATATCTTTAGGCAGTTGTTTGTGTAGGTGATTCTGTTGTATAAATGCTCAGAAGTATAATTGCTGGATATGCAAGCTTATGGATTTATAACTATGATAAATATGATAAAAAGCAAGTACCTATTTACAATCTACTGCAACAAACTATTTTTGATTATAGAACTGTTTGGGTTTTGGGGGTTTTTGGAAGAGAAACTTGTTCTAGATCTTTGAGGAGATAACTTCATACTAAATTAAGATTATAGCCAGCTGTATTGATAGACTTTGTAAACTAGAAAAGAATAATCTGATACTTTTCTCACTACTTAGTAGGAATTCTTCAGACTGTTACAATTTTGGATTCTGAGAAATGTTGTTTATATAAGTACATACTCAGAATCATACTTTTTGGTTTATGTTTCTGGACAATGTGGAAGGAAAACAAGTATATTTTTTAACAGCACAATGTGGTTTCCTGTGATGTTAAATGTCAATTCAAAAACAAGTCTCATTTAAAAATATTTTAGGTTCAACAACTCCCTCTAGTGGACGAAGGAAAAATTTCCCCAATTTCAAATGTTCTTAGTAGGATTCTGCAAGGATCCAAGTAGGTTTTGATTTGGTTAGAAAATAAATTCCATAACAAAATTTTTTAAAAATATTTATTTTTAGTTGTAGTTTGACATAATACCTTTATTTCACTTGTGCTGAGGATTGAACCCAGGGTCTTGCACGTGCAAGGCGACTGCTCTACCGCTGAGCCACAACCCCAGCCCTCCATGACAAAAATTTTAAAATTAAATTTATTCAAGGGGAGGCTACTTAATCTGTTATATCTAGGCTTAGATTACATTGATAAAACCATAAACTTAAATACTCGAACATATTAAAAATCGAGGTATAAATATGACCAATATAACCAACCAGTGTTATCAGTATAACCAATACCCATCACCTAGATCATGTATTTCTTATATTTGCTTCAGAATTAAAAGCGATCTGGGTGTGGTGGTGCACATCTGTAATCCCAGTGGCTCAGGAGGCTGAGGCAGGAAGATCACAAGTTCAAAGCCAGCCCTCAGCAACTTGGCAAGGCTTAAGCAACTTAGCAAGGCCCTAAGATAATTTAGTGTCTCAAAGTAAAACATAAAATGGATTGGAATCATGGCTCAGCTGTAGAGTGGTCACCTAGCACCTGTGAGGCGCTGGTTTGATCCTCAGCACCATATAAAAATAAATAAATGAAATGGAGGTATTGTATCCAATTACAAGTAAAAAATTATTTTAAACCACAACAACAAAAAATAAATAAAAGGGATTGGGGATGTGGCTTAGTGGTTATGCACCCCTGGGTTCAATCCTTGGTACAAACAAAACCCAACAAAACCAACAAACAACAAATTTTTACATCATTGAAAGAGTAACTATTGTGAATCACTTCTCCATTCTGCCACCATTTTGAAGTTGTGTTTGGTTTTCCGTCTGGATACATTGACAATTTGTCATATTATTTTAGCATTTGTGCCTTTTACAAAAAATATTAACAGTATTCATCTTTTTCCAATTTATCCTTTTTACTTTTGTTTTTGAGATTTATCCAAGTTAATAAAATAACCATTCATTCAATTTAACTATTGTATTTTATCCTGTGTATGTACCATTATTATTAATTTAACCATTAACTACTGATTGAACTGATTGAGGTGTTTTTTGTTTTTTTTTTTTTTTTTTTTGGTAGTAATGAGGATTGAATCCAGGGACACTTTACCACTGAGTTATTTCTCCAGCCCCCTTTTTCATTTTGCAACAGGATCTTGCTAAGTTTCCCAGATGGCTTGGAACTTGTGATCCTTCTACCTTGGATTGAGATTTAAGTACTTTCTAAATTTAATTTATTATTATTGTTTTTTTTTAGATAGACAATGCATTAATTAATTAATTAATTAATTAGTTATTTTTTATGTGGTGGCTGAGGATTGAACCCAGTGCCTCACATGTACTGGGTAGGTCCCCAAGCTTAAATTATTACAGTGCTTTTATGAATATCAAATGTTTTGTTTATGTAGGTATGTGTTTAATGTATAAACAAGTATTGAGAGGCAAAGTGATCTATAGTGCAATCCTTATCAAATACCAGTGACATTCTTTGCAGGTAAAAAAGGTCTGAAAATTTGTATGGAACTACAAAAAACCCAGACAAAGCCATTCTGAGCAAAAACAACAAAGCAAGAAGCATTACCCTATCTGGCTTCAAAGTAAATTACAAAGCTGTAGTAACCAAAACAGCACGATAGTGGTATAAAATTAGGTACATAGACCATAGGAGAATAGAGAGCCTAGAAGTAAGACCATTTATGTATACTTTTATTTTGACAAAGGTGCTGAGAATGTATTGGAGAAAGGAGAGTTTTTTAAGTAAATGATGCTGGGGAAAGAAGAATGAAAATAGACCCCATCATCTGTTACAAAAATCAGTTCAAAATGGATTAAAGACTTAAATGTAAAACACAAAACCATGAAACTACTAGAAGAAAATAGGAGAAATGCTTCATTTGCAATGGGCAAAGGATTATTTGGACAAGACCCCAAAAGCACAAGAAACAAAAGCAAAAAATAAACAAAAGATATAATGGTATTAGATCAAACTAAACAACTTCTGCACAGCAAAAACAAAAATAAAAACAAAAAACCCCAAACCCAAACCAAAAAGAAACCCCCAACATGTTATTTGGACATCTGCTCACTTCTTCAGTAATCTTTTTAAACTTTTGATATTAATCTGCATGAAAGAAATGAAAGAAACGATTTCATTTAGATAATAATAATGAATTTTCAGCACCTTTCTCTATACCTAAACCTCATGCGTATATTTCTGCTGACAACTGTTGAAGAACAATGAGGGACTAAGTCTGAATTGGCTATAGAAACTGGACTCATTGGGACAAGAAGTCTATTCCTGGAGCTATAGGGTTCCTAGAATAAATGAGTTTTTATGTCATTAAAATACCAACTTGGAATATATTTATTTTTTTTAAAGATGTAAAATGTGTGATTTATAGAAGCAATTTAAGAAAATATCAGCTTATATAAGACAGGAAAACCAGGACATTTTGACTACACCATTTTGATTCTTAAGAAGCATAATAAATTTCATTTATTATGCTCACTTAAATAGAGCATAATAAATGAAATTTATTTTAAATTGATTTGAAGACATATATTTGAGGCACTCATATCACTGTGGAAATTGGCAATTATTTTGATTCCCCCCACAGGTCTGGTCAAATAGGAAAGATTAGTCAGCATTGTCCCTGGGGGAAGAACTTTAATTGAAGGTATTCATTGTCACATTAAAGAATGAACTGAAGTCATTTGAATGATGTAAAAGACAATAAAGAATGTTAAATATAAATAAAGAGAGCCACCTAATAAATCTATATGCATTTACCTCATTCAATATATGGGAATATATATGTATCCTTTTATAAATTTATAATCTATAATATGTAAATCAATTTGTTTTATATCAGTATGTTGAAAACAGACTCCAATGATAAACTAAAACTAGCAAAAATTACATGGATATAATTTTTGAGTAAAAAATTTAAAAAGGAAATTATAACAGAAAAGTTAACCATTATAAAACTAATAAATACAGTAAAAACTGATAGTTGTCAGATCTACACAGGGTGAAATTTAATGTACTATGCAATGACAGAAGCATTAAGGTTTATTTATAAAATTTAGGTCTGTAAAATTTGGTTCCAGGAAAATTATAGTTGGTGGAAATAATACCCCCCAAAGTAAACTTAACTGTAGCCAGCTTCCAGCTCTATTGAGTAGGTCAAATGAGAATAATACATCTGCAGAATGAAATTAATATTCTTAGCTAATCAAAGCATTAGTGCATAGAAAGGAGAGGAGAAACTTAATACATGGTTGATACAAGCTGAGTCAACATTTAAGATAGACAGGGCTCTCCTGGGCATTGTTAGGTTGGTATAGATGGTACAGTATATTTGAGGGTTCTAATTAATAATATGTCTGTAACATAAGTGTTTATATTCATATATAGACGGTTCTTTCTCAGCTTGACAGATAGCTGTCATCCTGGAATGTCCATTACCTGTTATCCTGGGAATTTACTTTGCTTTTCTCCTGTATTGTATTTCCTCTTTTTTTCAAAAACATTTTTTTTAGTTGTTGATGAACCCTTATTTTATTTATTTATGTGTGGTGCTGAGAATCAAACCCAGTGCCTTACATATGCTAGACAAATGCTCTACTACTGAGCTGTAACCCCAGTTTCTGTATTTACTTTTACCTGAAATCTAATTTTTTTCCTCTTTTTTTTTTGTGGTGCTGAGGATTGAACTCTTGGCTTGTGCATGTGAGGCAAGCATTCTACCAACTGAACTATATCCTTAGCCCTAATTTTTTTTCCTCTTTGTTTTCTCATTTTGGTGGAACACATCCTCTAGGAGTTTCATAATAAATGGTGGATGAGAAGTAAATTCCCTTCCAATTTCCTTCCTTTGTTCATCTTTCTTTCTCTTCTTTCTTATTTTAGAATTGAACCACCCATGGCCTTAATGAGAAGTAAATTCTTTCAGACCATGAATGTCTACTAGGCCTTTATTTGATTTCATATCTAATTGAAATTTTTGCTGTTTGTACTCTATGATTTATGGTTTGCCCTCTCTGAAAAATCATGTTGAAATTTAATACCCATCATGAGGTAGTAAGAGGGTGGAAATTGTCTGACTATGGTGCTTACAGATGCCTTTGTGAAGTGATTGGATGGATAAGGTCATCAGAGTAGAGCCCCCATGACCATTGGTGACTTTATAAGAGAGAAAGACCAAGTCACACATTCTCTTTCTCTTGCCATGTGATGATGCTTTGTGCCATCTCAGGACTCAACCAGCAAGAAGGCTACTACCAGATGTGTCCCCTCAACCTTGAACCAGAATTGTGAGCCAATATAAACCTCTTTTCTTTACAACTTACCCAATCTGTGATTTTGTATTAATAGTAAAGAAAATGGACTAAGACAGTATGAATTCTAGATTGGAAATAATTTTCCTGTAGCATACTGACAGGATTTTTCTGCTTCCCTTTATCTAATAGTGCTGTGATTGAGATGCCTGAAGCCATTCTGATTATTCATACTTTGAGTATGACTATAATTTTTTAAAAATTTATGGGCAAAATTTTTGCTGAAAATTTTTAGGAGATTACCTTGTCTTATTTCATTTGTGATTTCTCTTGTGTTTTCATTGTTCTTCTGTAGGTTTCCTTAAATTAGTTGAATGTTGGATTCTCTGGGCTGATCCATGAGTAACATTATATTTTTTGCTTTTCATCTCATGACATATTTTTCATATTGGCTGCACCAATTTGCAGTCCCACCAGCAGTGTATGAGTGTACCTTTTTCCCCTCATCCTCACCAACACTTATTATTGTCTGTCTTCATAATAGCTGCCATTCTGTTGGGGTAAGATGATATCTTAGAGTAGTTTTGATTTGCATTTCTCTAATTGCTAGAGATGATGAACATTTTTCCTTATACTTGTTGATTGATTGTATATCCTCTTCTGAGAAGTGTCTGTTCAGGTCCTTGGCCCATTTATTGATTGGGTTATTTGTTTTTTTGGTGTTTATTTTTTTGAGTTCTTTATATATCCTAGAGATTAGTGCTCTGTCTGATGTGTGAGGGGTAAAAATTTGTTCCCAAGTTGTAGGCTCTCTATTCACCTCACAGATTGTTTATTTTGCTGAGAAGAAGTTTTTTTTTGTTTGAATCCGTTCCATTTATTGATTCTTGGTTTTAATTCTTGTGCTACAGGAGTCTCATTAAGGATGGTGGGGCCTAATCCCACGTGATGAAGATTAGGGCCTACTTTTTCTTCTATTAGACACAGAGTCTCTGGTTTAATTCCTAGGTCCTTGATCCATTTTGAGTTAAGTTTTGTGCATGGTGAGAGATAGGGGTTTAATTTCATATGGATTTCCAGTTTTCCCAGCACCATTTGTTGAAGAAGCTATCTTTTCTCCAATGCATGTTTTTGGCACCTTTGTCTAATATAAGATAATTGTAATGTTGTGGGTTAGTCTCTGTGTCCTCTATTCTGTACCATTGGTCTACCAGTCTGTTTTGGTACCAATACCATTCTGTTTTTGTTAGTATTTCTCTGTAGTCTAGTTTAAGGTCTGGTATTTCCTTAGCTATTCTCAGTCTCTTATTTTTCCAGATGAATTTCATGATTGCTTTTGAGTTTTATTTCTATGAGGAATGCCATTGGGATTTTGATTGGAGTTACATTAAATCTGTATAGTGCTTTTGATAGTATGGTCGTTTTGATGATATTTATTCTGCCTATCCAAGAGCAAGGTAGATATTTCCATCTTCTAAGGTCTTCTTTGATTTCTTTCTTTAGGATTCTGTAGTTTTCATTGTATGGATTTTTCACCTCTTTCATTAAGTTGATTCCCAAGTTTTTTTTTTTTTTTGATGCTATTATAAATTGGGTAGTTTTCCTCGTTTTCCTCTTAGAATATTTGTCACTGATTTCAGAAATGCCTTTGATTTATGGGTGTTGATTTTATATTCTGCTACTTTGCTGAATTCATTTACTAGTTCCAGAAGTTTTCTGGTGGAACTTTTTGGATCTTCTAGGTATAGAATCATATCGTCATCAAATAGTGCTAATTTAAGTTCTTCTTTTCCCATATGCATCCTTTTAATTTCTTTCGTCTGTCTAATTGCTCTGGGCAGTGTTTCAAGAACTATGTGAAAGAGGGCATCCCTGTCTTGTTCCAGTTTTTAGAGGGAATGCCTTCAATTTTTCTTCATTTAGAATGATGTTTTCCTGGAGCTTAACGTAGACAGCCTTTACAATGTTGAGATATGTTCCTGTTATCCCTAGTTTTTCTAGTGCTTTGAATATGAAGGGGTGCTGTATTTTGTTGAATGCTCTTTCTGCATCTATTGAGATGATCATATGATTCTTATTTTTGAGTCTACTGATGTGATGAATTACATTTTTTGATTTTCGTATGTTGAACCAACCTTGCATCCCTGAGATGAATCCTACTTGATCATGGTGCACAATCTTTTTGATATGTTATTGTATTCAATTTGCTAGAATTTTATTGAGAATTTTTGCATCTATGTTTATTAGAGATATTGGTCTAAAGTTTTCTTTCTTTGATGTGTCTTTGCCTGGCTTTGGGATCAGGGTGATATTGGCCTCAGAGAATGAGTTTGTAAGTGCTGCCTCTTTTTCTGTTTTCCAAAATAAATTGAAGAGTATTGGTATTAGTTTGTCTTTAAAGGTCTTGTAGACTTGGGTGTGTATTCATCCAGTCCTGGGCTTTTCTTGGTTAGTAGGCTTCTGATGGTGTCTTCTATTTCATCACTTGATATTGGTCTGTTTAAATTGTGTATATCTTCCTGGTTCAATCTGGGCAAATCATATGACTTAAGAAATTTGTCGATGTCTTCTATTTTATTGGAGTATAAGTTTTTAAAATAATTTTTAAGTATCCTCTGTATTTCTGTAGAGTCTGTTGTGATATTACCTTTTTCATCATGTATGCAGGTAATTTAAATTTTCTTTCTCTTCTCTTCATTAGTGTAGCTAAGGGTCTGTCAATTTTATTTATTTTTTTAAAGAACCAACTTTTTGTTTTGTCAATTTTTTCAATTGTTTCTTTTGTTTTGATTTCATTGATTTCAGCTCTAATTTAAATTATTTCTTTTATTTTAATTTTTTTAAAATATTTATTTTTTAGTTTTCGGCAGACACAACACCTTTGTTGGTACGTGGTGCTGAGGATTGAACCCGGGCCACACACATGCCAGGCGAGCGCGCTACCGCTTGAGCCACATTCCCAGCCCCATAAATTATTTCTTGCCTTCTACTGCTTTTGCTGTTGATTTGTTCTTGATTTTCTAAGTCTTTGAAATGTAATGTGAGATCATTTATTTGTTGAATTTTTCTTCTTTTAAGGAATGAACTCCATGCAATGAACTTTCCCCTTAGTTCTGCTTTCATAGTGTCCCAGAGATTTCGATATATTGTGTGTGTGTTCTCATTCACCTCTAAGAATTTTTTAATCTTATCCTTGATGTCTATTATAACCTATTAATCATTCAGTAGCATATTGTTTAGTCTCCAGTTGTTGGGTAAGTTTTATTTTTTATTTTGTTATTGATTTTTAATGTCATTCCATTATGATCTGATAAAATGCATGGTAGTATCTCTACTTTTTTGTATTTGTTAAGAGTAGCTTTGTGGCATATTACATGGTCTATTTTAGAGAAGGATCCATATACTGCTGAGAATAAAGTGTATTTATTTGTTGATGAATGAAATAAATATTCTATATCTGTTGGTTAAGTCTACATTATTGATTGTATTATTGAGTTCTATAGTTTCTTTGTTCAACTTTTGTTTGGATGATCTCTCTAGTGGTGAGAGAGGTGTGTTAAAGTCCCCTAAAATTATTGTGTTGTGGTCAATTTGATGCTTGAACTTGAGAAGAATTTGTTTGATGAACATAGTTGTACCATTGTTTGGAGCATATATGTTTATGATTGCTATATCTTGTTGGTATGGTTTTCTTGAGCAGTATGAATGTCCATCTCTATCCCTTTTGATTAACTTTGGCTTGAAGTCTACTTTATTTGATATGAGGATGGAAACCCCTGCTTGCTTCTGTAGTTCATGTGCATGGTATGATTTTTCCCAGAATTTTAGCTTCAGTCTGTGTAAGTCTTTTCTTATCAGATGAGTCTCCTGGAGGCAGCATATTTTTGGGTCTTTTTAAATTATTTATTTATTTATTTATTTATTTATTAATTAGATTGTGCATACATTTTTTTCTTTTTTTTTAATCAGTTGTTCAAAACATTACAAAGTTCTTGACATATCATATTTCATACCTTTGATTCAAGCGGATTATGAACTACCATTTTTACCCTATATACATAATGCAGATTCACATTGGTTACACATCCACTTTTTAACCTACTGCCATACTAGTGTATGTTGTATTCTGCTGCCTTTCCTAACCTCTACTATTCCCCCTCCCCTCCCCTCCCTTCCTGTCTTCTCTCCCTACCCCATCTACTGTAATTCATTTCTCTCTCTTGTTTTTTCCCCCCTTTCCCCTCACTTCCTCTTATATGTAATTTTGTATAACAATGAGGGTCTCCTTCCTTTACCATGCAATTTCCCTTCTCTCTCTCTTTCCCTCCCCCCTCTCATCCCTGTTTAGTGGTGATCTTCTCATGCTCTTCCTCTCTATTCTGTTCTTAGTTGCTCTCCTTATATCAAAGAAGACATTTGGCATTTATTTTTTAGGGATTGGCTAGCTTCACTTAGCATAATCTGCTCTAGTGCCATCCATTTCCCTGCAAATTCCATGATTTTGTCATTTTTTAGTGCAGAGTAATACTCCATTGTGTATAAATGCCACATTTTTTTAATCCATTCATCTATTGAAGGGCATCTAGGTTGGTTCCACAGTCTAGCTATTGTGAATTGTGCTGCTATGAACATTGTTGTAGCTGTGTCCCTATAGCACGCTCTTTTAAGGTCTTTAGGGAATAGTCCAAGAAGGGGAATAGCTGGGTCAAATGGTGGTTCCATTGGGTCTTTTTTTTAAATTCGATCTGCTAGCCTATGTCTTTTGATTGGTGAGTTTTAAGCCATTAACATTCAGGGATATTATTGAGACAGGGTTTGTATTCCTAGCCATATTTGTTTATTATTGTTATTTAAGTTCACTTGATTTTCTTCTTTGATTAGTTTTTCCTTTAGGGTACTACCTCCCTCTTTTAATTTTCATTGTTGTTTTTGTTTCTTCTTCACAAAATACTTTTCCCAGGATGTCTTGTAGTGCCACTTTCCTAGGTATAAATTCTTTTAACTTTTGTTTATCTTGGAAGGTTTTTATTTCATCTTCAATCTAAAGTTTAATTTTGCTACAAGATTCTTGGTTGGCACCCATTTTCTTTCAGAGCTTGATATATGTTATTCCAGGATCTTCTAGCTTTCAGGGTCTGTGTTGAAAAATCTGTCGGTATCCTAATTGGTTTTCCCCTGTATGAAATCTGATTCCTTTCTTTTGTGGCTTTTAAAATTCTCTCCTTATTCTGTGTGTTGGGCATTTTTATTATAATGTGCCTTGGTGTGGATCTATTGTGATTTTGTATATTCGGCATCCTGTAGGCTTCTTGAATTTGGATTTCCAATTTATTTTTCATGTTTGGAAAGTTTTCTGATATTATTTCATTGAATAGATTGTTCATTCCTTTGGTTTGGACCTCTATGTCTTCCTCTATCGTAATAACTCTTAAATTTGGTCTTTTTATGCTGTCCCATATTTTTTGAATGTTCTGCTTGTGGTTTCTTACCATTATTACTATGTGGTCTGTGTTCTTTTCAAGATTATATATTTTATCTTCATTGTCTGATGTCCTATCTTCTAAGTGGTCTAATCTGTTGGTGATGATTTCATTTGAGCTTTTAATTTGGTTTGTTGTTTCTTTAATTTTAAGGATTTCTGTTTGTTTTTGTTTTTAGAACCTATATCTCCCGGTTGAGGTGATCTTTTGCTTCCTGTATTTGTTTATGTAGCTCCTTGTTGAAGTTATCATTCACTGCCTGTATTTGTTCTATTATATCTTCCTTGAGTTCACAGAACATTGTAGCCATATACATCCTGAACTCCTTTTCTGTCATTTCTTCTGTTCTGGCTGCTAATGATTCTAATGATGTGGTGTCTTGATTTGTTTGGGGCACTTTCTTCCCTTGTCTTTTCATATTGCTCATGTGTCTTCCTTTCCAGCTCTGTGAGTCTGGGGTGTTATTGTTTTTACCCTATTCCTTTGTAGTGATCTTGTAGGGTTCCAAGATCTCTCCTTTGTGGGGAAGGACAATGTTAACTGATCCCAATATCAACAATATACCACCTATGAACAATTTGTTGTTATTAAGACTTTACAGTTTAGTCTCAGTGTTCAGAAATTTTGGATTCAATTATTATCTAAAATATAATCAGTAGTTTTGTAAAGAGGTTTACTGTTTCTGACAGTGGAGAAAAACTGAGGGTGGGATGTAGGATGATATCCTGAAGAGGTAGATGAGAGGATATAGAGTTAATATATCTTAGGAAGTGTGAAAGAGAAATCTAATGAAGAGGGTTAGTAGCAAGATAACAGATAAGAAGTAATTTAGGGTAGACAAGTACATAGGAATATAGTATAGTACATGAAACAAACATATGTATTTAGAAGAATATCGAATGTTAAAATAGTAATATTTGGAGGGGAAAGAAAAATGAAAGAAGAAAAAAGAAAATAAAAAAAAGGGCATATACAACACCTCTATATTATGTTAATCAGATGTACCAGTCCTCAAAATTCTATTTCATGCAAAGTTATTGGTTTCACATATGTTGGGGATATGAGGGTCGAAGGATAGATGAGCACCTGGTACGATCTCCCTATCTTTCATGGAGATTTCCCAGTTCCTGGTCTCTCTGTTAGGCTTCAAACTTTAGCCCTGTCTCCCTTTCCCTTAACAGTTCCCAATTGCAGTACCTCTAACACCAAGGCTCACACCAGGTGGGCGGTGCCCTGATTGCACTGTACACTTGTCCAACTGAGAGCTGTTTTGTGTTGGGTAGTTACTGTGTCAAGTTATCGCCACTGGGGAGAGGGGGAGTTGGAAACCTGTACCTGGCCAGATGGAGATCCAATCTGGGAGCTGCCCCCACCAAATTGGTGAGAAAGGTGATTCAAGATGGAGGCGGTCTGCTTCTAGTGCTGAGGTGTCTGGTGAGGCGGGGGGAGCTGGCTGATGGCATTGTGCTATGGGTAGGTAGCAGCCGAGTGACCTGTGTGGGAGCAGAGCACAGTCTGGAGTTCTGCAGAGGTGCTGATAGGTGATTCTGCTAAGGTGCCCATGAGCCCTGTATGGGCTAGAACTTTGGGCTTTCTTTGTTGGGAGCCAGGAGTTCTACTCGAATGCTGAGGCTCAGAACCCTGTGCGGGGGTCACAGTGCTGATTTCTGTGGAAATTAGCTGTATAGGGGTCCTTTCACACTCTAAGAGAAGCAGTTCTCCAACGAGGTGAGATCTGGATCTCGGAGTGACACAGAATGCTGCCTCCCTCTGGCCCACCATCTTCTCTTCTCCTCTGTTTTATATCTTTTTGTATGTGATTTGCCAGCATTAAGAATTTTTGCATGTATGTTTATCAGGGATATTGGTCTGAAGTTTTCTTTCCTTGATGTGTCTTTGATTTTAGTATCAGGGTGATACTAGCTTCATAGAATGAGTTTGGAAGAGTTCTTTCCTTTTCTATTTCATGGAATAATATGAGGAGTATGGGTGTAAGTTTTTCTTTGAAGGTCTTGTAGAACTCAGCTGAGAATCCATCTGGTCTTGGGCTTTTCTTTGTTGGTAGTCTTTTGATGGTGTCTTCGGTTTCATTGCTTGAAATTGGTCTGTTTAAATTTTGTATTTTTTCCTGATTCAATTTCGGTAGGTCATGTGTCTCTATAAACTTGTTGATGTCTTCAAATTTTTCTATCTTATTGCAGTATAGATTTTCAAAATAGTTTCTGATTATTTTCTGAATTTCATTGGTTTCTGCAGTGGTATTTCTTTTTTCATCACAGATTTTAGTAATTTGAGATTCCTCTTTTTTTTTCCCTTCATTATCGTGGCTAAAGATCTATTAATTTTATTTATTTTTTTCAAAGAACCAACTTTTTTTTTCATCGATTTTTTTTTTTTTTTTTTTTTTTGGTGGGGGGCACTAGGGATTGAATTCAGGGGCACTCAGCCACTGAGCCACATCCCCTGCCCTATTTTGTATTTTATTTAGAGACAGGGTCTCACTGAGTTGCTTAGTGCCTAGCTTTTGCTGAGGCTGGCTTTGAACTTGTGATCCTCCTGCCTCGGCCTCTGAGCTGCTGAGATTATAAGTGTATAACAGTACTCCTGGCTGTTTCATTGATTCTTTTGAAAAAAAAAATTGTTTCAATTTTATTAATTTTGGCTCTGATTTTAATTATTTTCTGTCTTCTACTGCTTTTAGTCTTGATTTGTTCTTCTCTTTCTAGGGCTTTGAGATATAAAATTAGGTTATTTATTTGGTGTCTTTCTGTTCTTTTAATGAATGAGCACAATGCAATGAACTTTCCTCTTGGAACTACCTTCATTTTGTCCCACAGATTTGTTGTATCACTAGTCTCATTTATCTCTAAGTATTTTTTTATTTCTTCCCTGATTTCTTCAGATATCAATTGGTCATTAATTAGTGTATTATTTGGTCTCCTGGTGTTAGAGTAGTTTCTATTTTTTAATTTTATTATTGATTTCTAATTCCATTTCATTATGATCTGATAGAATGCAAGGTATTATCTCTCTCTTTTTGTATTTGCTAAAAGTTGCTTTGTGGCCTAAGATATGTTCTATTTTAGAGAAGGTCTGTTTGCTGCTGAGAAGAAAGTGCATGCAGTCATTGATGGATGAGATATGCTATATATGTTTGAAGTCTAAATTATTAATTTTTTATTTTTATGTTTATTTTTAATTCTATCATTTCTTATTTAGTTTTTGCTTGGAAGATATATCCAATGGTGAGAGAAGCATGGTAAAGTCACCTAGTATTATTCTGTTGTGATCTATTTAATTCTTGAAATTGAGAAAGGTTTGTTTGATGTATGTGTATTGTTTGGTGCATAAATATTCATGATTGTTATTGACGTATAGTTCCTTAAGCAGTATGAAATGGCCTTCTTTGTTCCTTCTGATTAGTTTTGACTTGAAGCCCACTTTATCAGGTATGAGGATAGAAACTCCTGCTTGTTTATGCGACCATGTGAATGATAAATTTTTTCCCATCCTTTTATCATCAATCTGTGGATTTTTCTTATGAGATGAATCTCTTGGAGACAGCATACTGTTGGATCTTTTTGTAAAATCCAACCTGCTAGTCTATGTCTTTTGATTGATTATTTTTAGGCCATATACATTCAGTATTATTATTGAGATATGATTTTTATTCCCTGTCATTTTGATTTATTTATGGTTTTAATTTGAATTTTTTCTCCTTTGATCGACTATTCCTTTAGTGTAGTTCCTCTGTTTGCTGTTTTTCACTTTTATTTTTCATTTCTTCATGGAATATTTTGCTGAGTATGTTTTGTGGTGCTTGCTTTCTAGTTGTGAATTCTTTTAACTTTCGTTTATCATGGAAAGTTTTTATTTCATCATCAATTCTGAAGCTTAATTTTGCAGGGCACAATATTCTTTGTTGGCATTAATTTTCTTTTAGAGCATGGTATATATTATTCTAAGACCTCCTAACTTTAAGGGTCTGGATTGATAAATCAGCTGAGATCTGGATGTAACCTATTGTTTTTCTCTGGCAGTATTTAAAATTTTATCCTTATTCTGTATGTTGGACATTTTCATAATAATGTGCCTTGGTGTGGGTCTGTTGTAATTTTGTATATTTGTGGCTCTACATGCTTTCTGTAGTTGATTTTCTATTTCATTCTTAAGGTTTGGGAAAATTTCTGATATTATTTCGTTGAAAGATTGTGCATTTCTTTGGTTTATATCTCCATGCCTTTCTCTATCTCAATAAATCTTAAACTTGGTCTTTTCAGGTTATCCCAAATTTCTTGAAAGTTTTGTTCATGGTCTCTTAACACCAGGACCAACTTTATTTCTAGATTATATATTTTGTCTTCATTCCCGGAACTCTGTTTTCCAAGTGGTCTAGTCTGCTGGTGATGCCTTTCAATGAATTTTTAATTTGGTTTATTGATTCCTTCATTTCAAGGATTTCTGCCTTTTTTCCCCCCAGAATTTCTCTTTATTGAAGTGATGTTTTGCTTTCTGTGTTTTCTTCCTTATATCATCTTTTAACTTGCAGATCAATTTAACTATGAACATTCAAATAACACTATGGTGATGATGGATTCTGTTATTGAATTAAATTGGTTTCTTTGAGGTGATTTGTTCCCTTGGTTTTTCATGTTGTTTGTCTACTCATTTGACAGTATGATTTTGAGGCAGTAGAGTTTCTACCCTGTGGACTTATAATGTGTTTGAAGGTTTTCAGTGCCTTGCTGAGAAGCTGTGTGTCTGAATTATTGGTTTCATACCACAGAGTGACCAAGAAAGCGACCTTCTCTAATCCACTATTTTCATTCCTTATTTCTAGCACATCTGCTTTCAGGGTTTTAGGCTTTCCAGATGCCTGTGGATCTTCCAGCACTTGAATGGCAGAGCAACCTGGGACTCCTGAGAATAGGAGAGGGATACTAGAGGTGGATCCCAAGAATCCCTCATATCTATTAACAGCCTCCATTTCTGCCATGCCAATCACTAATCCATTTTCCTTCTCTGCATTTTTCTATTTGGACATTTTATTCAAATGGAATAATTTACTAGGTAAACTTTTATGCCTGGATTTTTGTTATTTGTTTTAATTAGTTATAATGACAGTACAGTGATCTTGACATATCATACATTTGAATCAGATGGGATATAATTTCTCATTTTCCTGAGTGTACAGGTTGCAGAATTACATTGGTCATGCAGTCACATACATACCCACAGCAATAATAATGTATATTTTATTCTGTTGTTCTTCCATTCTCCCCTTCCCCTCCCCTCCCCTCCCATCCCATCCCATCACTTCTCTCTACCCAATCTAATGTGACCCACTTCATTTTTTTTCCCCTCACATCTTCATACCTATATTCTGTATAACGAAGGGGGTCTCCTTCCCTCTTCCATGCAATTCTTTCTCCCTCCCTTGCCTTCCCACCTCTCTTCCCTATCTAAAGGTAATTTTCTTCTCATGGTCTTCCTCCCTACCCCATTTTTAGTCACCTCCCTTATATCAGAGAAGACATTTGGCATTTGTTTTTTTGGGATTGGCTATCTTCACTTAGCATAATCTGCTCTAATGCCATCCATTTCCCTGCAAATGCCATGATCTTGTTATTTTTTTAGTGCTGAATAATATTCCATTGTGTATAAATGCCACATTTTTTTTTATCCATTCATCCATTGAAGGGCATCTAGGTTGGCTCCACAGTCTAGCTATTGTGAATTGTGCTGCTATAAACATTGATGTGGCTGTGTCTCTGTAGGATGCCGTTTTTAGGTCTTTTAAGTATAGTCCGAGAAGAGGAATAGCTGGGTCAAATGGTGGTTCCATTCCCAATTTTCCAAGGAATCTCCACACTTCTTTCCAAATTGGCTGCACCAATTTGCAGTCCCACCAGCAATGTATGAGTGTACCTTTTTCCCTGCATCCTCACCAGCACGTGTTGTTTGACTTCATAATGGCTGCCATTCTTACTGGAGTGAGATGGTATCTTAGAGTAGTTTTAATTTGCATTCCTCTGATTGCTAGCGATGGTGAGCATTTTTTTGTATATTTGTTGATTGATTGTATATCCTCTTCTGAGAAGTGTCTGTTCAGGTCCTTGGCCCATATATTGATTGGGTTATTTGTTTTTTTGTTGTTTAACTTTTTGAGTTCTTTATATATCCTAGAGATTAGAGCTCTATCTGATGTGTGAGGGGTAAAAATTTGTTCCCAGGGTGTAGGCTCCCTATTCACTTCACATATTATTTCTCTTGCTGAGAAAAAACTTTTTAGTTTGAATTTGTCCCATTTGTTGATTCTTCTTTTTAATTCTTGTGCTATAGGTATCTTATTAAGGAACTTGGGGACTAACCCCACGTGATGGAGATTAGGGCCTACTTTTTCTTCTGTTAGACACAGAGTCACTGGTTTGATTCCTAGATCCTTGATCCATTTTGAGTTAACTTTTGTGCATGGTGAGAGAAAGAGATTCAATTTCATTTTGTTGCATATGGATTTCCAGTTTTCCCAGCACCATTTATTGAAGATGCTATCCTTTCTCCATTGCATGCTTTTAACAGCTTTGTTTAATAAAAGGTAGTTGTAATTTTGTGGGTTGGTCTCTGTGTCCTCTATTCTGTACCATTGGTCTACCAGCCTGTTTTGGTGCCGGTACCATGCTGTTTTTGTTGCTATTGCTCTGTAGTATAGTTTTAAGATCTGGTATAGTGATACCACCTGTTTCACTCTTCATGCGTAGAATTGCTTTAGCTATTCTGGGTCTCTTATTTTTCCAGATGAATTTCATAATTGCTTTTTCTATTTCTGTGAGGAATGCTGTTGGGATTTTGATCGGAATCACGTTGAATCTGTAGAGTGCTTTTGGTAATATGGCCATTTTAATAATATTAATCCTGCCTATCCATGAGCAAGGTATATCTTTCCATCTTCTAAGGTCTTTTTCTATTTCTCTCTTTAGGGTTCTGTAGTTTTCATTGTATAAATCTTTCACCTCTTTTGTTGATTCCCAAGTATTTTTTTTTTTGAGGATGTTGTGAATGGGGTAGTTTTCCTTATTTCCATTTCAGAGGATTTGTTACTGATATACAGGAATGTCTTTGATTTATGGGTGTTGATTTTATATCCTGCCACTTTGGTGAATTCATTTACTAGATCTAGAAGTTTCTTGGTAGAACTTTTTTTATCTGCTAGGTATAGGATCATATCATCAGCAAATAGTGCTAGTTTAAGTTCTTCTTTTCCTATATTTATGCCTTTAACTTCTTTTGTCTGTCTAATTACTCTGGCTAGTGTTTCAAGAACTATGTTGAATAGAAGTGGTGAGAGAGGGCATCCCTATCTTCTTTCAGATTTTAGAGGGAATGTCTTCAATTTTTCTCCATTTAGAATGATGCTGGCCTGAGGCTTAGTGTAGATAGTTTTTATAATGTTGAGGTAAGTTCCTGTTATCCCTAGTTTTTCTAGTGTTTTAAACATAAAATGATGAGGTATTTTGTCGAATGCCTTTTCTGTGTCTATCGAGATGATCATATGGTTCTTATCTTTAAATCTATTGATGTAGTGAATTACATTTATTGATTTCTGTATGTTGAACCAGCCTTGAATCCCGGGGATGAAACCCACTTGATCATGGTGTACGATCTTTTTGATATGGTTTTGTGTCCGATTTGCCAGAATTTTATTGAGGATTTTTGCATCTATATTCATTAGAGATATTGGTCTGAAATTTTCTTTCTTTGAAGTGTCTTTGTCTGGTTTTGGAATCAGGGTGATATTGGCATTGTAGAATGAATTTGGAAGTTCTCCCTCTTTTTCTGTTTCCTGAAATAGATTGAAGAGTATTGGTATTAGTTCTTCTTTAAAGGTCTTGTAGAACTCTGCAGTATATCCATCCAGTCCTGGGCTTTTCTTGGTTGGTAATCTTTTGATTGCTTCTTGTATTTCTTCACATGATATTGGTCTCTTTAAGTTGTCTATATCTTCCTGACTCAATCTGGACAGATCATATGACTTAAGGAATTGATCGATACCTTTGCTGTCTTCTATTTTATTGGCATATAAGATTTCAAAATAATTTCTAATTGTTTTCTGTATTTCTGTAGTGTCTGTTGTAATATTGCCTTTTTCATCCTATATGCTAGTAATTTGGGTTCTCTCTCTTCTTTCTTAGCATGGCTAAGGGTCTGTGAATCTTATTTATTTTTTTCAAAGAACCAACTTTTAGTTTTGTCAATTTTTAAAATTGTTTCTTTTATTTCAATTTCATTGATGTTAGCTCTGATTTTTGTTATTTCTTGCCTTCTACTGCATTTGCTGCTGATTTGCTGTTCTTTTTCTAGGGCTTTGAGATGTAGTGTGAGATCATTTATTTGTTGGCTCTTTCTTTTTTTTGAGGAATGAATTGCATGCAATGAATTTTCCTCTTAGTACTGCTTGATAGTGTCCCATAGATTTCAATATGTTGTGTCTGTGTTTTCATTTATCTCTAACAATTTTTAAATTTCCTCCTTGATATCTTCTGTAACATATTGTTCATTCTCCAAGTGATATAGGAATTTTTCTTCCTTATTTTATTGTTGATTTCCAATTTCATTCTATTATGATCGGATAAAATGCATGGTAATATCTCTACTCCTTTATATTTGCTAAGAATTGCCCTATGGTATAATATATGGTCTATTTTTGAGAAGGATCCATGAGCTGTTGAGAAAAAAGTGTATCCATTTTATTTTGGTTGATATATTCTATATATGTCAATTATGTCTAAGTTATTAATTGTGTTATTGAGGTCTATAGTTTCTTTATTCAACTTTTGTTTGGAAGATCTGTCCAGAGGTGAGAGAGGTGTGTTAAAGTCACCCATGATTATTGTGTTGTGGTCTATTTGTCTCTTGAACTTGAAAAGAGTTTGCTTGATGAACATAGCTACACCATTGTTTGGGGCATATATATTAATGATTGTTATGTCTTGTTATTGAATGGTTCCCTTTAGCAGTATGTAATGTCCTTCTTTATCCCTTTTGATTAACTTTGGCTTGAAGTCTATTTTATTTGATATGAGTATGGACACCCCCTGCTTGCTTCCCAGGTCCATGTGAGTGGTATGATTTTTCCCAACCTTTCACCCTCATTCTGTGTATGTCTTTTCCTATCAGATGAGTGTCTTGTAGGCAGCATATTATTGGATATTTTTATGTGTTTTGATTGGTGAGTTTAAGCCATTAACATTTAGGGTTACTATTGAGATATGGTTTGTACGTCCAGCCATGTTTGTTTATTTTTGTTACTTAACTTGATTTGTTTTTCCTCTTTGATTAGTTTTTCTCCTTACTGTACTACTTCCCACTGTTGGTTTTTGATGTTGTTTTTCATTTCCTCTTCGTGTAATGTTTTGCCCAAGATGCTTTGCAGAACTGATTTTCTAGCTGCAAATTCTTTTCACCTTTGTTTATTGTAGAAGGTTTTTATTTCATTGTCAAACCTGAAGTTTAGTTTGCTGGATATAAGATTCTTGGTGTGAACCCATTATCTTTCAGCGTTTGAAATATGTTGTTCCAGGATCTTGTAGCTTTCAGCGTCTGTGATGAAAAATCAGCCATTAACCTAACTGGTTTATCCCTAAATGTAATCTGCCTCCTTTCTCTTTTAGCTTTTAAAATTATCTCCTTGTTCTATATGTTGGACATTTTCATTATTATGTGTTTTGTCGTGGGTCTCTTGTGGTTTTGTACCTTCAGGCTTGTAGGATTTGGATTTCTGTTTCATTCTTCATGTCTGGAAAGTTTTCTAAAATTATTTCATTGAACAGATTGCTCATTCCTTTGGTTTGGTCCTCTATACCTTCCTCTATTTGTATAACTCTTAAATTTGGTCTTTTTATGGTATCCCAGATTTCTTGGATTTTCTGCTCATGGGTTTTTATCAGCTTTTCTGAGTTGTTTAGGCTCTTTTCAAGATGATATATTTTGTCTTCCTTACTGATGTTCTGACTTCTAATTGGTCTTCTCTACCGATGATACTCTCATTTGAGTTTTTAATTTGGTTTATAATTTCCTTCATTTCCAGAATTTCTGTTTGGTTTTTTTGTTTAACCTCTATCTCCCTGTAGAGTTTATCTTTTGCTTCTTGTTTATGTAATTTGTTTATGTAATTCATTGTCAAAGTGAACTTTCATTGTCTGTATTTGCTGTCTAATGTCTTACTTAAGACTCTATATCATCTGAACCATGTATATCTTGAAATCTATCTGACATTCCTTCTGCTGCAGATGTTACCTCTTCTAATGTTGACTTGTCCTGCATTGTTTGTGGTCTTTTCTTTCCTTGTCTTTTCATATTACTCACATTTCTTTCCAGCTGTGTGTGACTGTTGTGTTAATATTTTTTCCCCTGTATATTTATATTGCTCTTATATAGTTCCAAAATCTCTCTTTTGTGGAGAAAAACAATGTAACAGTTCCCAATATCAATAATACATCATCTATGAGCAAGTTTTCATTATTACTACATTTATAGTTAGACTCTATATCTACAGATGTTGGCTTCAAATAGTATTTAGAATATAGTCATTAGTTTCATAAAAGGCATACTATTTCTGATGGTGTATAGAGAACTGAAGGTCAGTTGTAGGACACCATGTTAAGGGGGAAAGGAGTGAGGGTATGGGATTACAGTAACTTAGTAACTTTAGAAGAGAACTCTAATGAATAGACAGGGGTAATTTACGGAAGAATGTATAACTTCAATCTCCTTATCTGTATTTAGAAAATTACCCTATGTGTAAATAGTAAAAGATAGGAGGTTGAAAGTGGGATAGAGGGAGGAAGAAAAAAGAAGAAAAAAAGAAAAGAGAAAAAATAACAAGGAAAGAAAGAGAGGGAGAAAGAAAATAAGAAAAATATAAAGGAGTGGTGAGGTGGGGCCTATGCAATTCCTCTATATTATATTATTCTGGTGATTCAGTTCTTAAAGTGTAATCTCATGCAAAGTTCTTGGATTTACATATGTTAAGGTTGTGAGGACCAGAGGGGAAAGGGTAGAGGAGATTGGATGAGAAGATAGAGAAAAGAAAAGAAAAGAAAAGAAAGAAAGAAAGAAAGAAAGAAAGAAAGAAAGAAAGAAAGCAAGAAAAGTCTCAGAACTCTGTTTTATTTTCTTCCAGTAGGTGGAGTTGTCTTTTCCTGGCTTGAGTCTGTATTTTAGGGTGGTGGAGGTAGCCAATGTGAGAGGACTTGAGCTTCCACTTGGAGCCTCCCTACTTTTAGTCTCTGAGTTGGAAATCAGGTGCCTGTACAGTTGCTGTTCTGCGTTGATAGCTATGCCCCCCAAAAGCTTGTGGGAAAAATTTTGAGTTGTCACTGCTGCGGGTGGGGGAGTTGGAAACCAGGTACCTGATCAGCCGCAGAACCGTGCTGGTAGCCACGCCCACTGATAGATGGTAAGTAAGGTTTTCCAAGATGGATTCCGTCTGTTACCTGCATAGGGTGTTTGGTGAGGTGGAGGGTGCTGGGGTAGCCTTGTGCTGTGTCCAGAGCTGGGTCTAGTGACCCGCAAGCAAAGCCTGTGTTCTGTGCTGCCTTCCGTCTGCGCCGAGCCGCTGGATTTTTTTTTTAGCTTAGTATCATGTCTTCAGGATTCATCTGTTTTGTAACATGTACTGGTATCTCATATATTTATGTTAAGATAATATTTTGTTGTATAGATATATGACATTATTTATCGGATGGTAGATATTTGTGTTATTTCAACTTTTTGAGCACTCTAAATAGTTCTACTATGAACTTTATTTGTGTATAAATATTTGAGTTGACATAGGGTTTTCAATTTTCATGGTATATACCCAGGGGCATAATTTGTGGGTCATATGGTAACTTCATGTATAACTTTTGGGGAACTGACAGATTGTTTTCTAATGCTATAACTTATTCAGTCTGTGGTATTATGTCTGAGGTTTCTAATTTTTCTACATTATTGCCATCACTTGTTATTAGAAGTCTTTTTGATGATAGCCATTTTAGTGGGTATGAAATGGTATATCCCATTGTGATTTTGATTTTCCTAATGACTAATGCTATTGCACATCTTTTCATATTGTTGACTATTTTTGACTTTTCTGGTTCTAAACCTTTTCTTTTGTTACTGGGGATTGAACTCAGGGACACTTGACCACTGAGCCACATCCCCAACCCTATTTTGTATTTTCTTTAGAGGTGGGGTTTCACTTAGTTGCTTAGCACCTCGCTTTTGCTGAGGCTAGCTTTGAAGTTGTGATCCTCCTGTCTCAGCTTCCTGAGCTGTTGGGATTACAGGCATGTGCCACCGTGCCTGGCTTGGATCTAAACCTTTTAAAGTCTATATTTATCATATGTATTCAGTAAAGCATCTGCTTGGTTTGCAAATGTCAGTCAATGATTGGGCAGAGATTTCTGTAAGTGGTTTGCACAGCTAAATCTCCTAGCCTTTGCTGGAGTGCTTTTTGTGTTGGAGTATGTAGTCGATGTTTCTGTATGCAGATTAAAGCCCTGCTTTAGCCTTCACTTCCTGCTTGCATACAGCCCCAATTTAGCTAGAGGGAGATGAGAGCTTGGGTCTTTCTCAGATCATTTCTGGGCATTCATACATACAGCCCTGTATTTGGCATTGCTCTCTGGATTCTAGGATTGTGTCAGAGCTTTTCAAAGCCTCTATGGACATCTTATTACTCAATTTTTCTTTTAAGGTTTTGGTCACCTTTTGTTAATCCCAGTTTGTATCTCCATCCCAAACAGATGTGATCACAAACAATTGCCACAAATTGTTCACACAGAGTGAGGTCAAATAAAGTCAAATCCTGAGAATGGAACTTCTCAGGGAGCTGCCAGACAGGTGAAAACAAACTAGTTCTTTGTGAATGGAGCTTTTGGGGAACTCCAAACTCCTCTTCCTTTCCCAGAGTAGCTAGGCTGTTGGATTCCATAGCTACTACTATTTTGAGGCTATTGATTTTCAGGGCTCTCAAGAACTGGATGAGGGGGAGGTTGGAACTAATGCAAGTTAAAATGCCAGAAATATCCCTATTCTTACTGAAAATTGGTTGATTTCTTTTTTTTTTCTGTCTTTATACTTTTTTATTGGTGTATTATAATTGTTGATTTTCTTGCATAGATGAGTCTTTGTTTTTATCCAGAATTATGAGAAGATTTGATTTTGACAGCTTTTGCCACTATTGTTGCTGGTTTTATGGAGGAAAGATTTTTTTAGCTGTCTTTTCTCTGCAATTCCAGAATTACTTGGGTTCTCTGAGGATATTTTGAAGTGTTTTTCGTCCTTACATGTTTGTTATCCCAGGTTGTCCCTTACCTTCACCCCACTTGATTTAGATATCAACTCTCATGTTGGGGGAATTTTTTTCAAATATCGTAGTTAGTTATGCTTGAGAGTGAGGGACTAAGGGACCTTTACATTGTGGTCATTACTATAGGATATGTAACTGGATATTTGAAGCAGATATATCCATATATAATTATTCCCATTCCCCCAACTAATTTAAGAAAAAGTAGGAAGTAAAAAATAATCTTGTAACTATTAAATAGATTGAATCAATACCAAAACTTTTATTATCGATTAAAAAGAAATATTCAAGGAGCAAATGAACTCCGGAGAATGGAAAAAATATTTAAAAAAATTGTTTATTTAGGCTGGGGTTGTGGCTCAGTGGTAGAGCACTTGCCTAGCATGTGTGAGGCCCTGGGTTCAATCCTCAGCACCACATAAAAATAAATAAATAAAATAAATGTATTGTGTCCAACTACAAGTAAAAAATAAATATTTAAAAAACCATTTATTTTTTTGTTGTCCATGGACCTTTATTTAATTCATTTATTTATGTGCGGTGCTGAGAATCAAACCCAGTGCCTCACACATGTTAGGCAAATACTCTACCACTGAGCTATAACCCTAGCCCTGGAAGAATCTTGATAACATTATCTGATACCAAGCTGATAAGGATACGAGAAAAGGTAGTTATAGCTAATCTCACTCATGAATATACATTCAAAAATATTATACATAGTAGGGCTGGGGATATAACTCATTTCGTAGAATGCTTGCATTGCATGCACAAGGTCCTGGGTTCAGTTCCCAGTCTCTCTCACACACACACACACACACACACACACACACACACACACACAGTATTAGCCAGCCAAATGCAGCAATATTTAAAAAAGGTCAAAATAACCCAGGTGTGGTGGCACATGCCCATAATCCCAGTGGCTCAGGATGGTAATGTAGGATGATCACAAGTTCAAAGCCAGCCTCAGCAATTTACCGAAGCCCTAAGCAACTTATTGAGACCCTGTCTCAAAATAAGAAAAGTAAAAAGAGCTGGGGATGTGGCTTACTGGTTAAGCACCCCTTGGTTCGTTCAATCCCTGGTTACCCATTCCCCCCAAAAAAGGGTAAAAATATAAAAATATACGATAAATGTTAGGCAGTTTAACTTTAGAAAATCAGTGTAACTTATCTCAGTGTAATCTGTTAACTTAGTTTATATGTTTTTTTAAATGCATTTTTTTTTAGTTGTAGATGGACACAATATCTTTATTTTATTTATTTATGTGGTACTGAGGTTCAAACCCAGTGCCTCACACATGCTAGGCAAGCACTCTACCACTGAGCCACAGCCCCAACCTCAGCTTATGTGTTTTGATAGAGAATTCCTAAAAAAAAAACTCTACTATTTGGAGAAGGTATATTTTTCTCTAAAAAGGGTACATGTTTGTGTGTTTGTATCAAGAATGAATAGTAACTAAGGGCTTCAGAGATATAGCTCAGTTGGTAAGAGTGCTTGTCTCATATCCACAAAGCCCTGGGTTCAATCTCCAGCACCACTCACACATACACACACATAAACAAAACTAAAACCAAGAATGAAATAGTAGCTATTATATAATATTAATGGACTTTTTGACCTCTCTATGGAAATTGTGATTGTTAAGTCAGTTTAATCTACATCTTTAAATACTTTAGGCTATTTGGTAAGTTTTATATGGCTCAGGCATCATAAAAGTAAAAATCTCACCAAAATAAACATAATAACCTCTAACCGATTGGCCTTTGATTTTCTAGCTTTTTAAAATAATGGAGTACATTCAAACTCACAGGGGATAATGGGCATGTTCTTTGTTTAGAATAATGGAATGATTATATGAATGATGTAGGCATCAACATGTATGATTTTATTTTGTCTTTTTACACTATTTATCAGTAAAGTGGGATTCACAAGTCACATTGTTTTTTCTTTTCTCCTTCCAACTTCCCTGTACTCAGGTCTTTTTTGCCAAACGGTCACTTGCATTTTGTAAGTAAGTCTCATGAGACTTCTCTCTCTCATACACACATACATCTTCATCCCCCTGATTATTTAGGGAAAGTGTATTTTTGATTTAAACTTCATCTCTCAGGGAATTTTAAAAAATATCACAAATAGTTATGTTTAATACTGAGGGACTAAGGGGTTAAGGGGTATTTCCATTGTGGTTTTTACTATAGGATATGTGACTAGATATATCACATTTGTGTGTGTGTCTGTGTGTGAGAGTGTGTGTGTGTGTGTGATACTGGGGATCTCATCCCCACCATATATTTTTTTATGGTGATGGGTATCTAACCCAGGGCCTTATGCATGCTAGGCAAGCGCTCTACCACTGAATTGTTCTCCTTACTTCATTTAATAAATGCATGAAATAATTTTCCATCAACTAGGATACAAACATTTTTTGGTTATAGTCTCTATTTTGTTTTTATTTCAGACTGGCTTACTTTGTGATTAACTTTAGAAATTACGGTATATTCATATTGAAGTACATTTAGTATTTAAGTTGATGAATCACAGTCAGAGATTACATATTTGTAAATTAAGGCATATAACTTAATGGTGCATTGAATTAATACTGGTGTTTTTGACTGCTTAAGGAGAGATCTCTGTCATGTAGAATAATATTATGATATTTAGTGCTTAATAGTCTTAAAAGAGGTTTTTTTTTTTTTTTTTGGTGGAATTGTTACTTTCCAAACTATAATCTCCAAAAGGATTTACATGCCCAGATTCTGAAGATATCTTTTGAGTGGCTAAGAACTCTTGAAGACATGTATAAATATGTATGTGTATATGTCTATGAGTAAGAGCTTGCTAGTGAGGAAAAGGTGGGAAAGAAGACTCTGTTAAAGGCCTGAAGTGAGAATGATGGATCTAGATTAATTAGATCCATCTAATTAATGGATCTAGATTAATTAGATCCATCCATTAATTTTATTGATATTCAAATATAAAGTTAACATGTAGAAATACCTTTGATACATATGTTAACTTTATATTTGAATATCAATAAAATTCAACTCTGATTTCTGAATTTAGTTGGAAAAAGAGATGGAGAGAGTAAAGCATACTATCTTTATTATTTTCTTTCTATAGTACAGACTTTGAAAACTGAAGTTTTCTCAATGAAACACAGCCATCTAGTGGATACAATTTTAAGAGCTCCAAATATATAATTTAAGTATCATAGGTTTACATGAAAATTTCTCAAGGGTTATTATTACTCATTCAAACTAATCATCCCTTTCTCACATACATTTGTATTACTAACTGCTTTAAAATTTTAAAAAGGGGTAAACATTATATATGACAGTTGACTGACAGCATTATGTAAATAACTTAGAGGTCAGTTGAGCTAGCATAACATTTTATTATACTATACACATTTTCATTTGTAATATGTCAATCAGATTTTTAAACTTGTAAAACTCTAGATGTGCTTTTTAAATACATGAATATTCTGAAACATTGATGGAAATATCAAGGCCTCTCTTGTCTATATAAATTAACCTATTATTATGATTGAAGCATAGATTTAGTTTCTCATTGTCTTCCATAGAGTAACTTTTAGTCATTTACTGACGCAAAAATGAATTATTTTCCAGGAGCAAGATAGTGCTGTACAAAGTATGCACAAGAAAGTAGAACAGTTAGAAACAGAACATATGGAATGCTCTGACCTTTTACAACGACAAACAAGTGAACTTGAATTTAGTACTCAGCGAGAAGAATGTCTTAGAAAAGAATTCGAGGTATATTATATCATTCTTTTATAATGTATAAATGTTATTCATGTAGTGATTTGTTAGATAAAATGTTATTGTATAAAAAACTAATTTGGGGGAGCATTTATAGTGTATATTTGACTTTTTTGAAAACTTTTGTATCTGAATATTTTATATTTTGTACCTAATTTTGAAAACATGGTCATTTTTTAGAGTTCTCATGGAATATTTGGGAAGTTTAAGAATAATTGTTTACATTATAAGGTTGAGGAAGCAACATAGGATAAGATTTGGCATACATAGGTCTTAAATGACAAAAGTAATAGTAAATTCTAATTTTGTAGTTTGAATCATTTGTAGTAGCTGGTTTTGTGGAATACTTTTAAGGTGGGAATTTAGATGAGAAAGGAACATCATATTTAAAATGAAAATGTGATCTTTATGAGTGAATTATGCTGAAAATAGCTTTAATCTTCAGAGAAATCTAATTAATAGTTTGTCCTTTTTTTTAAACTTCCTTTGGTTTCTGGGAAATGATGTATTTGAGTAGATAAAGAAGATTCTGTCCTAAACATAATTTGTGATCCTTCTTAAGTACATTATTTGTAAAGAATATTTAATGATGAGTGCAAGAGGTACATTTGTTAAACTTATTAGTATCATATAACATTGTTCTGGGAATTTTAGCCAAAAAATATATAAAAGCAAGAATAGCAATAAGAATTTTTACTTCTAGTAAGCTGGGGTTGTAGCTCAGTGGTGGGGTGCTTGCCTAACATGCATAAGTTTGATCCCTAGTGCACCATATACAAATACACAAAAAAAATATAAAACTTTTAGAAAGGAGGTATGATTCTTATCACTTTCAAATGATACGTTTATACCTCTGAATCATAAAGAAAATCAACTTTAAAATTACTGACACCTATAAAAATTTTAATAAAGAAGCTTGGCAGAAAATAACATATATAATCAGAAGGAAGGCTAAGGAATCAAACTAATAAATCATGTGGATCCCAGAGAGGTCCTAAGAGCAGAAATTATAAATAAAGTTGGGATGAATTGGTACCAGTAATTTTCATTTTTTTTTGTTACTTTATTGAGGATTCAAGTCCTAAAGTGGACATTTGATTGAAAGAGATAATTCACCCCAAATAAATTCCTCCTGTCCTACCAAAATTAAAACACACAAAAAAAGAACTCCTCCTCTTTTTTTTTTTGAACCAGGGGTTAAATCCAGGGGCGCTTAACTACTGACGTACATCTCTACCCTTTTTTATTTTATTTTACTTTTTTATTTTGAGACAGGATCTCACTAAATTGCTTAAGGCCTCACTAAGTTACAGAGGCTGGCTTTGAACCTATGATCCTCCTGCCTCAGCCTCCTGAGCTGCTGGGATTACAGGCATGTGCCACTGTGCTTGGCCTCTCATCTTTATGGTTTCTTCTCCTGCACCTCACTCCCCTCCCAGGGTCTCATGCACGCTAGGTAGCCACTCTAACACTGAGCTATATCCTCAGCCGCCTTCTTTTTTAAATAGGAAAAAGAATACACAAATTTATTGCATTCTTTTGATTTAGGAGAATTAGATTCCCTAAGAAAAGAATCAATAAGGAATCTAAAAGAATCTATACCAGTTTGCTGGTATCCAAAGAAAGGGAAAAATTTGTTGAAAGACCAAAATGCAATAACACTTAAGTTTAGAGTTTTAGGGGCTAGAGTTGTGGCTCAGTGGTAGAGTGCTAGTCTTACATGTGTGAGGCACTGGGTTCGATCCTCAGCACCACATAAAGACAAATAAATAAAGGTAATGTGTCCATCTACAACTAAAATAAATAAATAAATAAATAAATAAATAATAAATAAATAAAAAAGATTAGAGTTTCAATGGAACAGAATTAAGAATCCAGGAATAGACTTGTAGATATTATCTAACAATTTAGCATATTAAGGTTTTTTAAAGAAAATCATTGAGATTAGGAAAGATTATTCAGTAAATCATGTTGAAATAATTGATTAACTACTGAGACAAAATATCATAAAATCCCTACTTTATATTATATTCTAAAATGTATTTCAGTTGATTGAAATGAGTAAAATGTTAAAAAGGAAGATAAAGTAAGAGGAAGAATATTTATTTATTTATTTGGTATTGGAAATTGAACACACCTGTGCTTAACCACTGAGTCACATCCCTAGACTTTTTTATTTTTTATTTTGAGACAGGGTCCTACTCACTGAGGGTCTTGCTAAGTTGCTGAAGCTGGTCTTGAACTTGTGGTTCTCTTTGCATTAGTCTCCTGAGTTGTTGACATTACAGGTATATGCCACCATGGTGGCAAGAAAAAGAAAATTTAGATTATTATTTTTCTGTTAAGTACAATAGCACTTTTATTCATTATAAATGTGAAGGAACAAAATCAGATAAGAATAGATTTATAGATATGACTTTGAAAAATAGTCACATATAAGCAAATCCCCTACTTTTAACAAAATAAAGAGAAATAAAAAATGGAAGAATATATACCACAAAGGGTAATTACCTCTGTCTCCATTTATATCTAAATTCTTACTATTCAATAAGAAAGAGGAAAAATCCTTGTGGGAAAAACTCTAATCAAGAACAACAAATAGGGGCTGGGGATGTAGCTTTGTTGTAGAGTGCTTACTTAGCATGCATGAAGCCCTAGGTTCAATCTCTAGCACCACCAAACAAACAAACAACAGCAAAAACAAATATGAAAGAAGAGATTCAGACCATTAAGAAACATGAAAAATGGTTAACCTCAACCTAATGTAAGAAAGGCTATACTACCAATGATATTAACATAAAAAATGATGGTACCACCCCATAATGGTTGGTGAGTGTAGTGTTAAAAATTCCCATACTTTGCTGGTGAAATGGAAATTTATGAAAGCTTGAAGGATGCCTACTAGGTAACATTTTGGAGTTTATCCTCAGAAAATTCTCATATCCTTCTGGGGCTTGTTCTCTCTTGTATCATCCATCTCTTTTTTATTGCTCTATGGCATAGCTGTCATCCTGGGATTTCTTCAGTATCCTCTTCTGTTGGATCTGTTTTTCTACCTTCTATGTTGCTTTTATTTCAGTAGAGCACACAGTCTAGTAGTCTCTAAAGAAAGGCATATGGGAGCTAAATTTTATGCAGAATTTTATGTTGGAGCATGTTTTTATCAGTAAAATATTAGGGTGGTTATAACTTAGCTAAAAATAAATTTTAGATTGGAGGCCATTAATTTTGGAATTTGAAGGCCTTGTTCACAATTCATTCTTTTTAAAAATATTTTTTAGTTGTTGATAGACCTTTATTTTATTTATTTATTTATTTATAAGTGGTACGGAGAATTGAACCCTGTACCTCATACATGCTAGGCAAGTGCTCTACCACTGAGTTACAACCCCAGCCCCAACTGGTTCTTCTTATGCTGTTGAGAGGCCCAATGTTATTCTGGTTTGGGTTACTTTGTTTATGACCTTTTTCTCTTTTCCTCTGTGAAAATTTTCCTTATCCTCTCTCCTACCCCAGCTTTTTGTTATGGGAATTCTAAACATCTGTATAATAGACAGAATACTATAATGAACCTGATGATATTCTTAATGAGCTTCAATAATTATCAATTTATGGGCATTTTTTTTGATACTAGAGATTGATCTCAGGGGTGCTTTACCACTGAGCTATACCTCCAGCCCTTTTAATTTTTAATTTTGAGACTGAGTCTTGTTAAGTTGCTTAGGGCCTTGTCAAATTGCTGAGGCTGGCTTTGAACTTATGAATTTGCAATCCTCCTGCCTCAGCCTCTGGAATTGCTGGGATTACAGGCATGCACCCACCATGCCTGCATTATGCCGGTGGTCTTGTGTCATTTATACTCACTTTCCCTCTTCCAATGTTATATTGAAAAAATCCACAGATATCACATCATTTAAAAATATTTTTTTTAATTATACATGGACACAATTTCTTTATTTTGTTTATTTATTTTTATGTGGTGCTGAGGATCAAACCCAGTGCCTCACGTGTGCAAGGCAAGCACTCTGCCACTGAGCCACACCTCCAACCCCACAGATAAACATCATTTTAACCATAAATATTTGTAAAAATAAGGGGCATTTTATTTAAAACTACATTATCAATATCATATCTAAATTATTTAACAGTAATTACTTAAGTGTCTAGACATTATTCAAATTTTAATTTGTCTCATAAATGGCAAAACTTATGTGTATTTTTTTTCTTTGTTATCTAATTTATTTCTTTTTTTTATTGGTTGTTCACAACATTACAAAGCTCTTGACATATCATATTTCATACATTAGATTGAAGTGGGTTATGAACCCCCCAATTTTACCCCAAATGCAGATTGCAGAATCACGTCAGTTACACATCCACAATTTTACATAATGCCCTCTTAGTAATTGTTGTATTCTGCTACCTTTCCTATCCTCTACTATCCTCCCTCCCCTCCCCTCCCATCTTCTCTCTCTACCCCATCTACTGTAATTCATTTCTCTCCTTGTTTATTTTCCCATTCCCCTCACAACCTCTTATATGTAATTTTGTATAGCAATGAGGGTCTCCCTTCATTTCCATGCAATTTCCCTTTTCTCTCCCTTTCCCTCCCATCTCATGTCTCTGTTTAATGTTAATCTTTTCTTCCTGCTCTTCCTCCCTGCTCTGTTCATAGTTGCTCTCATTATATCAAAGAAGACATTTGGTATTTGTGTTTTAGGGATTGGCTAGCTTCACTAAGCATGATCTGCTCTAGTGCCATCCATTTCCCTGCAAATTCTATGATTTTGTCATTTTTTATTGCTGCATAGTACTCCATTGTGTATAGATGCCACATTTTTTTTATCCATTCATCTATTGAAGGGCATCTGGGTTGGTTCCACAGTCTAGCTATTGTGAATTGTGCTGCTATGAACATCGATGTGGCAGTATCCCTGTAGCATGCTCTTTTAAGGTCTTCAGGGAATAGTCTGAGAAGGGCAATAGCAGGGTCAAATGGTGGTTCCATTCCCATCATTCCCAGGAATCTCCAAACTGCTTTCCAAATTGGCCGCACCAATTTGCAGTCCCACCAGCAATGTACAAGTGTACCCTTTTCTCCACATCCTCGCCAGCACTTGTTGTTGTTTGACTTCATAGTGGCTGCCAATCTTACTGGAGTGAGATGGTATCTTAGGGTGGTTTTGATTTGCATTTCTCTGACTGCTAGAGATGGTGAGCATTTTTTCATGTACTTGTTGATTGATTGTATATCCTCCTCTGAGAAATGTCTGTTCAGGTCCTTGGCCCATTTGTTGATTGGGTTATTTGTTATCTTATTGTCTGATTTTTTGAGTTCTTTGTATACGCTGGATATTAGGGCTCTATCTGAAGTGTGAGGCGTAAAAATTTGTTCCCATGATGTAGGCTCCCTATTTACCTCTCTTATTGTTTCTCTTGCTGAGAAAAAACTTTTAAGTTTAATTAAGTCCCATTTGTTGATTCTTGTTATTAACTCTTGTGCTATGGGTGTCCTATTAAGGAATTTGGAGCCCGACCCCACAATATGTAGATTGGAGCCAACTTTTTCTTCTATCAGACGCAGAGTCTCTGATTTGATATCAAGCTCCTTGATCCATTTTGAGTTAACTTTTGTGTATGGCGAGAGAAAGGGATTCAGTTTCATTTTGTTGCATATGGATTTCCAGTTTTCCCAACACCATTTGTTGAAGATGCTATCCTTCCTCCATTGCATGCTTTTAGCCCCTTTATCAAATATAAGATAGTTGTAACTTTGTGGATTAGTCTCTGTGTCCTCTATTCCATACCATTGGTCCACCCGCCTGTTTTGGTACCAGTACCATGCTGTTTTTGTCACTATTGCTCTGTAATATAGTTTGAAATCTGGTATCGCTATACCGCCTGATTCACACTTCCTGCTTAGAATTGCTTTTGCTATTCTGGGTCTTTTATTTTTCCATATGAATTTCATGATTGTTTTATCTATTTCTACAAGAAATGCCGTTGGGATTTTGATTGGCATTGCATTAAACCTATAGAGAACTTTTGGTAATGTCGCCATTTTGATGATGTTAGTTCTGCCTATCCATGAACAGGGTATATTTTTCCATCTTCTAAGATCTTCTTCTACTTCTCTCTTTAGGGTTCTGTAGTTTTCATTGTATAAATCTTTCACCTCTTTTGTTAGGTTGATTCCCAAGTATTTAATTATTTTTGAGGATATTGTGAATGGAGTGTTTTTCCTCATTTCCATTTCAGAAGTTTTGTCGCTGATATACAGAAATGCCTTTGATTTATGCGTGTTGATTTTATATCCTGCCACTTTGCTGAATTCATTTATTAGTTCTAGTAGTTTCTTTGTAGACCCTTTTGGGTCTTCTAGGTATAGAATCATGTCGTCCACAAATAGTGATAATTTAAGTTCTTCTTTTCCTATTTTTATGCCTTTAATTTCTTTTGTCTGTCTAATTGCTCTGGCCAGTGTTTCGAGAAGTATATTGAATATTGGTGATAGAGGGCATCCCTGTCTTGTTCCAGATTTTAGAGGGAATGCTTTCAACTTTTGTCCATTCAGAATGATGCTAGCCTGAGGCTTAGCATAGATAGCTTTTACAATGTCAAGGTAAGTTCCTGTTATCCCTAGTTTATCGAATGTTTTGAACATAAAGGGATGCTGTACTTTGTCGAATGCTTTCTCTGCGTCTATCGAGATGATCATATGGTTCTTATCTTTAAGTCTATTGATGTGGTGAATAACATTTATTGATTTCCGTATATTGAACCATCCTTGCATCCCAGGGATGAATCCTACTTGATCATGGTGCACAATTTTTTTGATGTGTTTTTGTATTCGATTCGCCAGAATTTTATTGAGGATTTTTGCATCTAGGTTCATTAGAGATATTGGTCTGTAGTTTTCTTTCTTTGAGGTGTCTTTGTCTGGTTTCGGAATCAGGGTGATGTTGGCCTCATAGAATGAATTTGGAAGAGCTCCCTCTTTTTCTATTTCCTGAAATAACTTGAAAAGTATTGGTATTAATTCTTCTTTAAAGGTTTTGTAAAACTCTGCTGTATACCCATCCGGTCCTGGGCTTTTCTTGGTTGGTAGTCTTTTGATGGCTTCTTCAATTTCATCCATTGATATTGGTCTGTTTAAATTGTGTGTATCCTTCTGACTCAGTCTGGGCAAATCATATGACTTAAGAAATTTATCGATGTCTTCACTATCTTCTATTTTATTGGAATATAGGTTTTCAAAATAATTTCTAATTGTCTTCTGTATTTCTGTAGCATCTGTTGTGATATTGCCTTTTTCATCCCGTATGTTAGTAATTTGAGTTCTCTCTCTTCTTCTCTTCGTTAGCATAGCTAAAGGTCTGTCGATCTTATTTATTTTTTCGAAGAACCAACTTTTAGTTTTGTTAATTTTTTCAATAGTTTCTTTTGTTTAAATTTCATTGATTTCTGCTCTGATTTTAATTATTTCTTCCCTTCTGCTACATTTGCTGTTGTTTTGCTCTTCCTTTTCTAGGGCTTTGAGGTGAAGTGTGAGCTCATTTATTTGTTGGTTTTTTTCTTTTTTTGAGGAATGACCACCAGGCGATGAATTTTCCTCTTAAAACTGCTTTCATTGTGTCCCATAGATTCCGATATGTTGTGTCTGTATTTTCATTTATCTCTAAGAATTTTTTGATTTCCTCCTTTATGTCTTCTGTAACCCATTGATCATTCAGTAACATATTGTTCATTTTCCATGTGATGTAGGATTTTTCCTTCCTTCTTTTATCATTGATTTCCAGTTTCATTCCATTATGATTAGATAAAATGCAAGGTATTATCTCCACCCCTTTATATTTACTGAGGGTTGCCCTATGGCATAATATATGGTCTGTTTTTGAGAAGGATCCATGTGCTGCTGAGAAAAAAGTATATCCATTTGATGATGGTTGATATATTCTATATATGTCAGTTAAGTCTAGGTTATTGATTGTGATATTGAGTTCTATAGTTTCTTTATTCAACTTTTGTTTGGAGGATCTGTCCAATGGTGAGAGAGGTGTGTTGAAGTCACCCATAATTATTGTGTTGTGGTCTATTTGATTCTTGAACTTGAGGAGAATTTGTTTTATGAATGTCGCAGCACCATTATTTGGTGCATAAATATTGATAATTGTTATGTCTTGTTGGTGGATGGTTCCTTTTAACAGTATATAATGTCCTTCTTTATCCCTTTTGATTAACTTAGTCTTGAAGTCGATTTTATTCGATATGAGGATGGCCACCCCTGCTTGCTTACGAGGACCGTGTGCATGGTATATTTTTTCCCATCCTTTCACCTTCAGCCTGTGTATGTCTTTTCCAATCAGATGTGTCTCCTGGAGGCAGCGTATTGTTGGATTTGTTTTTTTAATCCATGATACCAGCCTATGTCGCTTTATTGGAGAGTTTAAGCCATTAACATTCAGAGTTACTATTGATACATGGTTTGTACTTCCATCCATGTTTGATTATTTATCCTTTTTAAAAAATTTAGTTTGTTTCTCCATGATTATCTTTTCCCTTGCCCTCTGTCTTTACTGAGGCACTTCCCACTGATGGTTTTGGTTATTGTTTTTCATTTCTTCCTCGTGTAGTGTTTTGCTCAAAATGCTTTGCAATGCTGGTTTTCTGGCTGAAAATTCTTTTAACTTTTGTTTATCATGAGAGATTTTTATTTCGTTGTCATACCTGAAGCTTAATTTTGCTGGATACAGAATTCTTGGTTGGATACAGAATTCTTGGTTGGCATCCATTGTCTTTCAGTGTTTGAAATACATTGTTCCATGACCTTCTTGCTTTCAGTGTCTGTGATGAAAAATCCGTTGTTAACCTTATTGGTTTACCCCTGAATGTAATCTGTCTCCTTTCTCTTGTAGCTCTTAATATTTTCTCTTTGTTCTGTGTATTGGATATCTTCATAACAATGTGTCTTGGTGTTGGTCTACTGTGATTTTGTGTGCTCGGTGTCCTGTATGCATCTTCAATTTGTATATCTGTTTCCTTTTTTTTCCTGGAAAGTTTTCTGTAATTATTTCATTCAGCAGGTTACTCATTCCCTTGGTTTGAATCTCTGTACCTTCTTCTATCCCGATGACTCGTAAGTTTGGTTTTTTTATGTTATCCCATAACTCCTGGATGTTTTTCTCGTGATTTTTTACCAGCCTTTCTGAATTGGCTAGACTCTTTTCAAGATGATATATTTTGTCTTCATTATCTGATGTTCTGGCTTCTACTTGCTCCACTCTGTTAGTGATACTCTCAATTGAGTTTTTAATTTGGTTTATCGTTTCCTTCATTTCTAGGATTATTGTTTGATTATTTTTTATAATCTCTATCTCCTGATAAAGATGCTTAACTTCTTCTTTTATCTTCTTTTATTCTCTGCCATGGTGGTGTCTCTTGCAAATGGCGACAGTTCGTTTCCCTTTGCCGGGCGACCTATGCAACGGGTGGGTCCTTACTGTCTCTCCCAAGCCCCGTTTCAAACCTGTGGCCACTACCTATGAAGGCTCGGTGGGCATTTACCTCCGTAGGATGAGAAGGGCCGACCAGTTGTTTTAGCCGGATGGATTAGTGCTGAGTCACAGTTGTTTGTCTGCGTGAAGCAGGCGAACGGGAGCTTGAATTCAGCCGATCCGGGCTCAGTGTGTCTTCTGAGAGGCCCAGACTGTTCGCCCCAGATCCATGTCAGCTCAGCATTGCCTAGTGATTCTGAGCAAACAGAGGTTGTTTACGACTCCCTATGCCTGCACAGGGGAAGAGGTCAGAGACTTGATCTCTCTGCGCCCGCCGCCATGTTGGAATCCATGTGTATTTTTTTTTTAACATTTATTTTTTAGTTGTAGTTGGACACAACACTTTTTATTTATTTATTTTATTTATATATGTGGTGCTGAGGTTTGAACCCAGGGCCTTGCATGTGCTAGGTGAACACTCTGCCGCTGAACCACAACCCCACTTATGTGTATTTTTACAGTATGTTTATATCTGAATTCCAGTGATGTTCACATATCATAATTGATAAGTTTCTTAAATCAATCTCTTTCTTCTCTTTTTAATGCTGGTACTCTGCCACCTAGTGTTTTCATTTATTTATTTTATCTTGAAGCAGAGGTCTTGCTAAGTTGCTCAAACTTGCCTTGAACTTTTGAACCTCTGCCTCAGCCTCCTGCATAGCTGGGATTACAGGTGTGCACCACCTGTAAACTGACTGTCTCTTAACACTCTTTTAATCTACAGTCTGCATCTATAGGCTTCTTTTTTCCTTACAATGGATTTTGGAAGACACCAGGTTATTTGTGTTACACAGTTTCCACTGATTATGAAATTTCAATATCGAAGACAAACAATTTTCTTAGTATGAATGTTTTTTATTCAATGTGCAAAGATGTTTAGTGTCCATTTTAGTCAGGAGACTCATATTTTTCATTTTGAGGAATTCCCTAGTGTTATTTCAGTACAATTTCCTCTTCAGTTTTTTTCTGTTCTCTATTTTAGGGGCTTTTTTTATTCAAGTGTTAGACTAATAGGATTTGCTTTACGTTTCTCACCTTTGTTGTGTTTATCTTTTTGTTGTTGTTGCTACTGCTTCTGGGGAGACTTACTTGAATTTACTTTTCAATCTTCTAATTTAATATTTTCTTTTTCACTTCTGATGGCTCCTCTTTGTTACATTTTGTTAGTACCCTCTTCCTACATTTTGCCTGCAGTATTTCTTTTTTTATTTAGTGAATATTTGCAGGAGTGTCAGGCATGTTTCTGGGTGTTTGAGCTACAGGACAGAAGAAAACAAAGCTTCTTTCCTCTTGAAGTTGGCATTTCAGTCACGGGAACTTCATGTTAAATGAAACTAATTTTAGCGTGTTGTTGATAAGTGCTGTGGACAGTAATAAAGCAGATGGGAAGATAACAGATGATGGAACAGGATGGTTACCTTCTTATACTGATTGTCATGGAAGACAAACTTGGTAAGTTAGTCTTAGATCTTGGATTGATGGAGGAGGAGCATTGTAGGCAGAAGAAATAGAAAGTGAAAAGGCCATGAGATGTAAGTGTGCTTATGGACTAATAGCAAATGGGTCATGTGGATAGAATGGAATGGACAAGAGACTCATAGAATAGCAGGTGGATCGTATGGAGTCTTGAAGGTCTTTTGTAGTGCATTGTAAGAACTTTGCCTTTTTTTTTTGAATGATATAGAAATCCATTGAAAAATATTGAGCAGAGGTATTATATGCCTTCTTCAGTTTATGTTTTGAAAGTATCATTCTTGATTTTTTTGGGAAAATATGTTGTAAGAGACCATTTAGGAGATTCTTAAACTACTCTTGATAAGAGATTATGGTTATTTATTTACTTTTTATTTTTGTGATTCTCTGGACCAAAACCTGGGCCTTGCACATGCTTGACAACCACACTATTGCTGAGCTATTCCCCCTCCTCCCAGCCTAATTATGGTATTTTAGATTAAGATAATGGTAGAGGAGGTGGCCAGATTGAGATATATTTTGGATATTTTGGAAGATAGAAACAATAGGATTTTCTGATTAATTATACTTGGGTTGTAAAAGAAGATGAGAAAGGGAATAAAGGGTAATGCCAAAGATTTTGACTTGAGCAAATGGGTGAACAGCATTTTCATTTACTGAACTGGCAAAGAATACAGGTGGAGTAGGTTTGGGAAAGATCAGATTTTATTTTATTTTATTTTTTTTATTGTTGGTTGTTCAAAACATTACATAGTTCTTGATATATCATATTTCACACTTTGATTCAAGTGGGTTATGAACTCCCATTTTTATCCCGTATACAGATTGCAGAATCACATCAGTTACACTTCCATTGATTTACATATTGCCATACTAGTGTCTGTTGTATTCTGCTGCCTTTCTACTATCCTCCCTCCCCTCCCCTCCCCTCCCCCCTTCTCTCTCTACCCCCTCTACTGTAATTCATTTCTCCCCCTTGTATTATTTTTCCCTTTCCCCTCACTTCCTCTTGTATGTAATTTTGTATAACCCTGAGGGTCTCCTTCCATTTCCATGCAATTTCCCTTCTCTCTCCCTTTCCCTCCCACCTCTCATCCCTGTTTAATGTTAATCTTCTTCTCATGCTCTTCGTCCCTACTCTGTTCTTAGTTACTCTCCTTATATCAAAGAAGACATTTGGCATTTGTTTTTTAGGGATTGGCTAAAGATCAGATTTTAGATATGTTAAATTTGACATGTGTGTAAGACATCTAAGAGAGAAGAGGTGTAACAAATATTTCACTGGGAAATTTTGAAATACTACAGTCTATAGGTCTTTTCTCTATTTAGTTTCCACAATGAGTAATCTGCTAGTATCTGGTTTGTGATTATCAAATATAAGAAGGAATAGGAACCTGGGTATCATACTGTTTCAGATGCAGACTTTTCTGTTTTCAGGGTGGTGCACTCCTCGCCCTCTCACTTCCCTGTGCATTTCTATGTCCAAGTCTGGTTCAGATTTGTTCTCTAGATAATAAACCTTTGTTTTGTATGAGAGTTGTTGGGGTTAGGTAGTTGTTCAGCTACTTTGGGGTAGAGGTAGATGTTGAGAGATCTAACTTCTCATATTGATGATTACAAAATTGTTAAGATTTAATTTGCATGCTATAAGTTGACCCATTTAAAGTGTACGTTCACTAGTTTTAGTATATTCATACCATTATGCAACCATAATTAAGATCAATTTTAGAACATTTTCATCACTCTGATAAGAAATTTTATACTTATTAGCCATCATTTCCCTGTTCTTCCATCCTTCTGATCCCTAAGGAAAAACTACTAATCTACTTTCCATCTCTATAGATTTGCCTATTGTAGACATTCATATACTTGGAGTTATAATATGTGGTTGTTTGTGAGTTTTTTCACTTAGCATAATTTTTTCAAAGTTCATTCATGTCGTGGCAGGTATCAGTATGCATTTCTACTTATCACTGAATAACATTCCATTGTATGATATACCATATTTAGTGCAGGCATCAAACAGTTGATGTACATTTATGTTGTTTCTACTTTTCAGCTACTACTAAAAATATTGCTATGAATATATGAGTATTTGGGTTTATGGAAACCTTACTAGTAGGGTGATATGGAATATAATGTAATAAATATTTTATTGGGAAATTTTGAAATTTTATAATCTGTCTTTTTTTCTGTAATTTTTTAGTTTCTGCAAAGAGTGGTCTACTAGTTCAAGTTTCTGTGTACAGGTTTTTTGTGAATAGGTTATCCCATACCTAGGAATAAAATTGCTGAGTCATATGGTAATTCTATTTAGCTTTTTGTTTTTGTTTTGTGGTGCTGGGGATTGAACCCAGGGCCTTGTGCTTGTGAGGCAAGCACTCTACCAACTGAGCTATATCCCCAGCCTCATTCTGTTTAGCTTTTTGAGGAACTGTCGGACTGTTTTGCACCATTTTACATTCCCATAAGTAATCTATGAAGTCTTCAGTTTCTCCACATCTTTACCAGCACTTGTTAATGTCAGTATTATTTGTTATAACCACCATAGTGGGTGTGAAATGGTATTGTTTTGATTTTTGTTTCACTCATGACTAATGATGTTAAATATCATTTCATGTGCTTATTGCCATTTGCATATCCTCTTTGGAGAAATATTTATTCAGAGAAACATTTATTCAGATCCCTCTTTCACTTTATAATGGATTATTTATGCCATACTAATATAAGATGTTCGTAATGGGAGAAATTGGGTGTAGGGTATTAGGAATTCTATGTAGTAATGTCTAGTATAGAATTGGCAAAGATAAAAATTTATTATTACCATACACTATCTAATTTTTAATAAGGTTAGAGAATGCATTTTAAAAAAGTGATTATATTCTAAGTAATATTATTTTTCACTTGTATTGAACATCTTTTTAGGTCAGTAATTTCAGGAATTACCATATCTTACATCATTTTTTAATACTATGTAGTTTGTACATGGCTTTACAAGGATTAGTATAATTTTAATGCTTTGGATATTGGAATTAAAAACATTTAGCATTCACTTTAGCATGCCATCAAATCCTCTAATCCTTACTAAAAACATTTTAATTTCCTTATTGGTGTGAAGAAGTACTGGATAATAGTGATTTCTTTTTTGTTGATAGAATTTTTGGTAAGCTAATTTTGACTTATTTGAAAAAATATTTAGTGCCTAAACTTTAAGATATATTTGTGGCTGGGCTCGGTGGTGCACACCTGTAATCTCGTGACTCAGGAGGCTAAGGCAGGAGGATCATGAATTCAAAGTCAGTCTCAGCAAAAGCGAGTTGCTAAGCAATTGAGTGAGATCCTGTCTCTAAATAAAATACAAAATAGGGCTGGGAATGTGGCTCAGTGGAATGTGTTCAATGTGTTCAATCCCCGATATCCCGCCTCCCCCCAAAAAGATGTTTGTGGATAACTCAATATTGATTTTTTCTTAATACTGAATTGCTGTTTTATCCTTTTTATTGTTGATGTTATAAATACAAAATTATTTTAGACTAGTTTTATTTTTATTGTATGATTTTTCTTAGCTATTTGATGTTTTTTCAAAATACCAGGTCTCTGCTTTTAGAAGCTTTGAAGGTAGTCCAGACAGTCTCTGTTTTTATTCAGTTTATAAGTGAGCAGTTATAATTGTCTGACTTATCTATATTCTTTTTTTAAAATATTTATTTTTTAGTTGTAGTTGGACACAATACATTTATTTTATTTATTTATTTTTATGTGGTGCTGAGGATTGAACCCAGGGCCTCACACATGCAAGGCAAGTGTTCTAACACTGAGCCACAAACCCAGACCTGAATATATTTTTTATCAGCTGTTTTCCCACATGGAGACATAATGAACAGGAACTTAAATTTCTAGAGAACATTTTTTGCTAGTTTGGTATTCAATTTTGGAGATATCAACTACCAGTAATTCTAGATAAATAATTGTCAGTGGTATTTAAAAAGAATTACACTAATGTGGGATAATAAAGAGGAAAATTGTTAAAATTTTAATTTAATAGGACATATTTTTAGTGTCAGTAATAAACAAATATAATAGACATTTAGCCAAATAAATGTTGTAAATTTTAGTGAGGCTTTTTAACAATTGCATTCTTGAAAGATGATTTCTTTATATTTCTTTATATGCGTGGGTGGAAGAAGTTTATTTATTTATCTATATATATAAAATATATAATAATATATATAATAAATAAATATATCTTTAAAATCCGATAAGCCAAATGCCACTGTGTGGCTTAATCATTTTAACGTGGATCAATAGTTTCTTAGATTAAAAAAAACAAACTCCCAGTCCAATTTTATAAATGTGGTGCTGGATACCACAGAATCAAGGGAAAAATGAACTGGAAAAAGAAATATCTATGGCTTTTATGAACGTCTTTACAACTAGGGGAGTTTATTATCATGGGAAATAAACTTAACTCAATAAGAAAAGAGAAAAGAGAAGATGCAAACCTAATTCCAAGAGAACTGAAAAGTCTCCTGAAGATTACGATGGAGAGAGAACCGTCTTTGCAAATAAATTTTGAATTGCTTCTGTCAGTCATGTGCTACACTATAGTAAAAGAAGAGTAGGAGGCAGTTTTTATAACTAAATGTGTACTCAAGTGAAAAAGAAAAGAAAAATGTATTTCACTTTTCATAATTGTCCATGAAAGCAACCTTGTATAATTCATCTTTTTTAAAGCCGTTATATGTTTGTAGAATAATGCCCATTTGTGTTGATTACTAACTATAAAGTAGGAAAATGATGAAATCATGTGGATTAGATTGTCACACTTATAAATATAATACATTTAGATACAATATTGTATGTTCTTAATAGTTATTGAAATTGGAAGTTCATTTAAAAGTTTGTTAAATACTGATGTTTTTATTACCAGAAAAGGTTGAGACAATACAAAAAAGATAAATTTGTTTATTATTGTGTGAATCAGAATCTGTGATCCCATAAAATCTGTTCCTGATATTTCCTATTTTTACTATCTGTAGTTTCTTTTATCACACCTAAAAGCATTATAATTTTTTTCTATTAAACTGTCTTATAAGCTGAGCAAAGTACTTTCTTATTCATTTCTTGCTGAATAAGAAAGTTGGCATTTCCTCTAGTTGATTCTTGCTGCCTCCCCTTGCTTGCATTTACCATTTCTGAAACCTTCCAGGCTTTGATCATTGCCATCCTCAGTGACTTTAATTTTGTTTCCTACTCTCAAACCTGCACAGTTAACCGTGGTCAAGATGTCTGGCAAAAAGAGTTTTGAATATTTGTATGTTCAACTATTTTTTGAAACTACTGTGAATTTTAGAGTAAGGAATGCTTTAAGGGAGTTGTTTATGAGAAATAAAAGATTCTGGAAAACAAGACTGCTTTGGCTATTAATAAAAGATTTACAAATGAATTATAATTCACAACAGAGAAATATAAGGAATTTCCCTTAGAGACAGAAGAGTTTTCATCTACAATCCAGGTCTTTTGTTTACTTAAAATGAAAATGCTGGTAGAAATGTTAGCACCCATTTTGGCCTTTAAGGTAATGACCCAATATCGTATCTGGCATGTAATAGCTACCCTTTGAATATGCCATTCTCCTTTTGGTGACCCACATAGTAAAATAAATATCAATAAGATTATCATGGAAAGGTATGAATGTATTCATTTGTTTTTAATAATTTTGAGTGTTTTTCTGTGGAAGCATTTGCTTAAAGGAATTGAATATAAACATAACATGTTTGGACTTTTGTGAAGTGGAATTCTGTGGATTGGAGGTTATCTACTTACTGTTGCACAGAAATTCCCATGTTCTCAGTCACAAAGCAGCATTAATTTTGCCCTGGAGTAGGGTTGTTTTTCTCATACACTGTGCTGGCTACATGGAAAGTAAGAGAGCTACTATCAAATCAAATAAACATGCTTCAAACTGGAATGCCTTATTAAGATTCAAAATGTTAAGTACTTTAGTATATAGACCCTTTTTGTAAAACATATCATGTTATAAAAGTCAAATAAGAAAACGTACAAACTTGTTTGAAAACTGTAGAATATTAATATAACTGTAGGATTTACATCCATGACAACATAAATACACTTTACTGTAGAAGTAACACTTAGAAATATGTGTTTACTTAAAAAAATTCCACATTAAAGGTCAGAAAAATTGAATAGTATTGCTTATTTTTATGGCATTAGGTTAGAATAATGAATCATAGATTGTTCTTGCTGTGATCCTTCAATACATGACTCTGGTTGAGTTGTATAATAGTACGGTATTTCTGTTTTCAAATACTTGGAAACTTTGACCCTTTGAGGTATCTTTTTTGATAATAAAAAATAATTTGAGGGCTGTGGTTGTGGGTCGGCAGGAGAGTGTTCGTCTTGCACATGCAAGGCCCTGGGTTCGATCCTTAGCAACACACAATAATAAATAAAATAAAGGCATCGTGCCCAGCTACAACTAAAATAAATTAAAAAAATAATTTGAGACCTTCTAATTTAAGATCTTGAATTTTTTCACCATTGCAGAAGAAAAATAAGTATTGTAGTTAAATGTTAGCACTTGTATAATAAATAATTTACAGCCATTAAAATATAACAAAATAAAATATACTTAGCACTAAAATAGTCATTATTGAATTAATCAGTCTATAATGATTCAGTCCTTTAGAATTATCTTTTTGAACTTAAATTATTGCCATTTTGGTTCCTTGTGAAAATTTGGAGTGTGCACTTCCATAATCCCAGCAGCTGAGGCAGGAGGATAACAAGTTGGAGGTCAGCCTAGAAACTTAGTGAGATGTCCAGCAACTTAGCAAGACCCTATCTCAAAATGAGAAATAAATATTTAAAAGGAGTGAGGTAAAGTATCCCTGGGTTCAATCCCTAGTACCAAAAAAGAAAAAATTCTGGAAAAATAGTTAAATAAAAATAACTTTCTACTTATATAAATTGCTGGACATTTCTGGGGCAAACTTTGTGCAACTGTTTGGGGAACAGTGCTATATATAGCACATAACTGAGAAATCACCAGCTAGTATGTACTTGTGTGATACTTCCCTCTCCTATTTTTCTTGGTGTCTATTTAATCAGGCTAAATTTCATATATAAAAGTTTTTCTGCTTGACCAGTTCCTTTAAGTTCACATATATCATCTTAAGCTAAATATATAGTATTTGAAGAAGAAACAATACTGTGGGAGCTGTTTTTTGCTGTTTTTCAGCATGTTCATTGCACATGTATGCTTTCATAACTTTTGTGAAATTTTGGAACAGGTCCATGGAAGTTGTAGGAGCAAATGTGTGTAGAGAACATCTGGGTATGTTTGGTTAGTTGTGCTGCTGAATTGGAGTTGGCAGCTCATGCCTGGTTTATGATAAAGTAACATGTACCAAAGGATTGAATAGGAGGCATCCTTCTCTACTCAAACTGAAAACTCACTTTCTAAGTGTAGTAGATTGCCTAATTGGGCTTAATGTGATTTAAAGAGCTATAAATCAGACAAAGAAAAAGTAGAATAACCTATAATATTCACTAAAATAAAAATCTTAGAGCAATATATTGCAGAAAGAACATAGCAACCAGATAATAATTGACAAAATACATAATTATTTTGTATTATATAAAGAAATCTGTTCCTAATTTAGGGAACAGTGTAATAGAGTGTAGTACTGTACATAGAATATAGTGCTGTATATAGTTCACTAGGACCTGTGTGTAGTTAAATACATGAATTTGTTTTGGATTTTGAATTTTAATTAGAAGTCTGTTATATTTTATGCTGTTACATTGATTATATTAGGATTAAATGAATATTATAGTAGTTCTCTTTGGTGTTACTGGAAGTTTTTTTTTTGTGTGTGTGTGCTTGTGAACAGCATGTTGTTATTTCTCTAGCACCCTCTGCTGGATATGAGAATTAATTCAACATATCAGAAGATAGAAAAAAATGTATTATTAGGAGTGCTTTAATTATGTCTGTCAACAAGGCCCACTCTTGGAAGGAGTTTGTTTAAACATTTGACTTTTTAAAAACTCTCTTTACTTTATTTACTGATAGTTTTAGTAATAATAAATGGTTTATGAATTTGTTTTCATTTGGACATTTGATTTAAAAAAAGGAAGGTGTGAAAATAAAGACGTGATCTCAGCTTATTATTTCAGCCTGTTTAGTTTTAGTTTAGTCAGAAAAAATAGAGCCTCCTCTTGACTTTTTAAATGGAAACCATATAATTAATTAAAACATTATATACACAATAAATAAAAAGACAACTTGAATTGTTGATTCTTTTATCACAAAATTATGGGCTATTTCTGTTTTTAATGAAATATATGACTGTCATTTTTGTAGAGGAACTTATATATATGCTTTTTAGAATTTAAAAAATTATTTTAACCTTATTAGATTGGTTTCTTTCCTCTATCTGCTCGTTATTAGCTTTTAAAATATTTTATTCTCAATGCCTATGGACCATTTCCTTGTGACTGGCATGACTCCTGATTTACAGAATCTAAAATGAGCATACCAAATACTGATAAAGCCAACATTAATTCTTTAAGAGCAAAGCTTTATTCTGTAGGGTTTACCTAATATTTTTTAATTAGTTTTGGGTCACAGAGGTTAATGTTTATTCTAGTCTGGGCTGAACATGAGAATGTCCCTGCTATAGTATATGCCATGCTTTATATAACTGCAACCTCTGGGGGTCCCTTGTTCTAAGGATGGAAAGTCAGCATTCAGAAGGAAGGTTTTTTCCAATGATGGGAATCAGCAGTTTAAGTTAGTTGGTTGTTACTTCTTTGACATTATCTTGGTCCCTTCACATAGGGATTCTTTTGTTTTTTATTGATATATATTTATATATCTATATCATAAAATGCATCCTTACAAAGGGTGCAGTGCAGTGGTTTTTAAAATATTCAGAGGGTTTTGTAACTGTCACCACTAATCCCAGAATGTTTTCATTACCCTTTAAGAAGACTAGTATTTGTTAGCAGTCAGTGCCCATTCCCTTCTCTCCTTCTCCCTCTAGTCTCTGGCAGCCACTAATATACTTTCTCTCTATGGATTTGTCTGTTATTGACATTTCATATAAATCATATCATACAATATGTAATAGTTTGTATCTGATTCTCTTACATTATGGACATTTTTCTTTCCACCTTTGTTAAGAAAAATGTTGCTTTGAACTTTGATGTATAGTTTTTCATTTGAATATGCTTTCATTTATCTTGGGTATTTACATAAGCTTGAAATTGGTGGGTCATATGGTAAGACTTTTGAGGAACTATCAAAGTTTTCCACAGCAGTGGAACCATTTGACATTCCACTAGTAACACATGAGTTTTCCAGCTTCTCTACATTCTTGTGATAGTTGTTATTTTCTGTTTTTAAAATTGTAGTCATCTTAGTGGATATGAAGTTCTCTTTCTTTGTGGTTTTGATTTACATTTCTTCAATGGTTAATAACATTGAACATCATTTCATGTATTTTTTATCATTTGCATTTTTTTGATAAATATCTACTCAAGTTCTTTATTAATATTTCAATTGAAAAACATTTTTTCCATACTAAGCTACACCCTAGTTTGAATTGTTTGACTTTTTGTTGTATGAGTCTTTATGTATTCTGGTTACTAGATCATTGTCAGGTATAGGATTTATATTGTCTCCCCTTATTTAGATTGTCTTTTTACTTTTAAAATAAGGTCCTTTGGTACACATAGGTTTTTAATTTTAAACTTATCTATTTTTTCCTTTTATAGTTTGGGTTCTTGGTGTTATAACCGAGAATCCATTGCCAAATCTGAAGTCAAGAAGATTTACTCCTATGTTTTCTTCTAAGAATGTTATGATTTTAGCTCTTATATTTAGGACATTGATCCATTTATATTTGCATATGATGTAAGGTAGGGTGTCCAAACTCATTGTTTGCATGTGTATATACAGTTGTTTCAGCATTATTTAATAAAAAGGTGGTTATTTCCCATGTAATAGCCTTTGCACCCTTGTTGAAAATCATTGATATATATTTATATATCTATCATAAAATATAGATATATAAATGTCTACTTAACTGTTAATTATGGGTTTGTTTCTGGGCATTTAGTTTTTTTCCCCCTACATATCTATCCTTATGCCAATACCACACTGGTTTGATCACTGTAGCTTTGTAGTAATTTTTGCAATTGTGAAGTATATCTTTCAACTTTGTTCTTTAATGCATTACAATTCTTATTACATATATAGAGCACCATTTTTCATATCTCTGGTTGTATACATAGTATATTCACACCAATTCATATCTTCATACCAGGTAGTTTGGATAATAATGATCATCACATTCCATTATCACAATTTATCTTAATATGTCAATAATATGAATTGAAATTGAGTTAAATTCTTCCCTTCCCATATATTTTATATTTAGGCATAAAGAGTTTAATTTGTTCTAATGATATTTTATTTTCATTATCAAAACACTAGGTTGTTAATTGGGTAAATAATGTTACTTGCACCATATTTGCCTCTTAACCTTTAATGCCTTTGCTTTTGTTGGGTTAGGGTTAGGGTTAGGGTTATATATGAAAGTAGGAAAAATACTGTAACAAATCCTCATGTGTCCATTGTTCAGCTTCAATATTTATCAGCTTATGATCATAAAGGTGTAGTTTATGAATTCCTGTACCCAAACTCCAGCTTTATTATTTTAAAGCAGATCTAAACATCACATAATTTCAAGCTTGTGTATATATATATATATATATATATATATATTATATGTAGAAAGGTAGAATTTTTTAAAAATATAAGTCATTATTACACTAAAACATGAAGTAAAATTTTTTAGTTATAGCAAATATCCAAATTTTTTCATTTCCAGTTGTTTTGGAGTGTTGAGTCTTCAGATTGAACTATGAATATTTACTAGTTTCATCTTCCATTGGAATGCCTGTTATTTTAAAAAAATCTGGTGGCATAGGGCATAAATGTCAGATTTTTACCTTCAAAGAGTTTATATTATAAAGTATTAGTTTATAGTTTTGGATTTAAATTACCTTTAGACCCAAAAGGATCACATTTGGAATTATTGCTTTCAGCCTTTTGAAAAAACTATTTTGAATATATTAAATTATTAATAAATATTATTGATGGAGTTGTAAAATCTAAATAAAGCAAATATTTCTATGTAAAAAACTTATGACTTTTGTGTGTTTGTGAAACAAAGTGTGATTATATCCCCAAGCAGAATGCTCTTCACTATGTGGGCCATCAGTAGTAATTACATCTAAAAAGGCCTCTGAAGAAAAAGGGGTGTTTGTGTTTTGGCTGTGCATGATAGCAATCATTACAGGAATGTGTTTTGTCCTGAAAGAAGTGTAGTTATTCAAAGACTGTTTGATTATTATCCAGGCTTTAATTTATACTGCTTCTCTCATTGTGACCCATTACCAGCTGTCTGCAAACAAAAAGAAATGGTGGTAGAATAGAGGAAAAATAAAATTAATCAAGTTGAACATAAAAATAAAAGCTCACCTTGGATTAGGCTAAATGTTTGATATTATCTCCTGCGAAAATTTTCTCTAGGAAGGGAAATAAGATTATTAATGCATTTCTCTACTGTTATTGAAATCACTGTATTTGACAGAGAACTCTAGGCACACTATTATAGTGAGATGTGCTGGGTGTTCTCATGGTCCTACTTTACCTGCCCATGACCCCATAACAGGTTTTGGTCATGACCAGTTCCCTCTTTAAGAGTAGGAATTCAGTGCTTTCCAAGGTTGCATTTTCTCAACAAAAATAGTATTAAAAAAATCTCTTTCTCTCTCAATTTGTTTCTGGCCAGAAACTGAATCTTGCTTGAAAAATTATGTTAGATTTTGTGATAAAGAAAAATTTTGTTTTGTGAAAGATACTGTTTGTTAAAATCATGGAATGACAAGATGTAGTATGGGAAAAATATTTGCAAATCACATATTAACAGAAGACATATCTAGATCATATAATCAACTTTTAAAATAATGAAATATTATGTTAGATTATTAAAATAATATGAAAATATCCCAGTTAAAAATGAGGGGGGACTAAGGATGCTTAGTGGTAGAGTGCTTGCATGAGGCCCTGGGTTCAATCCCCAGCACAAAAAAAGAAAAGATTTGAGTAGGTACAGCATCAGAGGAGATATTTAGATAACTAATAAGTACGTGAGAAGATGCTCAATGTCATTAGGGAAATTAAAATTAAAACCAAATGTGATACCATTACATACCTATTTAAATGTTTGAAAAACCCCAAACAAATAAGCAATGATGCCAAATGTTGATGAGGATGTGGAACAATGGAAAATTTCATACATTCTTGTTTGGAGTGTATATTGGTACCACCACTTAGGAAAACTCTGTCAGTTTCTTAAAATATTCAGTATATACTTATCATTTGACCCAGTCATTCTACTCCTCCCTGTTTACACCAGAGAATTGATAGTATATGTTCAGACAGGGACTTGTACATAAATACAGCAGCTTCATTTGTAAAAACCTAAACTGGAAACAAACATCCATCAATTGGTGAACAGGGAAACCAGTTATGGTACAGCAACACAGTGGAACACTGTTCATCAATGAAAAGGATTGAATTATTTCTACATGCAACCCACAACAAGAGTGAAATCTCAGAGTACTTTATGCAGGGGGAAATAAGCCAGGTAATAAAAAAGTATACATTGTATGACTTAAGTCACATAAAATTTCAGAAAATACAAATTGCTTTATAGTGACAGAAAGCTGGTTATTGATTACTTGAAGATGGATGTAGACTTTCAATATGTGTAGATTATTGTGTGGAAATTGTATCTCAGTAAAACTCAAAGACAGAAAAAGCTGGCTCTGGGGCATTCTTCCTGAGTATGCCCCACTTCTGCAAAGTACGAAAACAGAGGTTATAGCTAAAGTAATCTAAAGTGATAATTACAGTTTTGGAATACAGTGATCCATGTCTAATTTTTTTTGTGGTCCCGGGGATCAAACCCAAGGCCTTATCCCCAGCCCTATTCATATCTATTTTATTTTATTTAATTTATATTTTTTTTAGTTTTCGGTGGGCACATCTTTATTTTCTTTTTATGTGGTGCTGAGGATTGAACCCAACGCCCCGCGCATGCCAGGCCAGCACGTTACCGCTTGAGCCACATCCCCAGCCCATATCTATTTTAAATACCAATGTTTATCGGTTTAAACTTTTAATTTGTTTTTAGGCAACTACTCTGAGAGTAAGGAAATTGGAAGAAAATATTGAAGCAGAAAGAGCGGCACATTTGGAATCAAAATTTAATTCTGAAATTATTCAGGTAAAATGTAAACACATTTTTTTCTTAAATTCTGTTATAACAGTGAGGAAAACAACATTATTTTGGAGAACTTTATGTCCATTTGGGATGGGTAATATATTGTTATGATATTCATTGTGTTAATCAGCTTTCTGTTACTGTGACAAATACCTAAGAATAACAATTTAGGGAAGGATAGTTTTATTTTGGCTCATGAGATGTCAGTCTATGTTTGGCTTGCAGCATTGCTTTGGACCTGAGGTAAGACAGAACATTATGGCAAAAGGGTGTGGAGAAAGAAATCTGCAAAGCTCACAGCATTTAGGAACTAGAGAGAGAAAGGAAAAGGGACCAGGAAAATGAAATACCCTTTCTGCCAGGCATGGTGGCCCATGCCTGAAATACTGGTGGCTTGGGAGGCTGAGGCAAGAGGATCGCAAGTGCAGGGCTTAGTGTTAACAATTTACTGAGGCCCTGTCTTAAAATAAAAAAAAAATTGGGGGTGGGAGGAATATAGCTCAGGAGTAAAGTACTATCCCCAGTATCTCTTACTCTTTCACACATTCCCCAGTCACATATTTCCTCCAACCATGCCCCATCAGCCCAGTTTCCACCACTCCTAGTAATCTATTTAGCCATAATTGGATTATCCACTGATGAGATCGGAGTGTTCGTGATCCAGTCACTTACCCAAAGCTGCGTTGAAGACCAAGCCTTTAACACATGAGTCTTTGGGGGATATTCCAGATCTAAAACATAACTTTCATTATTGTATTTAAGGTAAGGAAACAAGTAAGGATATATTATATTAGTCGAGTTGACACACTACAGCCTTCACTAGATCTTATGAGATTTGTCTCATGTATGGCTATTTTTGTGCTACAGTGGCAGAGTGGAGTAGTGACAGAGACCCAATAGTCAGTGCATTAGTCAGTTTTCCACCAATATAATTGAATCCCTGAGGCAATTAATTTAAAAGAGAAAAAGTTTATTTTGGCTTATAGTTCTGGAGGTTCCAATCTGTGATCTAGTAGTCCTATTTCTTTGAGCCTTTGGTGAGGCAAAACATCACAGTGGGGGCATATAGTGGAGAAAACTTCAAGAGCCAGGAAGCAGAGCAAGAGAGAGGATGGGGCAGAGTCCCACAATCCCCTTTGAGGACACACTCCCAATGACATAAGGACCTCTGCTAAGGCCCCCACTTTTTTTTTTTTTAGCTTTTTTTTTTTTTTTTTTTTTTCCCCAGGGCTGAGGACTGAACCCAGGGCCTTGCATATGCTAGGCAAGTGCTCTGCCACTGAGCTAAATCCCCAACACCACTTCTTAAGGTCCATGGCACCTCCCAGCAGTGTCATCCTGGGGATCAAACCTTTAACACTTGATCCTTTGTGGGACATTCAACATTGAAACTATAGCAGCCTGTGGAGCATAAAATATTTACCATCTGGCCCTTTGCAGAAAAATTTGCTGTTCACTGTTCTTTTTGTCAGCAGCCATGGGATGAATTTGCTTTTGAAAACATTTTTAAAAATATGCATCTTACTTATTGAGTGCTTAGCATGTGCAATCACCTATCACTGTATTAAGAGCTGAAGGTATAAAAGTAAATGAATTCATTTTGGAGCTAATACTCCATTACCAGTGATACTGCATACCTACATATATGCATAGATATATAGAGATAGAGACAGAAATATAACATACTTAAATACTATGGGAGCATAATAAAGACAGGGATAAAATTTAGGAGGGGAATTAAATGGAGGTATCCATAGAAAAGCATACTCTGGTAACTTACTAACAGATAAAATAGAGTGAAGATAGGTGGCTGGGATGCCTGAGTTCAGGCCATGCCATGGAAATGGAAAGGAGCGTGTGGTAGTCAGAATAATGGCTCCTCAGAGATGTCCATATCTGTCCTAATCCTCAGAACCTGTGATTACCTGTTCATATAGGGCAAAAGAGACTTTGCAGATATGATTAACTTGATGATCTTGAGATGTCTTCATTTATCTAGTTGGGCCCGGTATAATCACAGGGGTCCTTATAAAGGGAGGCATGAGGATCAGGGTCAGATACAGAGCTGTGACAACAAAAGCAGAAGCCAGAGCGATGCTGCCATGAGTCCAGGAAGGTGAGTGAACACCAGAAGCTGAAGAGTACCCCAGAGTCCGCAGAAGGAACGCAGCCTTGCTGATTCTAAAACCCCAGGAGTCCCATTTCAGACTTCTGACCTCCAAAACTGCAAGATAATAAATTTATGTTGTTTTAAGCCACTGTTTTGTGTTCATTTGTAATACTAGCAGCAAGAGGAAACAAATTCACAAAAAACTGAAAATACACTGTAGATTCTACAATTATAGATAACTTAGTTTGCAGTGTGAAGGGAGAGAAAGCAATAGAAGACAACACCGAGGTTTGTACTTTGTGTAAAAATGGGCATTTGCAGGTGACCATCAGGCTTGGAATTCTCAAGAGAGAAGATGATATGTTTTGGACATGTTGAATTTGAAGTGCAGTTTAGAGATTCAGCGTTCTTTAGTGTATTTGAGAAAATGGTCATGCTAAGTACTTAAACAATACAAGTTATACTCTTGTCAGTTAAGTGGACAATTCCTTTTCCTCTGTTCTCTCAAGCATCTGCCTGTAGTTTAATTTGGATCAGCCAGTTTCTGAGGTGTCAGGAGAGTTAAATTACTCAGGAGAATATTTGTTTGGTCTGCTACCTTTTCTAATTTAATATTTTGTAGACAATTATGACCTTTAAATTTTTTTTGGTACTTTGATTATGTCTTAAAATTTAATAATAAGGTATTTATAATCAATTCATGCTTCTGTTCAAAAAATTTTTAATGAAGATTATTACATATATTTTTTAAAATCTAAAAAATATATTTTTATTGTATATATTTTTAAGATGTTCTTTATGTTATTATATAATTGGTGAGTAATTATGTTTGAACATTGCTTTGTGAATCGATGTAATAGATTATACAGAAATAAAATACCATGTATTTATTTCTAGAAGAAAAAGCGATTTAAACCTCTTTGGCTTTAGCAGGTCTGAAAAATCCTGCTGCTTTATTTGTGCTCCTTAATTTCTCACCAAGTTGGATGTTAGGATTGTCCAAATCAAGTGAATGAAGAGTAACTATGAACACATTAAAACTAATTTAGATTAAAAAATTGTCTTGGGGCTAGGTGTGCAGCTCAGTGGCAGAGTGTTTGCTAGCATGTGTGAAGCCTTGGGTTCGATTCTATGACTGCCAAAAACAAACAAACAAACAAACAAACAAACAAACAAACAAACTCTTGTTTGTCTCCTCACCCAAACTCCTATTTTTCTTTTTTGTTTAAAACCAGGGGTGCTGGGCTGGGGATGTGGCTCAAGTGGTAGTGCGCTCGCCTGGCATGTGAGCGGCCCGGGTTCGATCCTCAGCACCACATACCAACAAGGATGTTGTGTCCGCCGAGAACTGAAAAATAAATATTAAAAATTCTCTCTCTCTCTCTCTCTCTCTCTCTCTCTCTCTCTCTTTCTCTCCTCTCTCACTCTCTCTTTAAAAAAAAAAAAAAAACAAAAAAACCAGGGGTGCTTAACCACTGAGCTATATCCCCAACTCAGAACCCCTTTTTTAAAAAATTCCTTTTTGTAGTTGTAGATGGACAGGATGCCTTTATTTTACTTATTTTTATGCTGTGCTAAGGATTGAACCCAGTGCCTCACATGTGGTAGGCAAGTGCTGTGCCACTGGGCTATAGTCCCAGCTTCCTGACCCTTTTTAATATTTTATTTAGAGACAGAGTCTTGTTAGGTTGCTTAGGGCCTTGCTAAGTTGCTGAGGCTGGCTTTGAACTTGCACTCCTTCTGCCTCAGCCTCCCTAGTCGTTGGGATTATAGGTGTGCTCCACCATGCTTGGCTCCAACCTCCTATCTTGATTTTCTTTATTCATGAATATTACCCAAAATTAATAAATTCTATATATGCCCTCAAGTTCCAGTGACCATCTACTACTTTTAAAGTCTTGAGTTCCTTGATTTAATTTAAATTTTTAAAATATTTAGATTTCCTCCCTAAATTTTAATATAATTTTTCTTGTTTAAATAGCTTTTTTTTATATTTATTTTTTAGTTTTCGGTGGACACAACATTTCTTTATTTTATTTTTATGTGGTGCTGAGGATCGAACACAGAGCCCTGCGCATGCCAGGCGAGCACGCTACCGCCTGAGCCACATCCCCAGCCCCTTAAATAGCTTTTAATATAAGATGCAACTACATTTGTGAGGATTTTATATTAGAGTTGTTTTAACTTTTATCTTTAATAAAAGGCCCATTTTACTTATAAAATTCTCAGACCCTTGTATTTGATTGTGTCTGTTTGTTAAAGCAAGATTTATTACGTTTTTAAAAGAAGGATAGGCTTGGGCCTGGGGCTTGTAGCTCAGTGGCAGAGTGCTTGCCTAGCATGTGTGAGGCACGGGATTCGATCCTTTGCACCACATAAAAATAAACAAAGTGCTGTCCATCTACAACCACAAAAACAACTACAAAAAAAGAAAAAAAAAGATAATATAGAGTGAAAAGTAGAAGCATCAACTCAGAATTGTGAATTTGAAGTCTACTTTCTTTTAGTTAGATTGGTTTACCATTTGAATATTCTTATTTTCTGAAAGAAGATAATGCTGATAAGAAATGCTGACAGAAGGAAATATTTCCTAAATTTACTGTTTGACTTGTAAACATTAGATTTAGATAAAAACAGCAAAGAACAATAGAGTTTAAAAGTCAAAAATTGAAAACTACTGAGTTGTATTTACATGTCTATTTTACTTCCTTACTTCAAGTGTAAGAATAAATGCTTCAGCTATTTCAGAATATTTTTATACAACTAGAAATGATTCTGGCAGTTATAATTCATTTAGATTAATTCATGAAACCTCTTAATATTGATGTACATTTCATTTCTTGCTGGGTTTATCTTTCCTCACTTGAGTTGTTGCCATCCTTTTTGAGGATGGCAACACAGTTTTTCCTTGATTTCATGGCCCTTTGCACATGACTCTGTTATAGGAAGCACTTATAATACATCATGATCTGTCCTCTCCTAAAGACTCTGAGCTCTGAAAGGACTAAGACTATCTTTCCACAATTATTATATATCTGTTGAGCATTAGCACATTGCCTAGCACATTAAATGCTCAATAACTATTTGCTAAATATTGTCTCAGTAGATCCTTGTAGAAACCCTGTAAAGTAGACGTTATAGATATTTTTCTTTTTCACAGTTTCCTTTCTAGAACTCATGTGTTTGGAGTTTTAGTAATAGGCCTAAGATCACGTAAGTTAATTTGTTGAGCTTAAGTTGAAACCTGAGTTTTATGAACAAAGCCATTTTCTATCTAGTGTGAAACATTTTTTCCTACCTCTTCCTTTTTAAACTTTAGCAAAGTATATTATTTTTAAATTAGTTTTCTGCAAAGGTAAAATATTTATGCAGTTAAAAAATCAAAACAAGATTTAAAGAGTGAAAATTCTTGCTTTTACTCCCATCTCTCCTCCTTCTTCCCTTGCCTGCTTATTCTTGTTATTTTCCTTGTTACCACAATTTTCGTGTACTTTATATACTGATATGGACTTAGTTATTTTCAGTATATTTTAATATTTAATAGTGTATTGTTCTACAACACTACACAGAGAACTTTTTTTCTAAAGTTGCTTGGAGGCCTTTTTATAGCTACATATGATTCTTTTGTGAGAATGAACTTTTAAAATTCATTCTAGTATTGGTAGACTCAGGGAATCTATTTTTAAAAATGTTTTATTATGTAGAATTTGAAGTATAGGCAAAAGTAGAGAGGATATTAAAATGAACCCCCTTATCTACACATCTCCCTATTTTACCTTCAGACCAATTGTGTTTTATCTATTACCCCCCAAACTTTTCCACCTCCAGATAATATTTGAAGCAAATCCAGGATATCAAATATCTATAGCCAAAAATATTTCAAATTGTTTTGTTTGATAATAAAGTTTCATTCTTCTATAGTAAGAAATCTCCAGGAATAAACAGATCTGTTCCAAGTTGCTTAAGCTTATAAAGATATTCATTTGATAATGTTCCTCATAAGTGAGGAAGAATAATTCCTTTTACATTAAAAACCAACTTAATTCATTATATTTCATAAAAGAAATATCTGAATGGATTACAAGGTTCTCAAAATCAAGTATTTTTATGGGACAGGTTATGTTGTATTGGCCTATACTTTTTCATACCACAAACCTTCACTCTTTCACTCTTCTTTTCTTTCACTAAATGTGTTAAGAAAAACACATATTTATTCCTTTTTTCAAACCAAAGCAAAAAGAAAGAAGTGTTTGGATGAATGATAATCTGCTGTTGATAAAGTATTCTACTCAATTTAATATTGAAGATCCTTGAGAGGCTGAGGCCAGCTAGGGCAGCTTAGTGAGACCCTGTCTCTAAATGAAACAAAAAGGGATAGGGATGGAGCTCAGTGGTAGCATACACTGGGTTCAATCCCCACAACTGCAAAAACAACCACCATAACAAAAAAGATTTCTCAGCTTGTTTTAATTACTTCTTTGTCATTTGGTAGTTACGAATTCGAGATCTCGAAGGAGCTTTACAGGTAGAAAAGGCCAGTCAAGCAGAAGCTGTTGCTGATTTGGAAATGATCAAGAATGAATTCAAAGAAGTTGAAAGTGCATATGAGCGAGAAAAGCTTAACGCACAAGAGAGCTTTGCAAAGCTAAATTTGTAAGTATTTTATTGTAAAATTCTCTAAATTAATATGAAGGTTTTGTAAAAGCTATTTAAGTGCTGGGTGTGGTTGTACACACCTGTAATCCCCACTATTAGGGAGGTTAAGGCAGGAATATTGCAAATTAGAGGCTGGCTTGGGCAATTTAGCAAGACCCTGTCTCACAATAAAAAAAAAAAAAAATCAAAAGGGGTGGGAGTAAGTTCAGTGGTAGAGTGCCCAGAGCCCTAGACTCAAGCCTCAGTGCTGCAGAAAACAACCAGTTGTTTAAATATGAATATGTAGCTGGGTGCAGTGGTGTGTGCCAGAAACCTATCAACTCTGGAGGCTGAGACAGGAGGATTTCAAGTTTGAGGCCAGCCTCAACAACTTAGTGAGGACCTGTGCAATTTAGCGAGAACTGATCTCAAAATAAGAAGGGCTGGAATGTGTATTAGTGGTTAAGTGTCCCTGAGTTCAATCCCCAGTATCCACCCCACCCCCCAAAAAAGTGAATATGTAATATTTTAGATCTGCCTGCCATTAGTGTCAGTAGTAGACTAGGGATAAAACTTCTTGAAATATAAATATACTAACCAGTATAGGTAATATGGAGATGCTCTTTTGGATTTTGTAGTCCCAGAAATGCATTTATATGCCAGAAAATTAATATATTAATGTTTTGCATTATGTTTATTAATATAATGCAGTATTTAAAAAATTTGATTTCTAGGTTACATGTGGAAATAATGTTTGAGATTTTTTTGAAGTGCAGAAATAATAAAAGTAACACTACTATGTGGCTAATGTGCATTGTGGCTCACTATTACATAGCATTGCATAGATTAATTAACACTGTAGGAGGAAACTACTTTTTTTCTAATCCCTGTTTTACAGATGTGAAAATTGAAGCTTCATGCAGGTAAAGACACATCTAATAAGGGCCATTGTCAAAATCGTTCTGACTCTTCCTGATATTAACCTTTTTCAATTTAGAAACCTTTATTTCAAAACTCTTTGAAATGCTTTAAAGAAGTTTGTAATTATCTAACATGTTTCCAAAAATTAGTCAATAATAGACATTTGGAACCATTTCCCCTGAGAGGGTAGAATTCATACTGCCTTTGGTATATGACATAGTCATTGGTTGGAACATTATTGGAATTATATATTATTAGAGTTATATATTTATTTTTTAAACAGTTTCTATTTATGACAAGTAGGTAGTGGTTATCTGTTTACAGGGGCAATATAAAAAGATTATTTTAAAATACTTTAAGAAGTGAGTTAAGGAAAAAATTAGAATAGTAATTATTATGGGTGCAGTAAAATTCATAAAGATAGATGGCATTTGAAAGACTGAAGTTTGAAAAAATTTAAAACTATTTTTAAATTGTGATTGTCTTTTATTAATAATGCTTATGACTTCTTTTGTTTGGTTTTGTTATGGTGCTGGAAATTAAATCCAGGGTCTTTAGTGTATGCTAAGCACATGTTCTACCACTAAATGACACCCCTAAACCCTATAATGCTTATAACATTTTAAGACAGGAATTCTTTTCTTTTTCATTGGCTCATATTAATTATATATAACATTATGATTCATTTTGGCACAATAATAAATGCATGGAGTATAATTTGCTCTAATTTAGTCCCCAGTATTTCCCATTACCCTCCTTCTTCCTTGCCCTTGTTCACCTTTCCCTTCTACTCCATAGCCTTTCTGCTATTTACTTAGCAGAAAGTTAAAAAAGTTTTCTTTTTAAAATCAGTGTCTTATGGACATACATAATGATGAGATCGCTGTAATATATTCACATGTGTGCATATGAAAGGTAAGTGAGATTCAATGCATTGTTTTCCCCTTATTCCATCCCTTCTCCCTCCCTCTCAATCCCCTTCTTCTAGTGCACTGATTTTTTTTTTCTATTTTGTTGGAAACACCCCAGCCCCTATTTCTTTCTTTCTTTCTTTTTTTCTGTGTATCAGAGGAAACCTTTGACTTTCTGGGTCTGGCTGATTTCACTTAGCATGATGGTCTCCAATTCTATCCATTTACTTGCAACTGGCATAATTTCATTCTTCTTTATGACTGAGTAATATTCTATTATATATATGTACCACATTTTCTTTATCCATTCATCTGTTGAAGGGCACCTACGTTGGTTCCATAGTCTTTGTGAATTGTGCTGCTATAAACATTGATGTGGCTGTGCCTATAGTATGCTGATTTTAGATCTTTTGGGTGTATACTAAGGAATGGAATAGCTGGATTATATGGAGGTTCCAATCATAGTTTTTTGAGGAATCTTCTTACTGCCTTCCAGAGTGGTTGCACTAATTTGCAGTCCCACCAACAATGTATGATGTACCTTTTTCTCCACATCCTTGCCAGCACTTACTAATATATGTATTCCTGATAATTGCCATTCTGACTGGGGTGAGATGAAATCTCAGTGTGTTTTGATTTGCATTTACCTAATTAACTAGCAATTAACTAGTAATTTCATTTTGATTTCCTAGTAATTAACTAATAATGTTGAACATTTTAAAAAAATATTTATTTTTTTAGTTGTAGTTGGACACAATATATTTATTTTATTTATTTTTATGTGGTGCTGAGGATCGAACCCAGGACCTCACACGTGCTAGGTGAGCGCTGTACCGCTGAGCCACAACCCCAGCCCTGAACATTTTTTTCATATTATTGTTGGCCATTTGTGTTTCTTCTGTGAGAAGTGTATGTTTAGTTCTTTTTTTTTTTTTTTTTTTTTTGCAGTATTGATAAATTTTATTTTTTTTTTTTACATTTTTTTTATTGGTTGTTCACAACATTACAAAGCTCTTGACATATTATATTTCATACATTAGATTGAAGTGGGTTATGAACTCCCAATTTTACCCCAAATGCAGATTGCAGAATCACGTCAGTTACACATCCACAATTTTACATAATGCACTAATAGTAATTTTTGTATTCTGCTACCTTTCCTATCCCCTACTATCCCCCCTCCCCTCCCCTCCCATCTTCTCTCTCTACCCCATCTACTGTAATTCATTTCTCTCTTTGTTTATTTTCCCATTCCCCTCACAACCTCTTATATGTAATTTTGTTTAGCAATGAGTGTCTCCCTTCATTTCCATGCAATTTCCCTTTTCTCTCCCTTTCCCTCCCATCTCAAGTCTCTGTTTACTGTTACTCTTTTCTTGTATGTTTAGTTCTTTTGCCCATTTATTGATTTTTTTTTGTTAAGTTTTTTTGAGTTATTTATATATTCTGAATATTAATCTGAGAACAGGTGGCAAAAGATCTTTTCTAATCATTTTATAGCTCTTGCTTAATTTTCTTAATTATTTTATTTGCAGAAGCTTTTTTAAAAATATTTTTTTTTAGTTGTCACTGAACCTTTATTTTACATATGTGGTGCTAAGATTCCAATCCAGTGCCTCACAATGCTAGGCAAGCATTCTACCATTGAGCTATAACCCCAGCCCATATTTTCAGAAGCTTTTAAATTTGATACCATCCCATTTTTTTGTTTTTTGGTTTTGTTTCTTGCACTTCCAGGGGTCTTGTTAAGGAAGTTAGTTCCTGTTCCAGTATGTTAGAGTATTGGTCCTGTATTTTCTTCTAGCAGTTGCAGAGTTTCTGGTCTAATGTCTAGGTCTTTGATCCACATTGAGTTGAGTTTTGTGCAGGGTGAGAGAGGTAGGGGTCCAGTTTTATTTTTCTACATGTGGATTTCCAGTTTTCCCAGTACTATTTGTTAAAAAGACTATCTTTTCTCCAACGTGTGTTTTTGGCATGTTTGTCTAGTATCAGATAACTGTATTTATGAGGGTCTGTCTCCATCTTCATGTCTGTTTTGGTGCCATTACCATGATGTTTTTGTTATTATTTCTCTGTAGTATAATTTCAGGTCTGGTATTATAATGCCTCCAGAATCTCTCTTTTTGCTCAGGATTGCTTTGACTATTCTAGGTATCTTATTTTTTCCAAATGAATTTTGGTACTGCTTTTTCTAGTTCTGCGAAAAACATATTGGAATTTTGATGGGAATTGCACTGAATTTGTATAGGACTTGGTAATAAGAATATAGATGGTTCTTTCTGTCTTCTAAGATCTTCTTCCATTTCTTTCTCAATGTTCTGTAGTTTTCATTGCAAAGGTTCTTCACTTCCTTCATTAGATTAATTCCCAGATAGTTTATGTTGAGATTATTTTGAATGGGGTAGTTTGACTAATTTCTTTTTCAGCAGATTTATTATTGGAGTATAGGGAAGTGATTGATTTGTGTGTTGATCTTGTATCCTGCTAGTGTACTAAATTTGTTTATCAGCTCTAGAAGTCCTCTGGTGGAGTTTTGTTGGGTCTTTTAAATATAGGATCATATCATCAGCAAACAAAGATAATTTGAGCTTTTCTTTTCCTATTTGTATCCCTTTAATTTCCTTCTCTTGCCTAATTGCTCTGGCTAGAATTTCAAGGAATGTGTTGAATAGGAGTGGTGAGAGTGGCCATCCTTGTCTTGTTCCTGTTTTTAGAGGAAATACTTTGAGTTTTTCTCCCTTTAGTATCATGTTGGCCGTAGGTTTGTCATATATAGCCTTTATGATATTGAGGTAAGTTCCTTTTATCCCTGGTATTTCTAGTGTTTTCAACATATGTGGGTGCTCTACTTTGTCAAATGATTTTTCTGCATCTATCAAGAATCATGAAATTCTTGTCTTTTAAGTCTTTTTATATGGTGAATTACACTTACTGATTTCTGTATGTTGAACCAATCTTGTATCCCTGGGATGAAGCCCACTTGATCATGGTGCACTATCTTTAAGGTGTTTTTGTGTGAAGTTTGCCAATATATTAGTAAGAATTTTTGCTTCTACGTTCATCAAGGATATTGATCTCAAGTTTTCTTTTCTTGATTGTTTTTGTCTGGTTTTGATATCAGGGTAATACTGGGTTCGTAGAATGAATTTGGCAGTGTTCCCTTCTTTTCTATTTCATAGAACAATTTGGGGAACATTGGTATTAGTTTTTCTTTAAGGTTCTAATAGAACTTGGCTGGAGAATCCATCTGATCTTGGGCTTTTATGTGTTGGAAAGCTTTGATAGTTGTTCCAATTTCATTACTTGAAATTGATCTGTTTTGAATTTTCTGTATCCTTCTGGTTCAATTTGGGTAGGTCATATGTCTAGGAATTTGTGAATATCTTCAAGATTTTCTATCTTATTAAAGTATGGATTTTTGAGATAGTTTCTAATGATCCTAGGACTTCAGTAGTATCTGCAGTGAAATTTCCTTTTTAATTTCTAATTTTTTTAGTTTGGGTCTTCTCTTTCTTTCTTTTGGTTAGTTTGGCTGAACATTTATCAATCTTGTTTATCCTTTTAGAAAACCAACTTTCTGTTTCATTGATCCTTCATATTGTTTCTTTTTGAATTCTTAATTTTATTGATTTTAGCTCTGATTTTAATAATACCCCGTTTTCTGCTGATTTTTGTGTTAGTTTGTTTTTCTTTTTTCTAGGACTTTGAGATGTATTATTTCTTTGGTATCTTTCTATTTTTTTTTAATGTGTGAAGTCAGTGCTGTAAACTTTTCTCTTAGACTTGCTTTCATATTGTCCCAGAAATTAAAAAAAATTTTTTAATTGTAGGTGGACACAATGACTTTTTATTATATTTATTTATTTTTATGTGGTGCTGAGGATCAAAGTCAGTACCTTACACGTGCTGGGCAAGCACTCTACTACAGAAATACAACCCCCAACCCTGTTCCAGAAGTTTTTTTTTTTGTTGTCTTTTTTTTTTTGATTTTTTTTTATTGTTGGTCGTTCAAAACATTACAAAGTTCTTAATATATCATATTTCACAGTTTGATTCAAGTGGGTTATGAACTCCCATTTTTACCCCGTATACCGATTGCTGTATCACATCAGTTACACTTCCATTGATTTACATATTGCCATTCTAGTGACTGATGTATTCTGCTGTTTATCCTATTCTCTACTATCCCCCTTCCCCTCCCCTCCCCTCCCCTCCCCTTTTCTCTCTCTACCCCCTCTACTGTAAATCATTTCTTCACTTGTATTATTTTTCTCTTACCCCTCCTTTCCTCTTATTTGTAATTGTGTATGACCCTGAGGCTCACCTTCCAATTCCATGCAATTTCCCTTCTCTCTCCCTTTCCCTCCCACCTATCATCCCTGTTTAATGTTAATCTTCTTCTCAAGCTCTTCGTCCCTGCCCTGTCCTTGGTTACTCCCCTTATATCAAAGAAGTCATTTGGCATTTGTTTTTTAAGGATTGGCTAGCTTCGCTTAGCATAATCTGCTCTAATGCCATCCATTTCCCTCCAAATTCTATGATTTTGTCATTTCTTAATGCAGAATAATACTCCATTGTGTATAAATGCCACATTTTTTTTTATCCATTCATCTATTGAAGGGCATCTAGGTTGGTTCCACAATCTTGCTATTGTGAATTGTGCTGCTATGAATATCGATGTAGCAGTGTCCCTGTAGCATGCTCTTACTAGGTCTTTAGGGAATAGACCGAGAAGGGGAATAGCTGGGTTAAATGGTGGTTCCATTCCCAGCTTTCCAAGAAATCTCCATACTGCTTTCCAAATTGGCTGCACCAATTTGCAGTCCCACCAACAGTGAACAAGTGTACCCTTTTCCCCGCATCCTCGCCAGCACTTGTTGTTGTTGGACTTCATAATGGCTGCCAATCTTATTGGAGTGAGATGGTATCTTAGGGTGGTTTGATTTGCATTTCTCTGACTGCTAGCGATGGTGAGCATTTTTTCATGTACTTGTTAATTGATTGTATGTCCTCCTCTGGGAAGTGTCTGTTCAGGTCCTTGGCCCATTTGTTGATTGGGTTATTTGTTATCTTATTATCTAATTTTTTGAGTTCTTTATATACTCTGTATATTAGGGCTCTATCTGAAGTGTGTGTAGTAAAGATTGGTTCCCAGGATGTAGGCTCCCTGTTTATCTCTCTTATTGTTTCTTTTGCTGAGAAAAAAATTTTTAGTTTGAGTAAGTCCCATTTGTTGATTCTAGTTGTTAACTCTTGCGCTCTGGGTGTCCTATTGAGGAATTTGGAGCCCGACCCCACAGTATGCAGATCATAGCCAACTTTTTCTTCTATCAGACGCCGTGTCTCTGATTTAATATCGAGCTCCTTAATCCATTTTGAGTTAACTTTTGTGCATGGCGAGAGAAAGGGATTCAGTTTCATTTTGATGCAAATGGATTTCCAGTTTTCCCAGCACCATTTGTTGAAGATGCTATCCTTCCTCCATTGCATGCTTTTAGCCCCTTTATCAAATATAAGATAGTTGTAGTTTTGTGGATTGGTTACTGTGTCCTCTATTCTGTACCATTGGTCCACCCACCTGTTTTGGTACCAGTACCATGCTGTTTTTGTTACTATTGCTCTGTAGTATAGTTTGAAGTCTGGTATCGCTATACCGCCTGATTCACACTTCCTGCTTAGCATTGTTTTTGCTATTCTGGGTCTTTTATTATTCCATATGAATTTCATGATTGTTTTATCTATTTCTACAAGAAATGCTGTTGGGATTTTGATTGGGATAGCATTGAACTTATAGAGAACTTTTGGTAATATCGCCATTTTGATGATGTTAGTTCTGCCTATCCATGAACAGGGAATATTTTTCCATCTTCTGAGGTCTTCTTCTATATCTCTCTTTAGGGTTCTGTAGTTTTCATTGTATAGGTCTTTCACCTCTTTTGTTAGGTTAATTCCCAAGTATTTTATTTTTTGGGGGGATATTGTGAATGGAGTAGTTATCCTCATTTCCATTTCAGAGGATTTGTTGCTGATATACAAGAATGCATTTGATTTATGCGTGTTGATTTTATATCCTGCCACTTTGCTGAATTCATTTATTAGCTCTAATAGTTTCTTTGTAGACCCTTTTGGGTCTGTTAGGTATGGAATCATATCATCTGCAAATAGTGATAATTTAAGTTCTTCTTTTCCTATTTTTATGCCTTTAATTTCTTTTGTCTAATTGCTCTGGCTAGTGTTTCGAGGACTATGTTGAACAGAAGTGGTGAGAGAGGGCATCCCTGTCTTATACCAGATCTTAGAGGGAATGCCTTCAATTTTCCTCCATTCAGAATGATGCTGGCCTGTGGCTTATCATAGATTGCTTTTACAATGTTGAGGTATGATCCTGTTATCCCTAATTTTTCTAGAGTTTTGAACATAAAGGGATGCTGTACTTTGTCGAATGCTTTTTCTGCATCTATCGAGATGATCATATGGTTCTTATTTTTAAGTCTATTGATGTGGTGAATAACATTTATTGATTTCCGTATATTGAACCAGCCTTGCATCCCAGGGATGAATCCTACTTGATCATGGTGTATAATTTTTTTGATATGATTTTGAATCCGATTCGCCAGAATTTTATTGAGGATTTTTGCATCTAGGTTCATTAGAGATATTGGTCTGTAGTTTTCTTTCTTTGAGGTGTCTCTGTCTGGTTTAGGCATCAGGGTGATGTTGGCCTCGTAGAATGTATTTGGAAGTTCTCCCTCTTTTTCTATTTCCTGGAATAGCTTGAAAAGTATTGGTGTTAGTTCCTCTTTAAAGGTTTTGTAAAACTCTGCTGTATACCCATCCGGTCCTGGGCTTTTCTTAGTTGGTAGTCTTTTGATGGTTTCTTCTATTTCCTCTCTTGTTATTGGTCTGTTTAGGTCGTCTATATCTTCCTGACTCAATCTGGGCAGATCATATGACTTAAGAAATTTATTGATGCCTTCACTATCTTCTATTTTATTGGAGTATAAGGATTCAAAATAATTTCTGATTATCTTCTGTATTTCTGAAGTGTCTGTTGTGATATTGCCTTTTTCATCCCATATGCTAGTAATTTGGGTTCTCTCTCTTCTTCTCTTCGTTAGCATGGCTAAGGGTCTGTCGATTTTATTTATTTTTTCAAAGAACCAACTTTTGGTTTTGTCAATTTTTTCAATTGTTTCTTTTGTTTCGATTTCATTAATTTCCGCTCTGATTTTAATTATTTCTTGCCTTCTACTTCTTTTGCTATTGTTTTGCTCTTCTTTTTCTAGGATTTTGAGATGAAATATGAGATCATTTATTTGTTGGTTTTTTCTTTTTTTAAGGAATGAGCTCCAAGCAATGAATTTTCCTCTTAGGACTGCTTTCAATGTGTCCCATAGATTCCGATATGTTGTGTCTGTGTTTTCATTTAACTCTAAGAAGTTTTTAATTTCCTCATTAATGTCTTCTATAACCCATTGATCATTCAGTAACCTATTGTTCATTCTCCAAATGATGCATGATTTTTCCTTCCTTCTTTTATCGTTGATTTTCAGTTTCATTCCATTATGATCAGATAAGATGCATGGTATTATCTCTACTCCTTTATATTGTCTAAGAGTCGCCCTGTGACATAATATATGATCTATTTTTGAGAAGGATCCATGTGCTGCTGAGAAAAAAGTGTAACTACTTGATGTTGGGTGGTATATTCTATATATGTCAATTAAGTCTAGGTTGTTAATTGTGTTATTGAGTTCTATACTTTCCTTATTTAACTTTTGTTTGGAAGATCTGTCCAGTGGTGAGAGAGGTGTGTTGAAGTTTCCCATGATTATTGTATGGTGGTCTATTAGACTCTTGAACTTGAGAAGAGTTTGCTTGATGAACGTAGCTGCACCATTGTTTGGGGCATATATATTTATGATTGTTATGTCTTGTTGGTGTATGGTTCCCTTGAGCAGTATGCAGTGTCCCTCTTTATCCCTTTTGATTAACTTTGGCTTGAAATCTATTTTATTAGATATGAGTATGGACACTCCTGCTTGTTTCTGCAGTCCATATGAGTGGAATGATTTTTCCCAGCCTTTCACCTTCAGTCTATGTATATCTTTTCCTATCAAATGCGTCTCTTGTAGGCAACATATTGTTGGGTCTTGTTTTGTGATCCATTCAACTAGCCTGTGTCTCTTAATTGGTGAGTTTAAGCCATTAACATTTAGGGTTATTATTGAGATATGGTTTGTTCCTCCAGCCATATTTGTTTATTAATGTTACTAAACCTGATTTGTTTTCCTCTTTGATTACTTTCCCCCCTTTACTGTCCTACCTCCCACTGATGGTTTTCAATGTTGTTTTCGATTTCCTCTTCCTGTAATGTTTTGCCAAGGATTTTTTGAAGAGATGGTTTTCTAGCTGCGAATTCTTTTAACTTTTGTTTATCGTGGAAGGTTTTAATTTCATCTTCCATCCTGAAGCTTAATTTCGCCGGATACACGATTCTTGGTTGGAACCCATTTTCTTTCAGTGTTTGAAATATGTTATTCCAGGATCTTCTAGCTTTCAGAGTCTGTGTTGAGAGATCAGCTGTTATCCTGATTGTTTTACCCCTAAATGTAATCTGCTTTCTTTCTCTTGTAGCTTTTAAAATTCTCTCCTTATTCTGTATGTTGGGCATCTTTATTATAATGTGTCTAGGTGTGGATCTCTTATGATTTTGCACTTTTGGCGTCCTGTAGGCTTCTAGGATTTGGGATTCTGTTTCATTCTTCAAGTCTGGGAAGTTTTCTCGTATTATTTCGTTGAATAGATTGTTTATTCCTTTGGTTTGGAGCTCTGTGCCTTCCTGTATCCCAATGACTCTTAAGTTTGGTCTTTTAATGTTATCCCATATTTCTTGGATGTTCTGTTCATGGTTTCTTAGCAGGCTTGCTGAGCTGTCTCTGTTCTTTTCAAGTTGAAATACTTTGTCTTCATTGTCTGATGTTCTATCTTCTAAGTGATCTACTCTGCTGGTAGTATTGTCAATTGAGGTTTTAAGTTGGTTTATTGCTTCCTGCATTTCTAGGATTTCTATTTGTTTGTTTTTTATTACCTCTATCTCCCTGTGAAATTGGTCTTTTACTTCCTGGATTTGTTTATGTAGTTCCTTGTCAAAGTGATCTTTCATTGTCTGGTTTTGCTGTCTCATGTCTTCCTTGAGACTCCAGATCATCTGAACATGTATATCCTGAACTCTTTATCAGACATTCCATCTGTTGCAGCTATTACCTCTTCTAGAGTTGAGTTGACCTGTATTGCTTGTGGTCCTTTCTTTCCTTGTCTTTTCATACTACTCGCGTTTCTTTCTGCTTGGTGAAACTGTTATGTTTTTGAAATTTTCCCCCTATTTATTTATATTGCTCTTGTATAGTTGGGAGATCTCTCTTGCAGGGTGGGTAGTGGCTGTGCTCCTCCTCTAATTAGGGTGATCTATCTACCACGCTGGTTGGTCGCAGGTCTGCCCACCCTGCGGGCGCGGGTGGCGGCTCTACTCTGCCCCCACTCCAATTGTGGTGACGTAACTACCACGCCCTCGGGTCGTTGGACCTGATCCGGATGTGGGCGGCAGCTCTGCTCCGCCCCTACTCCAATTGGTGTGACTTGTCTACCACGCTGGTCGGCCTCTAAGCCTGTTCCGCCGGTGGGTCGCAGATCTGTCTACCTTGCGGGCTCGGGCAGCAGTTCTGCTCAACCCCCACTCCCAGCGGGGGTACCTAACTGCCTCTCCAACGGGTTGCTGGGCCTTTTCCGGACACGGGCGGCGGCTCTGCTCAACTCCCACTCCAACAAGTGTGACGTGACTGCCTCGATGCTACTTGTCCACCACACTGGCAGGCTGCCGGGCCTGTCCTGCCAGTGGGTCGCAGGTCTGCTTACCTTGCAGGCTCAGACGGCGGCTCTTCACAGCCCCCACTCCAAATGGGGTGACTTGGCTACCGCGCCGTCGGGTCGCTGGTCCTGTTCCAGGCGTGGGCGGCTACTCTCCTCGGCCCCAGCTGCAGTTGGGGTGTCGTGATACCACGCCGGCGGGTCACTTGGCCTGCTCTGGGCGCAGGTGGCAGCTCCACTCTGTCCCCCAGGCCCCCACAGCACCCAGCAGGACCCGGACTGAGAAGCAGTCCCTGTAGGTTCCCCAGCCCTGGGCCAAAGCAGCTTCGGGAGCCAGAACCCGGCCTCTCCGATCCCAGCCACGCTCTCCTAGGAGCAGGCTCCACAGAGCGACCCCCGCAGGTTCCCGAGCCCCAGGCCAAAGCAGCCCCGGGAGCCCGAGCCCAGTCGCTCCAAACTCTCTCGGCTTGGTGCATGCTCTGCTAGGAGCAGGGTCAAAGACGCAGTCCCCGTGGGCTCCCCAGCCCTGGGCCAAAACTGTTCCGGGAGTCAGAGCCCCGCCGCCCCTCAGCGCACGTTCCACTTGGAGCTGGCGTCGGCACGCAGTCCCCGCAGGTTCCCCCGCCCTGGGCCAAAGCGGCCCGGGGAACCAGAATCCGGCCGCTCAAAGTCCGGCGCACGCCTTGCCAGGAGCGAGCCCCGAAGAGTATTCTCCTCAGGTTCTCCAGTCCCGAGCCTGAGCAATCTGTCTGCGAGACGCAGGCAAATACCAGCCTGGAATCACCTGTTCCGTAGTTGAATGAGCTGAGATCAGTAGAAAACAGGGATCATTACATCAGCTCTCCAAGATGGTGGCTGCTGTCCTCCTCCCTGGTCCGACCGGTGTCGAGAATCGAACTGGACCGCTTCTCTCCTCTGTCTCAAAGCCGGAACTCAGCACTAAGCACGGCCAGTGCACCGCTGGCAGGAGCCCCCAGAAACTGCATCGCTGTACTCCCGCTCCGGTACCTCGGTTCCTCGCCGCTACTCAGCGCACGCCCCAGACTCCATCCGCGGGGTGGTCCGCCGAGCATGTTCTGCTCGTTCCAGAAGTTTTTGTATGTTGTATTAATATTATCATTTGTTCCTAAGAATTATTAAATTTATCCCTTGATTTCTTCTGCTATCAGTTCATCATTCAAAACTATATTATTTTATCTCCAGGTGTTAGATTTTTTTTTTGTGTGTATGTGTGTGTGTGAGGTGCTGGGGATTGAACCCAGGGACTTGTGCATGTGAAGCAAGCACACTACCAATTGAGCGATATCCCCAGCCCTTAGAGTAGTTTTTGTTTTTTATCTTGTTGATTTCTGATTTCATTCCATTATGACCTGATAGGATGCAAGGAATTCTGTTTTTTAAAATATTTAAGATTTGCTTTGGTATATTTTAGAAAATGTTCTGTATGCTGCTGAGAAGAAAGTGAATTCAGTTGTTGATGGATGAAATGTTCTGTAGATGTCTGTTAGGTCCATTTGATGAATATTATTTTTTAGTTCAGAAGAATCTTAGTTTTTATCTGGATAATTCATTTAGTGGTAAGAGGAGAGCTGTGTTGAAACCACCCAGTTATTATTGTATAGTGGTCTATTTGAATTTTAAATTGAGAAGTGTTTATGTATGTGGGTGCACTATTGTTTGGAGACAGATATTTACAATCATTATTTCTTTTTAAAAATATTTTTCTTTTTTAAATTTTTAGTTATACATGACAGTAGACTGTTCTTTGGCAGAATATACACGCATAAAGTATAATTTATTCTATTTAGGTTCCCACTCTTGTGGTTGTACATGATGCAGTTACTCTGGTCATGTATACAAATGCAGGGCTCTTTAGTTGACTATTCTTCTAGTGCAATTCATTCATATGATGGTTTTCATTTTTATTCTCCATTTCTTCTTCATGAAATATTTCATTGAGTATGTTTTTTAGTGCAAACTTTGTGAATTTGTTCAATTTCTGCTTATCATGGAAAGTTTTAATTTTCAGTTTTGAAGAATAATTTTTCTGGGCATAGTACTCATAGTTGGCACCCATTTTCTTTCAGAGCGTGGCATATATTATTCCAAGCCTTCCTGGCTTTTAGGGTCTGGGTTAAGATAAAGTTGAAATTTGCATTTGTTTACCTCTGAATATAACCAGCTATTTTTCTCTTGCAGCTTTTAAAATTCTGCATATTAGGCATTTTCATTATAATGTGTCTTGGAGAAGAAGATGTATTCTAATTTTTCTATTTGGAGTTCTGTGTGCCTCTTGTTGAATTTCCATCTTGTTCCTATGATTTGGAAATTTTTCTAATTTTATTTTATTGCAAAGATTGTATATCCTTTTAGTTTGTATTTTAGAACTTTCATCTACCCTAATTCTTTTTTTTAATATTTATTTTTTAGGTGTAGATGGACACAACCCAATATCTTTATTTTTTAATGTGGTGCTGAGGATCGAACCTGGGCCCTGCCCCTGCTAGGCGAACATTCTACCGCTGAGCCACAATCCCAGCCCTACCCTGATAATTCTTAAAATTTGTGTCAAAGATTTCTTGAATATTCTGGTCATGATCTCTTAATATTTTTTCTTTATGGTTAACTTTATTTTTAAGATTATATACTTTGTCTTCAAGGCCTGAAACTCTATCTTCACAGTAGTCTAATCTACTCTATCTAATGATGCTTTCCATTGAATTTTTAATTTGGTTTATTTAGTCTTTCCAGAATTTCTATTTGGTTCTTTTTCAGGATATCTTTATGTATTTATTGAGGTGGTTTTTCACTTCCTTTATTTTATCTCTAATTTCACTCCTCCTTTTTTCCTGTAGCTCATTGAACTTTCTAAGTTCTTTCTCTGACATTTCTTCCACTGTGGTGTTAATGGAGTCAGTTGTTGCAGTGTTGTGGGCTGTTTGGGGTAGTTTGTTCTCTTGCTTTTTCATATTGCTTGTAAAAACAGGAATGCTTAACTTTTTCTTTTTTCCATTGGTATGATTTAAATTACTTTCTGTATATGTCAGTCTAAGGACTTAACTTGCCTTTATTTTCTTTGATATTAATATTTAAAAAATATTTTTAAATTTGATCTAATTAGTTTAACATGACAGTAGAATGCATTTTGACACATTGTACACAAATAGAGCACAACGTCTCATTCTTCTTGCTATACACAGTCAGAGTCATACCAGCAGTGTAATCATACATGTATACAGGGTAATAATGTCTGTCTCAATCTACCGTCCTTCTCATCCCCATAGCCCCTCCTTTCACTCTCCTCCTCACAATTCAAATTCCTTCATTCTTTCCTACCCCCTCACCCCCAATATGGATCAGCATCTGCTGATCCAAGGAAACATTGGGCCTTTGGTTTTTTGGGATTGGCTTATTTCACTTAGCATGATATTCTTTAGTTCCATTCATTTCCATGCCATAATTTTAAAAAACTGGGAGCAAACTACCCTTCCAGCTGCACAACCATGCCATAATTTCATTCTTTAAGGCTGAGTAATATTCCACTGTGTATATGTACCACTTTTTATTTATTTATTCATTCATCTATTGAATTCATCTTGTTGGTTCCATAGTTAAGTAATTGTGAATTGTGCTGCTATAAACATTGATGTGGCTGTGTCACTATAGTATGCTTATTTTACATCCTTTGGGTAAAAACTGAAGAGTAGTATAGCTGGGTCAAATGGCTGTTCCATTCCAAGTTTTCCGTGAAATGTCCATACTGCTTTCTAGAATGGTTGCACCAATTTGCAGTCCTACCAGTAGTGTATGAGTGTACCTTTCCCTCAACATCCTTGCCAACACTTATTATTGCTTGTATTCTTGATAATTGCCATTCTGACTGGAGTGAGATGAAATCTTAGAGTAGTTTTGATTTGCATGTCTCTAATTGGTAGAGGTGATGAACATTTTTTCATACGTTTGTTGATCTATTGTATTTCTTCTGCAAAGTGTCTGTTCAGTTCCTTAGCCCACTTATTGATTGGGTTATTTGTTTTTTTGTTGTTAAGTTTGATTAGTGTTGTATCTCAGGTGTGTGTGGTAAAGATTCTTTTCAACTCTGTAGGCTATCTCTTCACGTGATATTAATATTTAATACATATGAATATTTGAGTATTTAGTATATATTCATATGTATTAAATGTTAATATATTATTAGTGACATAATTTGTAGATTAAAATACTCAAATATTATTTAAATATTTGTTCAAATAATATTCATCCTATATGTATAGTTGATGGGCTATTATGAGACTGTGGGGCTTCTTTACTGTTGCTTCGTGGTGATGGTTAGTACCTACAAGTAAACTAAAAGAAGTAGCTTGAACTCCCAATAATCCAGAGCTTTCTCACAATGAAATAGTAGGCATCTTTAGGGAATTAATTCTGTTTAAGCTCTAAGAGTCTAATCTATGCACTTTTCTAATTGGACCACAAAGCAGGTTTGTTCCTAAGTTTTGTTTTGGTATTATTTGTGTTTTCATACTTGACAATTTATACTTAAATTTTGTATTCTCTCTCTCTCTCTCTCTCTCTCTCTCTCTCTCTCTCTCTCTCTCTCTCATTTTTGTTTTTGTGGTGTTGGGGATTGAATCCAGGGCCTTGTGCATGTGAGGCAAGCACTCTTCCAACTGAGCTATATCCCCAGCCCCTCAGATTTTGTATTCTGATAAGCACTGGCTGATGATTCAAAATACTAGTCAAATATTCCATTTAAGCACTATCTGACACTCTTTATTGCTTTAACAAATGCCAGTTATCTTTTCATCTTTATGTAATTGTGCTATAAAAAGTTAATAATAAAAATTAAAAAATATTTAAAGCCCAGTAGTCACTGATAGTTCTTATGACTTCCTTTCTCTCATCCCAGCATTCCTTTCCTCATATGAAGGCTGCTCCTATTCTAATCATCTGTGGTACAAGAAGGAATGATATGACTCAAGGGATGATTAGATAAGTTATTTCTTTTTCTACTGGTGCTTCTGACTATAATCAATATTATTTAAAAATACTTTAATACCTTTTAGAGTCATAAACTCAAACATAAATTTTTCAAAGTAGTTCTAAGTTTTGATTAATGTATTTCAAAAGGAGACCCTACAGACTTTTAGGTCTTTAAGGTAAATCATACCTTTAATTTACAACTTCGAGGGTAGGGAGTTTTAGGATAGGACATTGTTTTATCTATTGGAAAGAACTGATGTAGCAGTTGGTAATATGAGGTTATAGAGTAAACGCTGCCAGAACCTTGTCAGTAGTTAAAGATTTTTATTTTTTACTTTTTAGAAAATAATCTTGCTCTTTCATGGGAAAGTGGGAGGGAGGGTTGTCCAGGCAGGAATTGAGAGGGTGTCAGAAGCGAAGATCTCTGTAGGCTCTGTTGACTCAGGCCTCCTAGATCTCTGGTTGTGCAGCTGGAAGGGTAGTTTGCTTCCAGTTTTTAAAAATTTTTAAAATTTTTATTTTTTATTTAAATTTTTACATAAATAGAGTCACAGCATTCATGCAATCATACACGTACATAGGGTAATAATGCCTATCTCGTTCCACCATTTTTTCTACCCTACGACCCCTCCCCTCCCCTCACTCCCCTCTGCCCAATCCAAAGTTCCTCCATTCTACCCCCCAGCCCCCAATTATGGATCAACATACACTTCTCAGAGCAAACATTTTGGCCTTTTGTTTTTTGGGGACTTGCTTACTTCACCCCAGGTGTGAAACATGGCCACAGTGCCAAGCACATAGCAGGGGGCAGATACCTTCAAGTAGGTGGATAGTGGCCATAGGACCTCTGAGCATAACAAGGACAGCTTTAGGCCCAGAGTTCCCAGGGTCAGGGCTGCCCAGGTGAAGCCCAGAAACACCTGTTTGTATAGTCATTGTGCTAATTTTGTCATAGTTATTCTTTGCTTCTACCCTGGCTGAGGTTCTTAAGCTTCTGTTTCTTTCCAGGTAGATCTAGGCAGGATCTCACTGAAAGGAAGGGGGGGAAAAAGCTGTGTGTGTATTTAAGAGTTATAATTTGGCCCACAGGTTCATAACAATTAACATATCTATGTGAAATTATTTTATATTGAATTATTTATAATTTGAATCATTATTTGATATTATTTATATTTTATGATTATTTTATATCAAATATATATATTTCATAATTCTAAATTAAGTTTTCTTAGTAAATTTTTTTTCATCTAAAACTTCCAGTATGAAACTAAAACTCTTCAATAATATGTTTATTTAGAGTTTTCAAATACAGTTTAGTCTCCATTAGCTATGGTAACTGATTGCTGGGCAGTAAGAGGAAAAAGGAGATCACGGTGATCCTTAAATCTAGCTTAGGTTTAATTTAAAATAGCATTAGTCAAAGATATACTGAATGGACTCCATTCAAATTTTACTTATTTTATCACACTCAATATTTAGGACTTCTTTTTTTTCCCCCTAAATATACTACCCCAAAATATAAAAATAATTGAAGTACTATAATGAGAATGTATTATTGTTTACATTCTTGGTGAAAGATAGCTCAGATATGGTAATTTGTTGAAAGAGCTTGTTATTATTGTTTAATTGTTAGCTGAGTTCTTTTTTTTTTCTTTTTGGTTTTTGGTACTGGGGCACTGAACTACATCCCCAGCCCTTTTTATTTTTTATTTTGAGACAGGATCTTGCTAAGTTATTTAGAGCCTTGCTAAGTTGATGAGGCTGGCCTGCTATTTGCAATCCTCCTGCTTTAGCTTCCCCAGTCAGTGAGATTACAGGCATGCACCACCGTCCCCAGGTGTTTGCTGAGTTCTAAAGGAGGGAAGATGGAATCTAGTAAGAAAGAAGGCATTCTAGCTACAGGTTTCCTTCTCTCTTTCTTGCCTAAATCCCCTGCATTTAAGTCCTGAGTTCTCTCTTCTGACTTCTAAAAGACAAGAGTATCCCCTTAACCTACTCGACTCTTGTCATACGTACTCCCTTTTGTGTGGGGCTGTTAGCAGAAGCACAGGGGCCAGCTTCTTTGGGGTTGTACATCAGCTTGCTAATAGCAAGGGATGGTCCTTCATTTCAGGGGACCCAGTTTCAGTTCATAAAACAGTACAAAATGATACATGCATATAATTTTATATTTGTTGAGTAACAGTATTTTTTAATTTAAATTTTTATTTTTATCAAATTAATCTTGTATATAGTTTAAAGAGTAAAACAGTAGGTAGGCTTATGAAAAACATAAGTTTCATACCTCCATTGTTCTCCACTTTCAGTTTCCATTCCTCTGAGGTAACTACTTTTAACTCTTATTGATGTTTGCTTTGATATTTAACTTTATATTTCTATAAAACGTGAATATTCTTCCATATTTTCAATTTTCACCTTTAGATATAATATACTAGCCTCTACTTATTTATTTCTATTGCATGCTTTTCCCACACAACATCCACTCATTCCTTCCCCTTTTCTATTATTTTAGGTTCAGCATACTTTATTTTTTTCTACAGCTTTTTTTTATAACTGATCTTTATTTTTCTTTATAGCACATTTTAGTATATTTTTTGTTGTTTATGGTCTGTCTTACATGGCGGGGAATTTTATTGTGTTCATTGCTGTCTCCCAATGCCTTGGATAGTGCCTGGTATAAAGGAGCTGCTAAATGAAGATTTGATGAATCGACAAATGAAAAAATAGTTAATAATTGCCTCATAAATCAGATAAGCTTATTGTGATTAACTTATGCTTAGCTAGTATGATGACTTTATGGAATTAGCCAAGTAAGTTATGAAATTCTGCCAGAACTGAAAATCTCTCATTATGTTCTTTTAAGTCAAGAATTTCATTATTCTTTTCTAAGAGGCATCTTTTTTTTCCTAAGATGCTTCTTCTGTCTTCCGTGCTAAAGAAATTATTTTTTAGATTTTCTGTTCATAGTCATCCCCTTGGATGTCGTTTAACATCATCCTTGGGATTCCTTCTACTTCTCTTCTATCTTGAATCACTTTTTTATTAATCTGTTGCTTTTTTCTTTTGATTTATTCCATTGTAAAGAAGCTTCTTAGTTGTTATATGTCAGAGGAAAATTTAAAACTTGCATTCTGAAAATGTTTTTTTGATCTCCACACTTTTTCCTGGTTCACGTAGCTGTTCATTCAGTCCTAGAATCTGGGAAGACATTTGATTCCTAACCTTTGTATGTGGTCTGTGGTTTTCTCTGTATCCCCAAGTTTGAAGTCATAGGCAAATATAATAAATGGTTCACTGATGTTACATTGTAATATCTGGTAAAATAATAACATATATGTTTTTCCATACTGTGTGGACACTGTCGAATCTTTTCTTTGTTTTGAAATTTTGTGATGATGTGCCTGGCATGAGTTGCTTTTCATTGATTTTGCAGGGCAGTTATTGAGCTCTTTCAAGTTTTAATTTGTAAGAAATTCCTTTCTGGGGAATTTTGTTTTATATTATTGCTTTGTTGATTTCTTCCTTTATATTTTCTACACTCTCTTTTTGGAACTTCCATTATTTATATGTTGGGATTCCTGGATTGATTTTCTGATCTTTTCTCTACTTCAATTCATTTTTATTGTTTTGTCTGACTTTCTGATAGATTTATATAACTATAGTTTTCAATCCTTCTATATATGTTTATTTTAACTTTAGCTATTTTATATTGGAATATCCTTGATCCATAAGAGAATGTACAAAGGTTAACACTATAATTGTCTCTGTTCTATTCTGGAGAAAGAAAATGATTGTTCAGACAGAATAAGGCTGGGTGTATCAGTGAAAAAAATTATCTATCTATTATCTATCTATCTATCTATCTATCTATCTATCTATCTATCTATCTATCTATATCCTTGTTTAAACTAGCCTGAATTCAGTGTGGATTTGGTTATATTGATTCATCTCATCTTCTGCATTCTAGCTTAAAAATCTACTACATTTATCAGGAAGGTCTCAGATTAAAAATAGTGACACAACTTGGGAGGCTGAGGCAGGAAGATCACAAGTTCATCCAGCCTTATCAATTTAGTAAGGCCCTCAACAATTTAGTGAGACCCTGTCTCAAAATAAAAAATAAAAAGGGTTAGGGATGTGGCTCAGTGGTTTAGTGTCCCTGGGTTTAATCCCCAGTACCTCCAAAAATACTGACAACAATTTAATTTGAATTAAAATTATTCATTTGAGGGATTATCTCAGTAAATTTTAAACAACAATACTTCCAAGCTGCTTTTTACTTTATGTCCATACAAGAATGTAAACATTGTTTAATACCAGCCAGAGCTATGGGATATGGCACATGTCTGTAAATTCCAGCAACTCAAGAGCCTAAGGCAGGAGGATTGTAAATTCAAAGCCAGCCACAACAATTTACTGAGACTGTCTCAAACAACAACAACAAAAAGAAACCATCCTGAGCAATATTTAAATAGGAAGGACATTTTTTCAAAAGAAATTCATTTGTCTTCAAAGTGAATATGAATTTTTTTTATCATTATTCCTTTCGGATTTTAATGCTATCACCTGGTTCTACCTGTGTGGACATTCAGAAATAAGACATTTGTTTCATTTCTCTTTAGTACCCTAATTTTAAAATGATTTGTTAGGACTGTTTTCTCAGACTTGAGGCTGAATCTGAGCTAACTAGACTGTGGTAGGTAGATTTTGTTCATCAAAAATAATGGTGAGTTGGGCCAGGCACGGTGGCACATGCCTGTAATCCCAGTAGCTCTGGAAGGTGAGGCTGGAGGATAGTGAGTTCATGGCCAGCCTCAGCAACTTATCAAGATCCTGAGCAATTTAGTGAGCTCCTGTCTCAAAATAAAATTAAAAAAAGGGTTGTGGATGTGGCTCAGTGGTTAAGTATCCCTTGGTTCAATCTCTGGTACCCCTTCCCACCCCCCCACCCCCCAAAAGTTGAGTTGGGCATGTGGTGCTCAACTATTTATGTTGAAGCAGGAGAATGCAAGTTTGAGTTTAGTCTTAGCCACTTAGAACCTGTTTCACAATAAAAAATAAAAAAATGGCTGGAAATGTAGCCCCAGTGGTAGAGCGTTTGCCCAATATGTGTGAGGCCCTTGGCTTAATTCTCAGTGCCGCCAAAACAAAACAAAAACCCCCAAAACCACATCAACCAAATCTACTTGCTTATAACCTTAGACATAGCACAAATACCTACTATCAAAGGGGAAGTATTACTCCTTTAACGTTTGTCATTTAAGAATGTGCAGTCCTTTTAATTTGAAAAAAAAAAAAAGGGAAGGTGGGCTTTAAAAAGCCTTTTGGCTTGAAAACATGATATATAGTACTTCATCAGCCACTTGTGTTAAAGGTGTATAATAGCAGTTGATGAAAGCATATTAAAAACCAGCTCTGACATTTTCAACTTTTCAGATTAGAGAGAGAATATTTCTCCAGAACCAAGACACTAAATGAAGAGATTGAGGAACAGAAGAAAGTAATTATAGACCTTTCAAAGAGACTCCAGTATAATGAAAAAAGTTGCAGTGAATTACAGGAAGAACTTGTAATGGTAAGGATATAAAAGAAAACCCTATGGCAGTTACTTTATTGGGTCATATTTGATGCATAGCAGGTTCTCCCCAACCTCACTACATACACTGGGATAATAGTATGAGAGTAATTTTAGTGACATTGATATGAAATTTCAAAACTGGAAATGCTTATTACATCAAAGATACACATAATAAAGCCTCTCTGATTTGGAATAATTGGGGAATCTAACTGAATTATTAAAAATTTTGAGTCAAAGAATATTTTAAAATATATTTAGGGTTTTTTCATTTTTACTTGAAGTAACTAAAACAGTATTATCTAGGCAGAGGAGTAGCTGGGTTCATGATCAGTAAATCTGCTGATTTTAAAGACCTCCTTTTATAATCATTTTATACCTGATCATTCTGTCTCCTTGGTCTGTTCTTATCAGCCTGCCTTTTACTAAAAATTAATCAGTGTCTTCTGCTGCTTTCAGAATGATATCTTGTTATAGAATCGAAGGCCTTTTTCCCTTTGGTTTCATGTTAACTCTTCTAGCTGCTGCTTTTGTGTTGGCCCTTTATCTGTCTTGGTTCAGTCAATCAGAATGCTTGTAGCTTTTTAAAGATTTTCATATCTTATATTTATTCAGGCTGTAATTATTTTGACACATGTTGACTAAAATGTTCTTTCTTTTCCACTAACAAATACATCCTATAATGCTCAGCCCTGACATCTTGTAATCTGTGAAATTTTTCTGTTTTTCTTAATGCACCCATCTAAGTCAGAATTCTGTCCTTCCCCAACTATTTCTTTAGTACTCATTTATCATGTTTATTATAATACTCACCAAACTCTGATGTGTATTATTTCTTCCCAGAGACTCAATGCAGTGAGATTAACTTACTTATCCTGATTTTACTATAGTACTTACTTCAATAAATGTTTGTTTAATTAATTTATTTTGTTGATGCAAAATGCTCCCAACTCTGCAGTTTGCTGGGATCCTCAGCAGGGAGGACATTAAAATTTATATTAGTACCTAATACCTCTTTGTCTTGTTCTCCACAGAGACTCAACTACTTCATTTTCAGTTATGTCCCACAACTCTTAATGATTTCAATTATTGAGGAAAATGGACATTATTTTTTCTTCTCAAAAGAGGTGGAAACTCTGGGTTATACTAAAGTGGCCAGATCAGTGCTGCTCAGATAGAAAGTTAGTGATGAGATTAAGTTAAAATTTAACCATTTTCAAATGGTCCAGTAGTATATATAGTCTCCATTCATCTTAAGATGTTCGGTGTGTTTGCACTCTGGGATTGATACGTTTCTACTCTGTGGTTTGTTCAGTTGTAGTTGGAGTATTTTCAATGTGGAATTTTAAAAAGTTAAGAGCTCTTTGTAGTGTACTCTAGTGTGTAGTCACTGTTATGCGTTACTCTAAACTTCATGGGTTGCCCTGTTTTTTTTTTTCCCCCTCTCTTTGTCACTGAGTGACATCTCCAGCTCCTATCCTACTTCTTAATAAGAGGATGAATCAATGGTGGAGACAAATATGTTAGGCATATTGAGTTGAATACTGAATTTGGTCAGCTTGCTTATTAGACATCATTCATAATAGTTTGGAAAGTTTCCTAGAATTACAACTAAGAGTGCAAAAATTAAGAGTCATCACCAATAAAAGTTGAATGAGTTTTCTTAATTCTGCCTTTTTAGAACTCTAGTGAGTGGATGAGACTGTTTTAATTTACCCAGAGTTGTGTGGGTGTTTTGTGACTAAAATGTTTTACTTGGTGCCAATAGATTGCTTTTTTTTTTTTTTTTGGTGGACACAACCTCTTTATTTTATTTTATTTTTTTATGTGGTGCTGAGGATCGAACCCAGCACCCCGCGCATGCCAGGAGAGCACACTACCGCTTGAGCCACATCCCCAGCCCAGCTTTTTTTTTTTTTTTAATATTTTTTAGTTGTCAATGTACCTTTATTTTATTTATTTATATGTGGTGCTGAGAACTAAACCCAATGCTTTGCGCATGCTAGGCAAGAGCTCTACCACTGAGCCACAACCCCAGTTCCTAGCTTTCTATTTTTACTTTTTGTGTTTAATGCAGATTAGAATTGCTGTTATTTGCCTGGCGTGGTGGTGCATACCTGTAATCCCAGCAGTTTGGGAGGCTGAGAAAGGAAGATTGTGAATTCAAAAGCAGCCTGAGCAATAGCAGGTGCTAAGAAACTCAGTGAGACCCTGTCTCTAATAAAATACAAAATTGAGCTGGGGATGTGGCTCAGTGGTTGAGTGCTTCTGAGTTCAATCCCTGGTACTAAAAAAAAAAAGAAAGAGAAAAAGAAAAATTGTTGTTATATTTTGATCATAAAATGAAATTTAAAAAGCATTTAATGAAAATTTATTGACTACAAATATTGTTACTTTAGTAAGTATGATGTTTATTTTTTCTTAAAAAATAATTACTTTTTTTAAGTACGTTTTTTCATATACATATATAGATGTATATGAAAGGCTATAGATTAGTGGTCTTTATGGGAAAAGATTTTAAAAATTTATTATGTTTCTTAGAAACTCATATTTATTTTTCATAATCTTAGTTCCATTTTGCTTTAGTGTCTGCAGAAGAACAGCTCAAGACCACTCTGGTTGTTCCTACCCACTCAGTGGCTTGAACAGTGGGATGCAGACTAGTCTTCAGTGGCTGGCTGGGCACTGTAATCTTCAGTGATCTTCAGGGATCTGCTAGGATCTTCAGGGATCTGCTGGATAGGCACAGAGAGCACCTGATTACTTCCAGTACAGTCTGTGAACTCAGTTTGAGTAGCAGTCCATTAAAGTTTTATTTTTTTAAATTTATTTATTTATTCTAATTTGTTACATATGACAGCAGAATGCATTTCAATTCATAGTACACATTTAGAGCAAATTTTTTCATGTCTCTGGTTGTACAAAGAAGTAGTGTCACACTATTAGTGTCTTCATACATGTAATTGGGTAATGATGTCCATGTGATTCCACTATCTTTCCTACTCCCCTGCCCCCTCCCTTACCCTTCCTCCCCTTGTTCTATCTGAAGTTCCTCCATTTCTCCCCCCCCCGCCCCCGCACTCCAACCATTATGGACCAGCATCCTAATATCAGAGAAAACATTTGACATTTGGTTTTTTGGGATTCGTTAACTTCACTTAGCATAATATTCCACAACTCTATCCATTTATCTGCAAATGTCATGATTTTATTCTCTTTTAATGCTGAGTAATATTTCATTGTGTATATGTACCACTTTTTTTTTTTTTTTTATCCATTCATCTACTTAAGGGCATCAGGGTTGGTTCCACAGTTTAGCTATTGTGAATTGTGCTGCTATTAACATTGATGTGGTGGTGTCCCTGTAGTATGGTGTTTTTAATTTCTTTGGGTATAAACCAAGGAGTGGGATAGCTGGGTCAAATGTTGGTTCCATTCCAAATTTTCCAAGGAATCTCCACACTGCTTTCCAGATTGGCTGCACCAATTTGCAGTCCCACCAGCAATGTATGAGTGTGCCTTTCCCCGCACATCCTTGCCAACATTTATTGTTGTTTGTATTCTTGATAGCTGCCATTCTGACTGGAGTGAGACGAAATCATAAAATAGTTTTGATTTGCATTTCTCTTATTGCTAGAGATGTTGAACAGTTTTTCATAAGTGTGTTGATTGATTGTATATCCTCTTCTGAGAAGTGTCTGTTCAGTTCCTTGGCCCGTTTATTGATAGAGTTATTTGTTTTTTTGGTGTTAAGGTTTTTGACTGCTTTATGTATCCTAGAGATTTGTGCTCTATCTGATGTGCTTGTGGTAAAGATTTGCTCCCAAATTGTAGGCTCTCTATTCACCTCACTGATTATTTCTTTTGCTGAGAAGAAGCTTTTTAGTTTGAATCCATCTCATTGATTGATTCTTGCTTTTAATTCTTGTGCCATAGGAAGTCAGGGCCTAATTCAACATGATGGAGATTTGGGCCTACTTTTTCTTCCATTAGGTGCAAGGTCTCTGGTTTAATTCCTAGATCCTTGATCCATATCAAGTTGAGTTTTGTGCATGGTGAGAGATAGTGATCTAATTTCATTTTGTTACATGTGGATTTCTAGTTTTCCCAGCACCATTGTTGAAGAGGCTATCTTTTCTCTATATATTATGTTTTTATTTAATATGAGATAACTATAATTATGCATGTTTGTCTCTGTGTCTTCTATTCTGTACCATTAGTCTACCAGTCTGTTTTGGTGCCAATTGTTACTCTTGCTCTGTAGTATAGTTTAAGTTCTGGTATAGTAATGCCACCAGTTTCACTCTTCTGCTTTAGCTATTCTGAGTCTCTTATTTTTCCAGATGAACTTTATGACTGCCTTTTCTTTTTCTTTTTTTTTAATATTTATTTTTTAGTTTTAGGTGGACACAGTATCTTTATTTTGTTTTTATGTGGTGCTGAGAATCAAACCCAGTGCCTCACGCATGCTAGGCGAGTGTGCTACCACTTGAGCAACATCCCCAGCCCCATATGACTGCTTTTTCTATTTCTATGAGGAATGTCATTGGGATTTTGATTGGAATTGCATTGAATCTAGATAGTGCTTTGGTAGTATGATCATTTAGACAATATTAATTCTGCCTATCCAAGAAAAAGGTAGATCTTTCCATCTTCTAAGGTCTTTTTAAATTTCTTTCTTTAGTGTTCTGTAATTTTCATTGTAGAAGTCTTTCACCTCTTTCATTAAGTTGATTCCCTAATATTTTAATTTTTTTGATGTTATTATAAATGGGGTGGTTTTCCTAGTTTCTCTTTCTGAGGATTTGTCACTGATGTACAGAAATGCCTTTGATTTATGGATGTTGATTTTATATCCTGCTACTTTGCTGAATTCATTTATTAGTTCTAGAAGATTTTTGGTGGAGCTTTTTGGGTCTTTTAGGTATAGAATAATATCATTGTTAAATAGAGCTAATTTGAGTTGTTCTTTTCCTATCCCTATTCCTTTAATTTCTTTTGTCTAATTGCTCTGGGTAGTTTCAAGAACTATGTTAAATAGAAGTTGTGAAAGTGGGCATAGAGGGAATGCTTTCAATTTTTCTCCATTTAGAATGGTGTTGGCCTGGGACTTGGCATAGATAGCTTTTACAATGTTGAGATATGTTCCTGATAGTCCTAGTTTTTCTAGTTTTTTGAACATGAAGGGGTGCTGTATTTCATCAAATGCTTTTTCTGCATCTATTAAGATGAACATATGAGTCTTATCTTTGAGTCTACCGATGTGATGAATTAAATTTATTGATTTCCATATGTTGAACCAACCTTGCATCCCTGGGATGAACCATACTTGATCATGGTGCATTATGTTTTTGGTATGTTTTTGTATTTGATTTGCCAGATTTTATTGAGAATTTTTGCATCTATGTTCATTAGAGATACTGGTTTGAAGTTTTCTTTCTTTGATGTGTCTTTTCCTGGTTTTGGAATCAGGGTGATATTTGCTTCATAGTATGTATTTGCAAGTGTTCCCTCTTTTTCTATTTCATGAAATAGTTTGAGGAGTATTGGTGTTAGTTCTTCTTTAAAGTTCTTGTAGAACTCAGCTGTGTATCCATCCAGTCCTGGGCTTTTCTTGGTTGGTAGGCTTCTGATGGTATCCTCTATTTCCTTGCTTGATCTGTTTAAATTGTGTTTATCATTCTGATTTAGTTTGGGCATATCATATGCCTTTAGAAATTTGCTAATGCCTTTGATATTTTCTATTTTATTGCAGTACAAATTTTCAAAATAATTTCTAATTATCTTCTGTTTCTGTAGTGTCTGTTATGATCTTTTCTTTTTCATCATGGTTGTTAGTAAATTGAGTTTTCTCTCTCCTTCTCTTTGTTATCATGGCTAATGGTTTATCAATTTTATTTATTTCTCTCAAAGAACCAACATTTTTGTTATTTTTTAAAGTTTTTTTTGTGTATTTATAGAAGGACAGCATGCACTTATTTTATTTGCTTATTTTTTTGTATGTGGTGCTAAGGATTGAATCCAGTGCCTCATGCGTGCTGGGCAAGTACTCTGCCACTGAGTCCCACCCCCAGCCCCCCAAAAAACAACTTCTTATTTCGTCAATTTTTTAATTGTTTCTTTTGTTTCAATTTCATTGATTTCAGTTCTGATTTTAATTATTTCCTGTCTTTTACTGCTTTTGGGGTTGATTTGTTCTTCTTTTTCTAGGGCTTTGAGATGTAATGTTAGGTCATTTATTTGTTGACTTTTTTTTTCTTTTAAGGAATGAACTCCATGCAATCAACTTTCCTCTTAGAACTGCCTTCATAGTTTTCTATGAGTTTTTGATATGTTCTATCAGTGTTCTTATTTACCTTTAAGAATTTTTTAATTTTCTCCTTGATGTCTTTTGCATCCCATTTTTCATTCAAAAGCATATTATTTAGTCTCCAGGTGTTGGAGTATCTTTTATTTTTATTTTATCATTGATTTCTAATTTTATTCCATTATGATCTGATAGAACGCAGGGTAGTATCTCTACTTTTTTGTATTTGCTAAGAGTTGCTTTGTGGCATAGTATATGGTCTGTTTTAGAGAAGGACCCATGTACTGCTGAGAAGAAAGTGTATTCGTTCATTGAGGGATGAAATAATCTATATATAGTCTGTTAAGTCTAAGTTATTGATTGTATTATTGAGTTCTATGTTTCTTTGTTCAGCTTTTGTTTGGAAGATCTATCCAGTGGTGAAAGAGGTGTGGTAAAGTCACCCAGAATTATTGTATTGTGGTCAGTTTGAGTCTTGAACCTGAAAAGAGTTTGTTTGATGAATGTAGATGCTCCATTGTTTGGGGCATATGTATTTATAATTATTATGTCTTGTTGATGTATGGGTCCCTTGAGCAGTATGAAATGTCCTTCTTTATCCCTTTTGATCAAATTTGGCTTGGAGTCTACTTTTTTGATATGAAGATAGAAACCCCTGCTTGCTTCTGCAGTCCATATGAGTGGTATATTTTTTCTGAATCTTTCACTCTCAGTCTGTGGATGTCTTTTCCTACGAGATGATTCTCTTGAAGGCAGCATATTGTTGGGTCTTTTTAAAAAATTCAATCTGCCAGTCTATGTCTTTTGATTGGTGTGTTTATGCCATTAACATTCAGGGTTATTATTGAGACACGATTTGTATTCCTGGTCATATTTGTTCATTTTTGATATTTAACTTGAGTTGGTTTCTCTTTTGATTAGTATTTCCTTTAATTTAATACCTCCCTTTGCTGATTTTCATTTTCTCCTCAGGAATATTTTGCTGAGGATGTTCTGTAGTGCAGGTTTTCTGTTGTAAAGTTGCTTAGGGCCTCCCTAAGTTGCTGAAACTGGCCTTGAACTTGTGATCCTCCTGTCTCAGCCTTTGAGCTAACAGCTTGTTTTCTAGTTTAGGTCATGTTCTGGGCCATTATTCAAATTTTGGTTTTTATTTTCTTGTTGCATTGAAAGAGAAAATTAAAGCCACTTTCCTCATGAGTTTTCTACTGAGATCACAATGTTACTAATAAAATACTAAGACTTCAGGACATTTGACACTTAAAAATACCACTTGTAAAATTTGAAATAGTATAGACTTAGCTGAAAGAGCCTTTAGTGATAATTGAGTCCAGGATAAACAAAGTGTTAAAATAAATCCCAAGTCTTTTGGGGATATTTAATAAATACAAACCAAGTTTACTTTGACTTTAATTATAGTTAAATTCTTCCTAATTAATGTCTGGATTTAAAAGGTAGGATTTATAAATTAGTGATATATAGTAAATATTTTTCCACATTTTTTATTGGTGCATTATAATTGTACATATTAATGGATTTGTTGTTACACATTTGTACATTCACACAGTATAATAATGATTTTTAATGTCATAATTCATAGATTTTTAAAATAGGATACCTGAGGATTTAACAAAATTAATTTTATATTCTCACAAACAGGTGAACACAGTACATGAAACTTGACAGAATTTGACTTAAAAATTGTGAATAAAAATTGAGCTTGTCATTTAAAAGTCTATGAATTTAGTAATATTTAATCAACAATTAAATAAAACTGAATTTTCAGTTTAAAATTCCTAGTGATCATGTGTATTGAAGTTCATCAGAAGCTGAATAGATCAAGTTGGGTCTTTTAGACATAACTCTGAGTTTTGATATCTGCTTCTCTTGAATCAGGGGAGCTTTCATTTTCAAATTGGTATTATTAGGACTTGCTTTGTGCTTTCTTCAATGAAATTTTCGTAAGTCCATCATTTCTTGAGATTTGCTTTTCTGCCACTCAGTAATATTTAGCTATAGCTCTAGGAGAGATCACATATTGAAAAGGGAATTCTAGTTCTCATGAGATTTGTGCAAAGAATGTTTTATTCTCTAAAGAACTTGTGATTGAAAATGGTCAAGTGTATATTTTCCTCCTGTACTTTAGGAGCTTAACTGTTTATATAATAATAGTGACTGCTAGCATCAGATAGGATTTTGAAAAGTGCATTGATTGTTATGCTTTGTGGTGATTTTAATGTTTCTTAAGAATAATTTTGCTTCAAATGATCTGTTAGATTTGCTTTAGAACATGTTTCTGATTTGCAGGTGTTCCAAACTAATGGACAGATAAATAGTATATTCTGCATTTTAAGAATCGTTGATTCCTGTTTTGCACCCAGTGTACTAATAAACATTGTTTTTGCTGATTCTTAATGGCCTTTAAAATTTAATACTATTAAATAGTATTCATCAAATGTGTGTCTTTATGTATTTTAGTGTTTATGGGTCCAGTTTCCTAAATTTATGATATAGCTTAAAGCTTTTATTTTTTATTTTTTTAGTTGTAAATGGACACAATACCTTTATTTTATTTATTTATTTTTATGTGGTGCTGAGGATTGAACCCAGTGCCTCAGTGCCTCACGTGTGCTAGGCAAGCACTCTACCACTGAGCCAAAACCCCAACCCTGGCTTAAAGCTTTTTTATTAAATTTTTTGAAATTTATTCTTACATAAATAGTAAAATTTTGAAAATTCAAATCCTATTTTGACTAGGGAAAAAATAAAATGAATGATAATAAGTGTGTGTGTGTATGTGTGTGTGTGTGTGTGTGTGTGAGAGAGAGAGAGAGAGAGAGAGAGAGAGAGAGAGAGAGAGAGGGAGGGAGAGGTGTTTATAAGTTATGGCCTATATTCATATTGAAAGATAGCATTTACTTAAAAATAAATGAATTGTTAAAGCCAAGTAAGGGAAGTAATATTTCATTATGAGAGATAAGCAAGTGGGATCATAAAATACTCATATATATGGAATCTGTATAGGCAAGCAAGGAAAGAACTAAGAGATACAGGCTATCATTAATATGATCAAGCAAAAACTGCAGATGGTTATTATTATAAAAACTGACTAGACCAAATTCAGGTCAGCTCAGCAAGCTCTCCTTGAGCCCTTCAAATACACTGAGTGTGTAATGGTAAGTAGGTAAAGATATGATGAAAAGGTGAGCTATGGAAGCAAAAGTATGTGATATTGATTATAGGTTTTAATGCTTTTTTTATTTAGAGTTTTTCATAATTGCTTAATGTATTCAAATAAAAAACTTGAAGCTTATTTGAATTCTAAAGTAGTCCTTGGTTCAGGGTAGGTGATCAGTTTTTCCTACTATTTTAACTTATTATTATAATTGTCCTTCATAGCTTTTATTGTTATGTGTGACTCAAGTTAACTTTTTCTTGATCAGTAAAGCCCATTTTCCAGTTTTTAGGTATAAATATGTATTTGCATATGCTGTTTTGTATGTTTCTTGCATTAGAAAATTTTATTTACAAGCCTTTCTGTTTGTGATTCTCAATATGAGCAAAAAAAAAAAGATGAGTTTTTGCAAATTCCAAGATGATCATGAAACATAAAAGAATAGCTTATTATGTTTAATCCAGAGATACATTCAATTCAGCAATATGAAAGATGTAGTGTATCAAGGTGGAAATAAAGGTAGTTTTTTTTGTCATCTGTTGATCTTTCTGGCTTAAGATATTTTATAACCAACCTTGATTCCTCATTAGTAATGCATTAAGATCTGGCATTCACAGTTTTCTGACCCTTTTTAAAAAAATATATTTTGGTATTTTTAGTCCTCTGTCTATACACTGGTTATAGATTGAACACCTCATCTAATAGTCCTTGGTTCAGGGTAGGTGATCAGTAAATGTTCATCTAAACATCATCTGGTAGTCATGATAGCATTAAGGGACTTTTACTAGTATTAATAAAATCAAATATAATTCAGTCTTCTGAATTCTTTTTCTCAGTCACAATATCCACCCCATCATAAGGAAGCAAATGCTTTATGTGAATATGCTTGAGGCAAAATAAAGAGTCCTTTCATCCTATAGTTTTATCTTTTAAACTTCTAGGGATATTTAGAATTATAGAATTTGTTGAATTAATGATTTAACATTTAACCTAAACTTATTCTTTAGGTCACACAATAAAACATTAGAAACAATATTTTATTTCTGGCACTTTGTTTTCAACCCAGTGGTTTTATTTATTTAATTCTTAGATTCTGCTTGAATTCTAGAATTCTCACATTAAAAGGCTACTAAGAAAACTCACATCTTTGGGAACAAATTTTAAATATAAGCACAATCCAGCACTTAAAACATATAGTTTTATTATATGAATGAAGAATGAAAGTTTCATTTGTAAATCCAGAATAATTTATTAGAAAAATTGCCAGTTATAAAACAAGCAATTTTTTTCACATTAGCTGAGTTTTTTTTTTAGTACATGCTCATATATTATTAGACTATTAGCCTGATATCTCAGGAGAATGTTATAAAAATTATTAATCTAAATAAGTCGTAGTAATTTCTAGGTATAGTTAGCTTCTTATAAAATCTAGTCAGTGATCAATCTTTTCTTTGCTCTTTGAATAATTTTATACTAGTCAATATTTTATGGATAATTTGACTTTAAATTGTAATGGTATTGAAATTTTAGCTCCTATTTTAATTTGGATTGAGCCCTTCCCTTTAAAGAGATTACTGTTGCATTAGAATTTAATTGAAACTTTTTATGTTAAGCTGTCTCCAAGAATGTAATTTATCAGACTTTCTCCACTTATAATTCCTTTAAACTTTTATACCTTGATATTGATGGGGACTTAGCCTCGGTTAACATAATAGAAAGAACATATATTTTGGAACATATATTTTGAACTTTCTTTTAATCCCAGCTCTCTCTCCCTCCCCCCTCATACTGGGGATTGAACCATATTTCCAGCCCTTTTATTTTGTGAGACAGAGTCCCTCACTAAGTTGCTTAGGGCTTCCCTAAGTTGCTGAAACTGATCTTGAACATGTGATCCTTCTGCCTCAGCCTCCAGAGTTGCTGGAATTATAGGTGTGCTTCACCATACCTGGTCCAGTCCTATCTTTTAATAGTTGTGTAACATTTAGTGATATCCTTCTGAATTTGTTTGCTTATTTGTTAAATGGTGCTATTTTTATCATGTAGAGTTTTTGATGAGTATTAAAGATAATACAGCACTGGGTGTGGTGGCACACACCTGTAATCCCAGTGGAAAGCCAGCTTCAGCAATTCAGCAAGACCCTAGGCGATTTAGCAAGACCCCGTCTCTAAATAAAATATAAAAAGGGCTGGAGATGTGGCTCAGTGGTTAAGTACTCCTGAGTACCCATTACCTGCCCCCCCCCAAAAAAAAAGGAAAAAAAGATCATATAAGGATGGAAAAAAAGAGATCATATAGAGGATGGAAAAATATGTCATGCACACAACAAAAAGAACTGGAGTGGATATGCTTTATATCAGAGAAGATAGATTTTTTTTGGAATAAAAATGTTGCTAAAGGTAAAGAGGGATATCTTAGAATAAAAAAAGAGTCAATTCACCAGGAAGATCTAACAGTCATAAACATATACACTTAACAACAGAGCTCCAAAAATGAGAAGCAAAATCTGCCAACAATTGAATAATTTAGATGAAATGGACAAATTTATAGAAAGACACTGTTTTAGTCAGCTTTTTTGCTGTTGTGACTAAAAACCTGACAGGAACAATTTTAGAGGAGGAAAAGTTTATTTGGAGGCTCAAAGTTTTAGAGGTCTCAGTCTACAGACAACTGGCTTCATTCCTGCAGGCTTAAAGTGAGGTTGAACATCATGGTGGAAGAGTGTGGTGGAGGGAAGCAGCTCACATGATGATCAGAAAGCAGAAACAGATTCTACTCTCAAGATGCAAAATATATACCATAAAGGCATGCCCCTAGGGACCAGTCTCCTCCAGCCACACCCTAACTGCCTTCAGCTACCACTTAGTTAATCCTATCAGGGATAACCAACACAAACTACTGGAACTAGTTAAAATGGAAGAGAAAATCAAGAGATTGAATTAGTAATCAAAAACTTCCCACAAAGAAAAGCACAGGTCTGGATCACTTCATTGGTAAATTATAACTGTTTAAGAAGAATCAATACAGATTCTTTCCAAGTCCTTTTAAAACACAGAAAAGGAGGTTAACACTTCCAGTCTCATTCTGTGAAGTTAGTAGTATTACCTTGATACCAAAACCAAAGATACCAAAAGAACAGAAAACCACAGACCAATGTCCCTTTTAAATATAGATGCTAAAATTCCCACATAATACTTGCAAATTGAGTTTTTGGCAAGATATAAAAAAGATTTTGTGACATGATCAAGTAGGATTTATTCCAGGAAGGTAAGATTCGCATACTACATAATATAGCTTAGAGATCTTTCTATATCAGGATGTGACAAAGAATTTCCTCCTCCTATTTAAAGTCTGTGGGAGAACCCTAAATGATGTGACAGTCTTCTGTTGATACTATGTACTTTAACTGTTATTTTAAATTCTAGGTATTGTCTAGGTACTAAGTATATACTAGTGAGAATGAAAAAATATTTCCCACCTACAGGAGCTTATTTTTTTGAAATAGATATAGAAATAAAAGATAAACTCAAAAGTAGAGCATTATTGTGGTAAGTGCTGAGAAGGATGTGATCAAGGGAATGCAGGATGCAAAGGCCATTTTTTCCTAAAGAGGTGATAATTGAGCCAACATCTGAATAAATAAATAAATTAATTAATTTTACATACAGTAAAAATCATCTTTTATCTAGGTTTCACTTTCTGTGGTTTCAGTTACCTGTGGTCAACTGTAGTTCAAAAATATTTAATGTAAAATTTCATAAATAACAAATTCCTAAGTTTAAAGAATTCAGCTGAGTGGTATGATAAAATCTCATATCATCCTGTCCAGGACATTCATCATCTTTTTGTCCAGTGCATCCTTAAATCCATTACCTGCCTGTTAATCACTGAGTACCATTCTCAGTATTGGATTAGTCACAATATCACAGTGTTTGTGTTCAGGCAAGCGTTACTTTACTTAGTAATTACTCCAGAGAGTACTGATACTGGCAATTCTCCTGCCAAGGAGAATGCTTAAAGTGCTTCCTTTAAGTGAAAAGGTGAAAGTATAATATATTTTCAGAGAGATTGGGGACCGAATTTATGTAACTTTTATTATAATATATTTTAATTGTCCTATTTTATTGTTATTGTTATTACCCTAAACTGTATCTAATTATAAATTAAATTTTATCATAGGTACATATGCATAGGAAAAAATTAGGAAAAGATTATATATAGGGTTCAGTATCATCTGTGCCTTAAGTCATCACTGGGGGTCTTGGAATATTTCCGCTTTGGATAAGAAGGGACTGCTGAGCTGCGTGCGGTGGCAAACGCCTGTAATCCCAGCAGTTTGGGAGGCTGAGACAAGAGGATTATGAGTTCGAAGCCAGCCGAAAACTGTGGCATTAATACACAATGGAGTATTACGCAGCACTAAAAAATGACAAAATCGTGGATTTTGCAGGGAAATGGATGGCATTAGAGCAGATAATGCTAAGTGAAGCTAGCCAATCCTTAAAAAACAAATGCCAAATGTCTTCTTTGATATAAAGAGAGCAACTAAGATCAGAACACGGAAGAAGAGCATGAGGAAAAGACTAACATTAAACAGGGTGGGAGAAAGGGAGAGAGAAGGGAAACTGTATGGAAATGGAAGGAGACCCTCATTGTTACACAAAATTACATATAAGAGTTTGTGAGGGGAAAGGGGAAAAAAAAACAAGGGAGAGAATTAGACAACAGCAGATGGGGTAGAGAGGGAAAATGAGAGGGAAGGGGAGGGGGGATAGTAGGGGATAGGAAAGGTAGCAAAATACAACAGTCATTAATATGGTATTATGCAAAAATGTGGATGTGTAACCAATGTGATTCTGCAACTTGTATTTGGGGTAAAAAATGGGAGTTCATAACCCACTTGAATCAAATGTATGGAAGATGATATGTCATGAGCTTTGTATTGTTATGAACAACCAATAATAATAAAAAAAAGGTGCTAAGAAACTCAGTGAGACCCTGTTTCTAAATAAAATATAAAAAGGCTGGGGATGTGGCTCAGTGGTTGAGTGCCCCTGAGCTCAATCCTTGGCACCGCCCCACAAAGAAAAGAAGGGACTGTTGTATTTTAAGAATGTAATTTTGTCCTGTAATATCTATTTTCCCATTTCTTCTTTATTTATAAGCAATCTTTCACTAGGGCCTTTATCTTACCAGCTTTTAAATAAAGAAGTTTTTTATATATTTAAAAAACAGCTCTCTGACCCCACTCTCCTTTTCAAATACTGCCCTTTATTTCTCCTTCCCTTCTTACTAAGAAAGGTTGTCTCAACCTTGTTTCCATTCATTCATCTTTCATTCAATTAGGAAAAAAATCAGGTTTACTCCTTCAACATATTCCAGGCTGGATTATATCTATATTACAGGGAAGAAGATTTCATCAGTCACCAATGACCTCCAAACATAGTGAACACTTTTTAGTCATCATTTTGCTTGATGTTTCTGTGGCATTAAACATAATTGACAACTCTCACCTTGAAATATTTTCTTGTTTTTCACGACAATGTACCCTTCTTTTTTTGGTCTTCTTAGTTGGCTTCTTTTCTAAAAAATGTAGTAGTAGTTCCTTAAGAGTTTGTCCTAGGCTCTTTTTACTTCCCTTCAGGCACTTTTTTTTTTTTTAAGAGGGGTGCTACGTGGGATTGGACCCAGGGCTTTACCACTGAGCTACACTTCCAGCTCTTTTTATTATTATTATTATTATTATTATTATTATTATTATTATTTATTTTGAGACAAGGTCTTGCTAAGTTGCCTTGAACTTGTGATCCTCCTGCCTCAGCCTCCTGAGTTGCTGGGATTACAGGTGTGCGCCACCACACCTGACTCAGGCATTCTTAAGGCAGGCTTTCGATATCATTTGTAGATGATTACCAAGTCTATACTTGAGCTCTCTTCTGGGCTTTGCACCAGTATGTTCAGGTACTTCCCATATTGTTCTATTTTATTTGTTCTTTGCTCATTTCAATATATTTATTTAGGACCTGATAATTACCAAACATTGTGCTAGTGCTGGGAGTGTCTTTATGTATCTTCAGTGGAATTGATCAAAAGAGAATTCATTATTCATATGTCTGTTCAAAATAAGCAAGTAAAAAAAAAAACAATAACAGTCAAAATAAGACCTTTTCTATTTTGTTATTTTCATTCAACTGCTAAAATCAACCTCCTCTTAGTTTGAAACCTTGGGATTAATCTTGACTCCTCCCTTTATCTGCATGTTTCCCTGTCATTATCCAGTCCTGTTGAATCCAATCAATCCAGTCTAACCCAATGCAGTGTTACTAAGGTTTGGCCATTTCACCTTCTAGGTTTCTTTCCAATGCATCCACTGTCCCCCACTTTTCACAGAGTACCCGGACCAAGCTATAATCACTTCAGCATTTTCTTCTAATGGGTCCTAACAGCATTCACTTTTGATTGCCATTTGGCAATTTGCCACATGACTGTAAGCATGATTTTTAAAAGGATTCCTTAATACTTTTATCTCAATTATCTTATGTATAAAATTCTTACCATCTATCATAGAGTTACTACAAAGACAAAAATATTTACCATGTATAAAATGCTTAGAATAGTGCTGGCACTAAATCCTCGGTAAATTATTAATGAGTGTAGTATTACATTAGGCCATGTAAAAAGTGTGATTAAGATAGAAAGATTTACTAATAATAGATTTAAATGGAGTAATTAATATATTAGTTGTGCTATACACATTTATCCTAAAATCTCTAGCTCTTATAATACGTGACCTTATTATGTGTAATTTTTCCTTAATTAAAAGGCTAAGAAGCACCAGGCCTTCCTAGTAGAGACATGTGAAAATAACGTGAAAGAATTGGAATCGATCTTGGACAGCTTTACTGTGTCGGGCCAGTGGACATCAGGTTAGTTGAAGGTATAAAATGACAGATGCATCTGTCAATGTTCCAAAGTCACTACATTTTGGGAATTCTGCAGATGCCTCTTATAGTCCCTCATCTCAACATGTTTTGATTTGATGACATGATAAGAGGAGTTCTCACAGCAGTCAGTTGGCCTAGCTGGCTGGGAAAGGGTGATGGAATGTGGACCTGCTGTTGTCCTCCCAGAACTTGATTTACAAGTGTTGGGGTCTGTATGATTGGACAGACAAGGGCTCACTTGCTGTGTTCTGAATCCAACTGAGAAAAAAGTCCTTAAAGTATACCTGCAAGGGGAACAGATGTTTCCATCAAACTGAGCCAAATTCTGAGGCAACCTTCAGCAACTTAAAGGTCATGCATTCAAAAGGTTATGTAGGACACAGGCTGTAACAGAGTGCGTATTCTCTACTGTTGCTTTCTATGCTGGTTCTTGCTTTCATTTCCTAGTACTGTGTGTGTATACACACACACACACACCACACACTTTAGATAGGAATGCTTAGGTAAAATATTTTAGTTTTAGTATTAGTCTACTTAATATGATTAAGAACAACAGAAGTCTTTTATTAGGTAGAAATATTTTGGGAACTCGCAAATAGTTGGCTAATGAATGCTAGTCGTGATTTCCACTTTCTTAACTTTTGCTTATATCATTGTGTATGCCCTAGTATCTTTAATTTAAATGCTTTTATTTTTCTACCTGTTTTCTTTTATCATACCATCAACCTTGAATTATTTTGTTGTTTTATGGCAATTATATTCTTCTAAAGGCATATAAAATTAAATTCTTTTCACTTAAAAATTGAGCTATAGGATTATTTATTTGATTTTTTAAAGGAAAAAAAAGTAATTTCTTTAACAACTTTCCACAATGTAAGGATTTTATATCCTTGGAAAACTGAAAAGGATCTGATTAATGCCCATATTATGGATCTGAAAATTTCTCAGTGAACTAAGAGAAATTTAGGGGCTGGGTTCATAGTGGTAGAGTGCTTGCTTGTCCAGCTTGTGTGAGGCCTTAGGTTCAATCTTCAGCACCACATAAAAATAAACAAATAAAATAAAGGTATTGTGTCCATCGACAACTTAAAAAAACGTTTAGTTTGCTTTGCTATTGTTTTATTTAATTTTTAAATTTGCTTTCATTTTTCATCTATTTTTAGCTGTAATTTTACTGAATGTGTAACTTTCATTATTTTGATTTAAATGTTTCCTCAAAGCATGAATGTTTTGTTTTGTTACTGTGGAAAAGTCAAAAATATAAAAATGACATTAAAAATACAGATATAGGCATCCAGTTTTTAATTATATTTGAAATAACATTGGAGGATAAAATTTGCTTTTGCAATAATAAGGTTTTATTATTGAGATGTACCCATGGTGTTTAATGGGGTTAGGGTCTTTACAAATTGTTAAATATTATCATAGCATATCTTACACTTTGATATTTTAAATATTTCTTCAGAGTTTAATTATAAAAGGTAAGACTAATGAGGTCAGGTCTCCTTTTAATTTGAAAATGAAACCACTCAGAAGTTATCATGAAACCTATAGAAAAAGTCATCTTTTACTAAAAGTTTCCTTTTATTCTTATCTTTTAGTAACCATGTTTTTTAACTACCTGGTTTCCTATATACATGTGTATCCTATATATTTCAGAGAATATGTTCCTGGAAAAGGACTGTACTCTGAATCAATAATTTTTGGGTTGTGATAGAGGACTCTTTTCAAATTGTCCTGGTTATTCCCTTTTTCACCTTCCTGGATCCAGGCTTCCCTGGTGTGTCTGTTTTGCATGGGGCCTTGTGGGCTGACATCTATGGGTCTGGGTTCATTTGCCCTCTGGCTTCTGGTCAAGTTTGGACTGTGGAAACACCAGTAGGAGATTAAGAGAATGGAAGAAGAAAAAAGTCAGGGTATTTGTTTCCACTGGCCCTTCTGCTCCAGTGTATTCCTGGAAATGGCTTCAGTTTTCACCTCCTATCAGGTGGGTCCTCTTTCATCCATGTAGCTCTTGTTAGACTGTGGTGACATGGTTCCCTCCATGTTACCCTTTAGGTTTAGGCATTGTTATCGTTTGGATGTGAGGGGTCCCCAGAAGCTCACGTGTGAGACTGTGCATGAAGGTTCAGAGGAGAAATGATTGGATTGTGAGAGTCTTAACCCAATCAGTGAATTAATCCCTGATGGTGTTAACTGGGTGGTAACTAGAGGCAGATGGGGTATGGCTGGAGGAAGTGGTTAATTGAGGGCATGGCTATGAGGTATATATTTTGTATCTGGAGCCGGAGTCTCTTTCTTGCTTCTTGATCACCATGATGTGAGTGCTTCTCTCTACCACCCTCTCCTACCATGATTTTCAGCTTTACCTGATCCCTGAAGGAATGGAGCTAGTCTTTTCTGGACTAAGACCTCTGAAACTGTGAGCCCTCAAATAACCTTTTCCTTCTTACAGTTGTTCCGGTCAGATTCTTTAGTCATAGCAGCTGACTAAATAGGCATGGTTTTGGTTTTTCACTCATGCCTGTTCTTGGTCCCTCCTCATTATCTTATTGATTCTGTTAATCTATCCACATTTCTATTAATAGTCTATTAGAATTTCTTCTGATGAACTGTTCTATGTTATCTAATTTCCTGGTAATTCACATACCTGCTTGGAATTTGGTTTTATTCCTGTCTTGCTTCCTTCAGTAGCCCTATGTTACTACAATGGACATGGTTTCTGCTTACACTACCTTAGGTCGAGTTTTTGTTACTTAACCAAGAGGGATGTTACTAATAAATTCTACTGCTTAATATTTTATGGAAGGACTAGATCATTTGAAAAAGTTATCCTACACTAATTTGAGGATATATGTGTGATATACATAAAAACAGGAAAGAATGACTACTTCAAATAGAAACATACTCTTACTTGGTAATATAGTAACATTCTTAGAATATGTAACAAAATTAATTGAGTTTTCTTGGAAAAGTTTTCCAGAGACCTTCTGTTTTGTAGTTATGGCATGTAGGCAATACTTGCCTATGCTTTACTACTACCTTTACATACCATTCAATTCAGTTACCCTGTACCTATCCAGTATTTCAGGAAAAGTAATCCATAGTCGAAATTTAGAGAATCTGTTAGAAAATTGTGTTTTGACTTGCTCTTTAAAATAAAATGAATATAAATAATTTTCTTGAATTAATCTTAATCCAGAATTGATAGTAGTTGCCAGGCGTTCTGTTACCTCTCTTCAGATTTTATGGACTTCTACATAAAGAAATTTTCTGAAGCAAATGTAACACATTAGCTTATCTTCAGGTAGCAGACGGATAAAATTTCATTTAGTCCAAGAATGCTCAGTATTTTGTTTACTTAGAGGATTTTACTTGATCTCTTTACCATGATCAGTATGACAGTTTATACCTCATTACCTATTGCCTCCAACACCTCTGCCCTGGATGCTAACTGGTCTCTGATTCCACCTTTGCTTCTTTTTAGTTTGATTTCTTATTTTTTTTTGTGGTGCTAGGGATCAAATCCAGGACATATGCGTGCTATACAAGTGCTCTACCACTGAGCTACACCCCCAGCCCTTTAGTCTGCTTTCTTGATGGCCACAGAATGATCATTTTAAAACCCAAGTTATAAGCTTTCACTTATAAGATCTGAGAGTTCTGGGGAATATCATGGTAACTCTAGTTAATGATACTGTATTATGTACTTGAAATTGGCTAAGCAAGTTGATCTTAAATGTCTTTACCACCCTCTCCCCCCATGGTAATTATGTGTAAAGATGGATGTGTTAATTACCTTGATCATGATAATCATTTCACAATGCATAATAAATTCTCACATTGTATACCTTGAATTTATACAATTTTTATTTGTTAAGTATGCTTCAATAAAGCCAGAAAAAAAAAAAAAACCCAGCACAAAACTCTGTTAGAGCATGGCTTTCCTTTGATCTAAACGTTCAGGTCCCTGCATTTTACTTAGAAGCCAAAGTGCTAGCAGTGACTTACAGAACCCTTCATTACCTTATCCTTTATTAACCCTTTACCTCATTTCCTACTAATCTCCCCTCCTTTCCCGGATTTGGACCACTGGTCTCCTGCTATTTCTTGAACAAACTTGTACTTCCATTAGGGATCTTTGTGATGGCTGTTCCTGTTATCTGGAAAGTTTTTTTTTTTAAACCTAATATGTCTGAATAGCTGTCTTTCTTTTTTTCTTCAAATCTATGCTTAAGTGTCAACTTCTTCATGAAGCTTACCCTCTGTATATTACTATGTCCTTTACCTCACTACTTCTCCTTTTCCTGTGGTACTTTTTTTTTCCCCCTGAGCGCTTCTTGCTTTCAGACATTCATAACATACTGTGTAGTGCATTTCTTCTTATACCTAAGCTCCATGAAGGTAAGTCTCTTTCTCTCTTTTATTCATTAATGTGTTTTAGACAGCTTGAATAATACTTGGCACAAAGCAATCACTCAAAAAGTATATTGTGAATGAATGAATAAAAGCATGAATTAATTAATAGGTTGAAGTCTATTTCACATTTTAATGTTTGAGTTTCAAAGGTATTGGTGGAGTCTCTTTCCAATTTATAGCAGCTCTTGGGGGTAGAAAAATTGACCTTCAGTGGAAAGGAAGTGCAGTCTTTTGTGCATGACAGAAATCTCACCTTGATTGCTTATTATCATTAGATAAGACAGCCTCAATTTACTTGATCAGAGGCATTTACTTCCTGTTTCTGCTTTCTACTTCCATTAAAATTGAAGTTGTACAGCTCCTTATATATTTTTTTTTTCTGATTGAAATCATTATAGTAGGGTATGTGTGGGGAAATCCTTTCCTACTTTGAGCCCATATAGTTAGTCTTTCTGCCTCAAGTGTTTCTTCTAATACAGTTTGTCCTGTGCCTGAGGGTGTTAGCAGACATCTGGAATATGGCTTTTACTTAAGTTCAAGAAAGTTTTGCTTGTCGTTCAGTCTTGATTCCTCCTCAGGGTGGTTGACGTTCATGTAAACTGAGACTTCAAACTTCTCCAACTCATTCTTCCTTGAGGAAATCATTTGTGGTACTCTAGAGGTGATCTTGTTCCTTCTGCTTGGAGAAGCTGAAGGATCCTGGGAGATGATAACAACAGAGTTGGATGACTTTAGGTATGTGTATGTCTGCTAGGAATGGTGCATTCTTAGGGAGTGCTCCTAGGAAAACCAGGGCAACAAATTGGACTTTCCCTCTCTTATCTCTTTCTATACTTTTTCCTAAAAGAATGTTACCTAGACTTAATATTCTCTTGAGAATTTTAATTTTTCTTGTGAACCTTGGGGCCAGTGCCTTTTAACTAGAGATTCATGGGTTACTGAGAAGCTGAGGATAGCTATAAGAGCAGTTGACAGGGGTTCTTGGTGTCATTTTCCAATTTCTTCTCTTTGTTCCTATATCTCACAATTAATGGAGATTTACAAACCAAACCTGCCCTCCTTATTCATGCTGGTAGATTTGGTTTATGAAATTCTAGGAAGTGACTTCAATAAGAGTTCATATAACATTCTGTAAATGGATCAGAAATATTTGCCAACATATGTTGTTTATTGACTTTTCCTAACATGAAGAATACCTATAAATGTCAGAGTATTTTGTTTCAGGCATTTCTACTTTGGTTACAAGTTGGCCAGGGCAGAAGCCTATTTCTATTTTGCTTCATCTTATTCACAGTGTGTAAAAGGTAACATGTAGTAGTAATAAAATGATTCTAAGTCATTTAACTTTGAGCTAATTTACCATTAATTTCCAACCATCTGTACGCTTGTTCTTTTCAGTCTTATTCTTTTTTTTTTGGTACTAAGGATTGAACAAAGGGGTGCACTCAACCGCTAAGCCACATCCCCAGCTCTTTGTTATATTTTATTTAGAGACAGGGTCTCACTGAGTTGCTAAGTACCTTGCTGAGTTGCTAAAAGTGGCTTTGAACTCGCAATCCTCCTGTCTCAGCCACCCGAGCTGCTGGAATTATAGGTGTGCTCCACCATGCCTGGCTTTTTCTTTTTATTTACCAACTTTCTTCATTTTTTACTTTACAGTTATACATAGATTTCATAGAAATAGAATACTGGTTCTCATTCATCTGAAAGTTTTAAAATAGACTATTTCTCCCTCTTTTTCCAGAAATGTAAATTTTAAATGATTAAAGTAAAACAATTTATTTTGTTTCATCTTGATTTCTTTTTGTTAAACCTGATTCCCTTTAAATTTTAAATAGTTTGTAGAGAGAGAGTATTGTTTAAAGAAAACATTCATATAAATTAAAAATTCTGATTATTAAACATTACTTCACGTCTACATTATAATTTGCTAAATGTAGAACAATCATGAGGTCATTTATGATATGTAAAATGATGAGTTTTAAAATGATGGCTGCCAGTAGAATGACTTCAAACTTTTATACATATGAATGCATAATGAAGTTTTGAAAACACATAGCAATACTGGAAATATTTTGTGCGTGTATGTATATATTTCATTTTTTTTCCCGAGCCAGTTTCTGGGGGAATACACACACTGGAATGAAGCACAACTTCCTATTTTGTCTTATCCTATCTAACAGTAGATGTTTTGTGTTCTTGCCAATATCTTTCCTACTTCAGAAATGGAAGGTCTGTATTAATCTTAAATATAGGAAACTTTCTTTCTATTTTATGGGTGCTGCTTTCTGAAGAAATTAGAATATTTTCTTCCAAGAAGGCCGCAAATAGAGTGCATCACACCCTGTGTACCGCGCCACTGCGTGGGTGAATAACGAGTTAGAACGACAAAAAACTATCTTGTTAGGAACTTACAGCAAAATGGGGGTGCACCGAAACCTAAAGGAAGGATTTCCAGCACCGAGTAATTGAGTCTCATACACGAGCCAACTGTGCGACCAGAGATCCGGGCTGACTGATCCGTGCGGCCCGCCCCGCGGCTACAGATGGCAGGGAGCCGCTGAGAAGCGACCAGCAAGCAGGGAGATTGCTGCAGATTCTGTGGAATCCTGCCGCCTGAGCACTCACGGAGCCCCGGGCTGAGTTCGGGATTTCAGACGGGGAAGGAAGCGGGACAGTTCTATCTCCCACAATGGAAATGCCACCAGGGAAACCAGCGGCCACCATCTTGGAGAACTGAAGTAACCACCGCCACTCTCCGACAGATTGCAACAATAAAACAGGTGCGTGTTACTCAGCGGGGAATTCGCATAAAATCTCTCCTAGGCTCTCTGGGGGAGGGATTATCAGAGCAAGCCTGCATAAAGACGAAGGGAAAACTAGAGACACCCGACCTTCAACTCCCCCTCCCATCAGCGGGGAAAAGGAAACCTGTATTGCCAGCGCGGGAGGAGGGGCAAGCAGAAAAAAATCAAAACAATAGAGTGCGGGGGGGGGGGTGGGTGGGGGGGGGTGGGTTGGTGGGTGGGTTCACAATAGCCACCCTCCACACCCAACAAACGGCAGGCCCAGAGTACAGTTTGAACTGCCGAGAGGCATCACTCAGGGGAAATCTGGTCTAGCAGGAGAAACCAGGACAAGCAGGAGAAACCAGGGGACTAGAGGCCAAGCCCGCGCGACTGGGCGGCTGGAGTCCGCCCCCCGCTGGCGACCGACTGCAAGACTGGGCAGCTAGAGATCGCCCGCCCACCAGCGACAGCCGGCCCATTGCCCCTTCGACTGAGCGGCTGGAGACCGCCTGCCTACCGGAGACCAATCACCCGCCGGCTGCCAGCGCAACTGGGTGGCTGGAGGCCGCCCGGCCGCCGGCGTCTGGGAGCTGAAACCAACCAGAGACAGTCCAGTCCCATCCCTCCACTCGGACACCCCAGTAAGGAGCCTGGGGCCCGCCATAGCAGAGAGGTGACGTCACTGGAGCTCAGCCGTCGGAATTCCTTCCCAGCGGAACCCACTTTAGCAAGCATAGTCTACCAACACAAAGGAGAGACAACAGAGATATAAAAAACCAAAACAAATTTATAGAAGAGAGCAGAAACACAGCAATCAAATAGAGCTGGAAAGTAGCGTGAACATCATGAAAAAACAAGGGAAAAAAGGAGTACAAACAATGCAGGACAACTTAAATCTACAGGAGGACCTAGAAGCATCAGAAACAGGGATAGGGAAAGAACTCAAGGCATACCTAACTCAGATGGAAAGGAATATTAGAGAAAACATGAGACAAGCAATAAAAGTATATTTTGAAAATGAATTAAACAAACAAATTCAAATGGCAAAGAACGAGCTTTACCAGGAGATAGAGATCTTAAAAAAATCAAACAGTAATCCTAGAAATGCAGGAAACTAAAAACCAAATTAAAAACTCAAACAAGAATATTACAAATAGACTAGATCAAGTAGAAGTCAGAACATCAGATAATGAAGACAAAGTTTATCAACTTGAAAAGAACATAGTCAACACAGAAAAGATGCTTAAATCCCACGAGCAATCTATTCAAGAGATATGGGATGTCATGAAAAAACCAAATTTGAGAGTCATCGGGATAGAAGAAGGCATAGAGAATCAAACCAAAGGAATGGACAACCTATTAAATGAAATAATTCTAGAAAACTTCCCAGAGATGAAAGATGGAATGGATTGCCAAATCCTGGAAGCCTACAGGACCCCAAACATTCAAAACCGTAATAGACCAACTCCAAGACATAATTATGAAGATAGCCAACATACAGAACAAGGAGAGAATATTAAAAGCTACGAGAGAAAGGAGGCAGATTACATTCAGGGGTAAACCAGTTAGGTTAACGACTGATTTTTCATCACAGACTTTGAAAACAAGAAGATCCTGGAACAATGTATTTCAAACGCTGAATAATAATGGATTCCAACCAAGAATACTGTATCCAGCAAAATTAAGCCTCAGATTTGACAATGAAATTAAAATCTTTCACGATAAACAAAAGCTAAAAGAATTCACAGCCAGAAAACCAGCACTGCAAAGCATTTTGAGCAAAATACTATAAGAAGAGGAATTGAAAAATAGTGCCCAAAACTCACAGCAGGAGGTATCTCAGTAAAGGGGGAGGAAAACAACCAAAAATAAAAACTAGCCAAACTAAAATAAATAAATAAATAAACATGACTGGAAGTACAAACCATATTTCAATTGTAACCTTAAATGTTAATGGCCTAAACTCACCAAACAAGAGACATAGGCTAGTAACCTGGATCAAAAAAACAAATCCAACAATATGCTGCCTTCAGGAGACTCATATGATTGGAAAAGACATACACAGGCTGAAGGTAAAAGGTTGGGAAAAATCATATCACTCACATGGCCCTCGGAAGCAAGCAGGAGTGGCCATACTCATATCGAATAAAATCAACTTCAAACCTAAGTTAATCAAAAGGGATGAAGAAGGACACTATATACTGTTAAAAGGAACCATCCACCAACAAGACATAACAATTATCAATTTGTATGCACCAAACAATGGAGCTGCGATGTTCATAAAACAAACTCTCCTCAAGTTCAAGAGTCAAATAGACTACAACACAATAATTATGGGTGACTTCAACATACCGCTCTCACCATTAGACAGATCCTCTAGACAAAAGCTGAATAAAGAAACTATTGAACTCAATAGTACAATCAATAACCTAGACTTAACTGACATATATAGAATATATCAACCGTCATCAAGTGGATACACGTTCTTCTCAGCAGCACATGGATCCTCCTCAAAGATAGACCATATATTATGCCATAGGGCAACTCTTAGTAATTATAAAGGTGTGGAGATAATACCATGCACCATATCTGATCATAATGGAATGAAACTGGAAATCAATGATAAAAGAAGGAAGGAAAAATCCTACATCACATGGAAAATGAACAATATGTTACTGAATGATCAATGGGTTACAGAAGACATAAAGGAGGAGATAAAAAAATTCATAGAGACAAATGACAATACAGACACAACATACCGGAATCTATGGGACACAATGAAAGCAGTTTTAAGAGGGAAATTCATTTCTTGGAGTTCTTTCCTCAAAAAAAAGAAAAAACCAACAAATAAATGAACTCACACTACACCTCAAAAACCTAGAAAAGGAAGAGCAAAACAACAGCAAATGTAGTAGAAGACAAGAAATAATTAAAATTAGAGCAGAAATCAATGAAATTGAAACAAAAAAAAACCATTGAAAAAATTGAAAAAACTAAAAGTTGGTTCTTTGAAAAAATAAATAAGATCGACAGGCCCTTAGCCATGCTAATGAAGAGAAGAAGAGAGAGAACTCAAATTAGTAACACATGGGATGAAAAAGGCAATATCACAACAGACACTACAGAAATACAGAAGATAATTAGAAAGTATTTTGAAACCCTATATTCCAATAAAATAGAAGATAGTGAAGACATCGATAAATTTCTTAAGTCATACGATCTGCCCAGATTGAGTCAGGAAGACACACACAATTTAAACAGACCAATAACAAAGGAAGAAATTGAAGAAGCCATCAAAAGACTACCAACCAAATAAAGCCCTGGACCGGATGGGTATACAGCGGAGTTTTACAAAACCTTCAAAGAAGAATTAATACCAATACTTTTCAAGCTATTTCAAGAAATAGAAAAAGAAGGAGCTCTTCCAAATTCATTCTATGAGGCCAATATCACCCTGATTCCGAAACCAGACAAAGACACCTCAAAGAAAGAAAACTACAGACCAATATCTCTAATGAACCTAGATGCAAAAATCCTCAATAAAATTCTGGCGAATCGAATACAAAAACACATCAAAAAAATTGCGCACCATGATCAAGTAGGATTCATCCCTGAGATGCAAGGATGGTTCAATATACGGAAATCAATAAATGTTATTCTCCACATCAATAGACTTAAAGACAAGAACCATATGATCATCTTGATAGATGCAGAAAAAGCATTTTACAAAGTACAGCATCCCTTTATGTTCAAAACACTAGAAAAACTAGGGATAACAGGAACTTACCTCAACATTGTAAAAGCTATATATGCTAAACCTCAGGCTAGCATCATCCTAAATGGAGAAAAACTGAAGGCATTCCCTCTAAAATCTGGAACAAGACAGGGATGCCCTCTATCACCACTTCTATTCAATTTAGTTCTTGAAATACTAGCCAGAGCAATTAGACAGACAAAAGAAATTAAAGGCATAAAAATAGGAAAAGAAGAACTTAAATTATCGCTATTTGCGGATGACATGATAATATATTTAACAGACCCAAAAGAGTCTACAAAAAACTGCTAGAGTTAATAAATGAATTCAGCAAAGTGGCAGGATATAAAATCAACACGCATAAATCAAAGGCATTCCTGTATATCAGCGACAAAACTTCTGAAATGGAAATGAGGAAAACCACTCCATTCACAATATCCTCAAAGAAAATAAAATACTTGGGAATCAACCTAACAAAAGAGGTGAAAGATTTATACAATGAAAACTACAGAACCCTAAAGAGAGAGACAGAAGAAGATCTTAGAAGATGGAAAAATGTACCCTGTTCATGGATAGGCAGAACTAACATCATCAAAATGGTGATATTACCAAAAGTTCTCTACAGGTTTAATGCGATGCCAATTAAAATCCCAACGGCATTTCTTGTAGAAATAGATAACGCAATCATGAAATTCATATGGAAAAATAAAAGACCCAGAATAGCAAAAGCAATTCTAAGCAGGAAGTGTGAATCAGGCGGTATAGCGATACCAGAGTTCAAACTGTTCTACAAAGCAATAGTAACAAAAACAGCATGGTACTGGTACCAAAACAGTCAGGTGGACCAATGGTACAGAATAGAGGACACAGAGACTAATCCACAAAGTTACAATTATCTTATATTTGATAAAGGGGCTAAAAGCATGCAATGGAGGAAGGATAGCATCTTCAACAAATGGTGCTGGGAAAACTGGAAGTCCATATACAACAAAATGAAACTGAATCCCTTCCTCTCGCCATGCACAAAAGTTAACTCAAAATGGATCAAGTAGCTTGATATTAAACCAGAGACAAGGCATCTGATAGAAGAAAAAGTTGGCTCTGATCTACATGTTGTGGGTCGGGCTCCAAATTCCTTAATAGGACAGCCATAGCACAAGAGTTAATAACAAGAATCAACAAATGGGACTTACTTAAACTAAAAAGTTTTTTCTCAGCAAGAGAAACAATAAGACAGGTAAATAGGGAGCCTACATCATGGGAACAAATTTTTACTCCTCACACTTCAGATAGAGCCCTAATATCCAGAGTATACAAAGAACTTAAAAAATTAGACAATAAGTTAACAAATAACCCAATCAACAAATGGGCCAAGGACCTGAACAGACACTTCCCAGAGGAGGACATACAATCAATTAACAAGTACATGAAAAAATGCTCACCATCGCTAGCAGTCAGAGAAATGCAAATCAAAACCACCCTAAGATACCATCTCACTCCAGTAAGATTGGCAGCCATTATGAAGTCCAACAACAACGAGTGCTGGCGAGGATATGGGGAAAAGGGTACACTTGTACATTGCTGGTGGGACTGCAAATTGGTGTGGCCAATTTGGAAAGTAGTATGGAGATTCCTGGGAAAGCTGGGAATGGAACCACCATTTGACCCAGCTATTGCCCTTCTTGGACTATTCCCTGAAGACCTTAAAAGAGCGTACTACAGGGATACTGCCACATCGATGTTCATAGCAGCACGATTCACAATAGTTAGACTGTGGAACCAACCCAGATGCCCTTCAATAGATGAATGGATAAAAAAATGTGGCATTTATACACCATGGAGTATTACGCAGCACTAAAAAATGACAAAATCATAGAATTTGCAGGGAAATGTATGGCACTAGAGCAGATTATGCTTAGTGAAGCTAGCCAATCCCTAAAAAACAAATGCCAAATGTCTTCTTTGATATAATGAGAGCAACTAAGAACAGAGCAGGGAGGAAGAGCCAGAGGAAAAGATTAACATTAAACAGAGACATGAGGTGGGAGGGAAAGGGAGAGAAAAGGGAAATTGCATGGAAATGGAAGGAGACCCTCATTGTTATACAAAATTACATATGAGAGGTTGTGAGGGGAATGGGAAAATAAATAAGGAGAGAAATGAATTACAGTAGATGGGGTAGAGAAAGAAGATAGGAGGGGATGGGAGGTAGATAGTTGAGGATAGGAAAGGTAGCAGAATACAACAGTCACTAATATGGCATTATGTAAAAATGTGGATGTGTAACCGATGTGATTCTGCCATCTGTATTTGGGGTAAAAATGGGAGTTCATAACTCACTTGAATCTAATGCATGAAATATGATATATCAAGAGCTTTGTAATGTTTTGAACAACCATTAAAAAAACATAAAAAAATCTGTGTCATTTATTCTAGGAGTTTCATAGTCTTTTTTCTCTCTGCTCTCATCCCACAGATTTTTTGTAAGTTGGTAATTGAATTTGTAGTAATGGAATTGCTCTTTATCTTTGATGTTATACTAGGCACTAGCCATAGTTCACTATTGAGTGCTTTAAATATAGCTATTGTGACTAAGGAACAGAATATTTAATTTTAATTAATTTAAATAGGAATTTAAATGATCACAGTTAAAGCAGTTGAAATAATTTCATTTGACACTTGGCTACTATATTAAATATTACAAAACTAGAGACTTGGTTAAGACTTGGCCTCTGATTTTCCTTTAAAATTCATTTCTTAAGTTCTCTTTATATTCTTTGTCTTACATGCTTCTTTTTGAGTCTTTTTTTTCTTTGCAGTACTGGGGATTAAACCTAGGAGTAAACTACCACTGAGCCAAATCCTGAATTCTTTTTTACTTTTTTTTATTTTGAGGCAGAATCTCACTGAGTTGTCCACGCTGATCTGAAACTCCGGATTCTCCTGCCTCAGTCTTTTGAGTTTACAGGTGTATGCCACCATGCTGGGCTACATGTCTTTGACTTATGTCAATTTGGATTTTCAATTAAAGTCTCTTAACACCATCATACTTGTTATGATAAGTTTAATTACATTTCTGCCTTTATTAGGTGGCTTATCTAGTTTCTCTTTAGGAAAAATTATAGAAATTTTTTGTTTTAGTCATAGAATGCTAAGAATTATATAGTATAGAAAGTAAGTGAAGATTAAGTGTAGGAACATGTAAAGCTAGAATTTAGGGAATTAGAATTATTGTGAGTAATATCAGTTAAGAAACTTATTATAAGAATTAGACCTTATACAATTTTGAGAGGATCTGAGGAAGTTAGGTCTAGAAAAGGAAGTTGGAGATTTAGAGTAAAATGACTAACCAGCCATATTTAAATATTGGAGTGATTAGAGTTAAAGCTAAAGCAAATCTAGGAATTAAGTCTTGTTGTTAGAAGTGCTGAAAAAAAATTATGGGAGGCTTTTTTCTTGGCCTGAGGTCACCGTTCATGAACTGGGCCATGGGAAGAAAGGTATACCTAGATCTCACCAAATGAAGATAGCTGGAACCTACTGGGCTCTTAACTTTTGCCTCTTAGTGAGGATTGAGTGAAAATGAGCTGGAATTCATCAGTATTTCTGTATTTATCTTTCATTGCATGTAATTACAATAACTTTTAGAGGGTTATTGCTTCTACTTTACTTTTTAAAAATCTTCTCCCAACTTTTGTTTTGGCCAGCTGTGACTTAGAATCATACAACTATATAGAGAGGAGAATTCTGTGAAACAGTTCCACTTTAGTGAGGTTCATGCAGTACCATTGTAGTCTACTTTTTGTTGACTTGGCATCCATATATATTTAAAACCATATTTCACTTCCAAATAGGGGCAATAGCAAAATTATGCTCTGATTCACGTGAAATAGCTTGCTCTTTGTCTAATGTATTGTCTTATGTGACTATGGAGGTTGAAAAGTCCAAGATCTCCACTTCGCAAGGTGGAGACCTAGGAGGCAGATTGTATATTTCCAGTTTGAGGCTGAAGGTTTAAGAACTAGCAGAACTGCCATTGTAAGCTCTGGTCTGAGTCTGAAGGCAGGAGAAGACTAATGTTTCAGTTTGAAGATAGGCAGAGAGAAAGAATTTTTGCTTATGCAGACTTTATTCTATTCAGATGTTCAGCAGATTAGATGAGGCTCAGTCATATTGTGGAAGGCAGTCTAATGTCTGCCAGTTCAGGTGTTAATTTCATTCAGAAATGCCTGCAGAGACACACCCAGAAACAACATTTAACAAAATATTTGGGTACCCCATAGCCCAGTCAAGTTGACATAGTATTAGTCATCACATCCTCCTCCCAACTCTGGACTCCCCCTTCCTGCCTTTTTTTAAAAAAAAAAATTTATTTATTTATTTAGTTTTCGGCGGACACAACATCTTCATTTGTATGTAGTGCTGAGGATGGAACCCAGCGCTGTGCACACGCCAGGCGAGCGCGTTACCACTTGAGCCACCTCCCCAGCCCCCTGCTTTGTTTTTATAGAGTTGACAACTTTAGTGTGTCATGTAAGTGGGATCATATAGTATCTGTCTTTTTGTGATAGGCTTATTTTACTTAGAATAATGTCTTCAAGGTTCAACCATATTGTAGTATGTGACAGGAATTTCTTATATTTTAATTATGAATAATATTCTATTGTTTGTATTTGCTATATTTTGTTTATCCATTCACCTAATGATGACCTTTGGGTTGCTTCCAACTCTTGGCTGTTGTGAATAGTGCTGATATGGGTCAGGCATGGTGGTACATTGCCTGTAATCCCAGTGGCTTGGGAAGCTGAGGCAAGAGGATTGCAAGTTCAAAGCCAGCTTCAGCAAAAGTGAGAAGCTAAAAAACTCAGTGAGACCCTGTCTCTAAATAAAATATAAAATAGGAATGGGGATGTGGCTTAGTAGTTGAGTGCCCCTGAGTTCAATTCCGGGTACCAAAAAAAAAAAAAAATAGTGCCGATACAACCATGGATGTGCAAATATTACCCCAGTTCTGTTGGATATATACTCAAATGTGAGATTGCCATTACATTTTATCACATATGAGTGTATTAATAGACTCCCCGTGGAATGTTCTGCATTCTAGAATTACTCATTCTTACTACAAATTTCCCCTTTATGATGAGGACCAATATCTCAGATGCAGAAAAATCTTTGCTCTTTGATTTCTGTTATGAGATGCTTCATCATGACTAGGTAGCACTCTCATCCTTCATATTTTTTTTTGGCAATTTATTTAAAAATTTCTTTTGCAGTGTGAAAAGTGACATTTATTAGCACACTCTGCATGAAGATATTTTTGAAGCATTTTCATGCATATGAAAATATTCAGTTTTTGTACTCATGTTTTCATAATTCAGTTTTGTGCATTACTTTCCATTGTTCCCAAATGCAAGTTGTAAATCTACCCAAAAAATCTCACTGATAGGGGATTTCACTCATTTTTCATCTTCATGGAACCATGGTGGAAGCCAACAGAGCCCATAGTTTCTGGTAGGGGAAACAGACATTTCACTAGTGGACCATTAGGGGTAATAGGGAGATGAGTTTATTTCCAACGTTTGATTCCAGGACCTTTGAACCCTTGTTATTGGCAGTAACAGCACCACATATTGATTACTAACTCAAAGCACATACTATAACCTGGAAGATATTATCTTCATACCACAAAATGTTACCATGCAGCTTGTACCAGGAATCTTCAAAAGGCTATTCCAGTATTATTTATCCTATTATTTATGCCAGCTTCTTCAGAATTATGGGAAACATAGTTAGACCAGTGAATTCTATGAAAATGTACCCATTCTGTAGAATAAGTTCCCTTATTAGAAGTATTGCTATTTGGAATACATGATGGTGAATAAGGTATTTTTAAAAATTCATAGATAGTGATTTCATCAGAAAATTGTGATCAGGGAAGGAAAATTTATATCCAAGGTTCTATATTAGAATAAATCATTGCATTTGTAATTCCAGTGACTCAAGTGGCTGAGGCAAGAAGATTGCAAATTCGAGGATAGCCTCAGCAACTTAGAAAGACCCCTTTTTTTTTAAAATTTAAAAGTAAAAATAGGCTGAAGGGCAAGGTATATAATTCAATGACTCAGTTATAGAGTGCCATGGTCCTCTTATCTCTCTCAGAGCCATGGTCATTAATTAAGAGATACCGGATGCAGGGCAAAATGGATGATAAATAAAAGACAAACAGAAACAGGGAGAAAATGTTGGGGCCTGGTGGGAAAGCCAAGCCTTGGTGAAGCTTGACTGAATCTGAGCTAGCTTAGCAAGTTTATTACATAAGTTTCATTGAAAAGTTATTTGTGGGAAAGTTTCAGCAAAGCAGGCAATCTGAAGGATGTAGGACTGGTGAGACATTAGGGTTATCTTGTTTTGTTTAGAGTCCTCTATCCTTGGGAGAAGGTGCTGAACTCAAGGCATAGACTGATAACAGCTCTGTACTTTGGCATGGAGCCTTCTCAGACCAATGTCACCTAGCAACTGGGGCATCTTTATCTGTACGTTAGCACAGGCAGCTCCCAGAACAAATGTAGCCACAAGAGAGCCAGAGATTCAGATTAACACTCTCCAAAATAGAGTGTCCCTAGATTCAGTTCCCTGTATTGTGGGGAAAAAAAGAAAAATAAAGATAGTATTGTTGGTTTCATGATATAAGTGACTCAGTATGATCAACCTGCTACCATTCATTCCCACCAAAGAATGGTGCCAGATAATGGGCACTGTTTGTCTTTGCTGTTGGTGAATTTGTCACTCAGCAGGGGTCATGATCTAGTCAGTCTTAGTGAATGAAAGAGTGTGTTCCTGATCCCAGTTTATTATCTCCCTTATTGCTGCCATGACTCCTTTGTTTAATCAGGATTGGACAAATGATAGCTAATGTTTCTAAAATGCTTCATCTTGTCCTCTGTATTATTAAGATTGTCCTTTACTGAAGTTTATCTGGACACATTACCCATTTGGAGAGGTCTGCTCACATATTCTTACTGAGCAACTTTGTCATTAATTTTCTATTCATGTTCTTTCTTAGTCTCTGATTATTCAGCTGAACTGTTAGACACTACCCATAAACTGGTGTTAATTTGTGCCTTTAGCTATCTTATTCCAGGCAAAATGTCAGCCAACTCCACTACTTTAAGTTCTGCCCCCTGGAAAGTTTTCTCTGCATCATTCTTTCAGAGCCACCTTTGATATGTGCTGCTGTAGTTGTCTATTTTGGAGTGGTGTCAGAATTTTAAATAAAATCAGCTGTATATGGCAATATGTAAATCAATGGAAGTGTAACTGATGTGATTCTGCAATCTGTATATGGGGTAAAAATGGGAGTTCATAACCCACTTGAATCAAAGTGTGAAATATGATATATCAAGAACTATGTAATGTTTTGAACAACCAACAATAAAAATTAAAAAAAAAATCAGCTGTAAACAAAATCTTTTTTCCCCCCAGTAGGTATGAATTAAGAGAGAGTAAGCAAGAGAAGGGTCCATGGCTACTTGCTTATGCAGCTTAATTGTATCTGCTAAGTGTGGTTGAACCCCATCTTGTATGTACAACTTTGACTTGATGATAGAGTGATGTTTTGTATGCTGAATTTATGGGTTTGGTGGATTAGCAACTAACCATTTTGTGAGGGGCCACCTCAGGTCATGTGGTATATCGGTGACCATGAATTCAGTGTCTCTTGAGGGCCAGTAGCAAGTCCAAAGCCAGTTTTTAAGAGAACATTTATCTTTGTAGAATGGTTTGCTTTACTGCAAAATACTAAAAGTTTACTGGTGGGAAATTGTATACTCACAAGGTTCAATCAAAGAAATATCAACAACTTAGTAGAAGAACTGAGTTCAACATGTGATACCTCCTGGAATGGAGAGTTGATCAAGATTTTTACAGAGTAGATGATGATAGGGACAAGGTTGAGATATGTATCTGAGATAGGGCAGCAAAAAAGGCCTATATATTGTTCTTACCAGCTGAAATAAATTTTTGGTGGTCTTTAGTAAAAGAACAGAATAAATAGCTTCATTTCAGTTGCTAAGAAATGGGTTCATTTGCTCCAACAATTACACTGCATCTTTGCCTGCTGCTGCAATTGGAGTCACATATGATTATGTTTAAAGTATTTCACTATCAGTTCCTAAGATCAATCTATGTTCTGAAGTGTATTAATAGGCCAGTTGAATGTTTTTGTGGTAGAGATTACCATCCTTTGTTTTTTTTTTTGTAAAGAGAGAGTGAGAGAGGAGAGAGAGAGAGAGAGAGAGAGAGAGAGAGAGAGAGAGAGAGAGAGAGAATGAGAATTTTTAATATTTATTTTTTTTTTAGTTATCGGCAGACACAACATCTTTGTTGGCATGTGGTGCTGAGGATCGAACCCAGGCCGCACGCATGCCAGGCGAGCGTGCTTACTGCTTGAGCCACATCCCCAGCCCCCATCCTTTGGTTTTTTAAGTCTACAGCAGGCACCGAATTTTACAGTTTCTCTAGGAATGTGACATAATTTGGGTAGGTGAAAGCTACAGTAACTCTCACTTGCCTTTTTAATTTGGTACAATGGATTGAACCCATGGATGCTTAACCACTGACCGAAACCCCCAGGTCTCCTTTTTAAAAATAGTTATTTATTTATACTAATCTTTTATTTATTTATTTTAAATATTTTTAAAAAATTTTTTTAGTTATACATGACAACAGAATATATTTTGACATATTATACATATGGAGTATAACTTCCCATTTTTGTGGTTGTATATCATATGGAGTTACACTGGTCATGTATTCATTTCATATGTGAACATTATGTCCAATTCATTCTATTGTCTTTCCTGTTTCCATTGTCTTTCCTTCTCCCCACTCCCACTGTTCAATCTGGTGAATCTCCACTTCTCTCTCCTCCTGCCTGTTGTGAGTCACCATCTGCATATCAGAGAGAACATTCAGCCTTTGATTTTTTGGGATTGACTTATTTTACTTAGCATAAGTGTCTCCAGATCCATCCATTTGCTGGCATATGCCATAATTTCATTTTTTTATGGATGAGTTATATTCCATTGTGTGTGTGTGTGTGTGTGTGTGTGTGTGTGTATATATATATATATATATATATATATATATATATATATATATATATAAAATATCTCATTTTATTATCCATTCATCTGTTGAAGAACATCTAGGTTCCATAGCCTGGCTCTTGTGAATTGTGCTGCTATAAACATTGATGTGGCTGTGTCACTATAGTATGCTAATTTTAAGTCCTTGAGTCTATGCTGAGGAGTGGGATAACTGGGTCAAATGGTGGTTCCATTCTTAGTTTTCTGAGGAATCTCTGTATTACTTTCCAGAGTGGTTGCACCAATTTGCAGTCCCACCAGTAATATATGAGTGAACCTTTTTTTCCACATCCTTGTCAACATTTTTTGTTACTTGTATTCTTGATAATTGTCATTCTGATTGGAGTGAGATGAAATCTCAGTGTAGTTGTAATTTGTATCTCTCTAATTGCTAGAGATGTTGAACATTTTTCATGTCTTTGTTGACCAATTGTATTTCTTCTTTTGTGCACTATCTGTTCAGTTCCTTTGCTCATATACTGATTAGGTTTTTTTTTTGGTGGGAGTGTTAAGTTTTTTGAGTTCTTTTTATTTCCTGGAGATTACTGCTCTAAGATTCAGGTGGTAAAGATGTTCTTCCATTCTGTAGGCTCTCTATTCACATTCTTGATCATTTCCTTTGCTGTGAAGAAGCTTTTTAGTTTGATGCCATCCCATTTATTAATTCTTGATTTTACTTCTTGTGCTTTAGGAGTCTTATTTAGGAAGTTGGTTCCTAAGCTGATGTAGTGGAGAGTTGGGCCTACTTTTTCTTCTAGCAGGTACAGGGTCTCTGGTCTAATGCCCATGTCATTGATCCACTTTGAGATGAGTTTTGTGCAGAGTGAGAGATAGGGGTTCTATTTCATTTTACTACATATGGATTTCCATTTTTCCCAGCACCATTTATTGAAGAGGCTGTCTTTTCTCCAATGTATGTTTATGGCCCCTTTGTTTAGTATAGATAATTGTATTTATGTGGGTTTATCTTTGTGTCTTCTATTTTGTTCCATTGGTCTTCATGCCTGCTCTGGTGCAAATACCATGCTGTTTTTGTTATTGTAGCTCTGTAGTATGATTTAAGGTTTGTCAAATACCTTTTATGCTTCTATTGAGATAATCCTGTGAATCTTGTCTTTAAGTCTATTGATGTGATGTATTACCTTTGTTGATTTTCCACATGCTGGACCAACCTTGCATCCCTGGAATGAATTCCACTTGATCATGGTACACTGTCTTTTAAATATGTTTTTGTATGAAATTTGCCAGAATTTTATTGAGAACTTTTGCATCTGTGTTCATCAGGGATATTGGTCTAAAATTTCTTTCTTTCATGTGTCTTTGTCTGGTTTTGGTATTGAGGTGATACTATCTTCATAGACTGAGTTTGGAATGGTTCTGTCCTTTTCTGTTTCATGGAATATTTAGAACAGGATTGGTGTTTAGTTCTTCTTTGAAGGTATTGTAGAACTTGGCTGAGAATCCATCTGGTCCTGAGCTTTCCTTTGTTGTTAGGCTTTTGATGGTGTCTTCAATTTCATTTCTTGGAATTGATCTGTTTAAATTGTGTATGTCCTCCTGATTCAATTTGGGTCTGTCATAAGTCTCTAGAAATTTTCTCTGTCTTCAAGATTTTCTATTTTAGTAGAGAATAAATTTTCAAAATAGTTTCTGTAGTGTTTCTATAGTGTTTTCATCATGAATTGTAATAATTTGAGTTTTCTCTCTCTCTCTCTCTCTCTCTCTCTCTCTCTCTTTGTGGTGCTGGGGATCAAACCCAGGGCCTTGTGCATGCATGACAAGCACTCTACCAACTGAGCTATATTCCTGGCCCTCTCTTTCTCTTTATTAGCTTGGCTAAGGGTTTATCAATTTTATTTATTTTTCAAAACCAACTTTTTGTTGATTTTTTTGGATTGTTTTCTACGTTTCAATTTAACTGATTTTGATTATTTCTTGTCTTTTGCTTTTGGTGATGATTTGTTCTTCTTTTTTTGGGCTTTTAGGTGTAATGTTAGTATTATGGTTTGGATGTGAGGTGCCCCCCAAAAGCTCACATGTGAGACAATGCAAGAAAGTTTAGAGGAGAAACAATTGGGTTATGAAAGCCTTAACCCAATCAGTGAGTTAATTACCTGATGGGGTTAATTGAGTGGTAACTGAAGGCATGTTGGGTATGGCCGGAGAAGGTAGGATATCGTGGGCATGGCTTTGGGGTATATATATATTTGTATCTGGCAAGTGGAGACTCTTTCTCTTCTTCCTAATGATCATGTGAGCTACTTCCCTCTGCCACACTCTTTCACCGTGATGTTCAGCTTCACCTGGAGCCCTGGGGAATGGAGCTACCTGTATGGACTGAGAACTCTGAAACTGTAAGCCCTCAAATAAACTTTTTATCCTCTACAGTTGTTCTGGTCAGGTACTTTAATCAGAGTTGCAAAATCTGGCTAAACAGGTTATTTATTTGTTGATTTCTTGTTCTTTTAATGAAATGAGCTCAATGTGATGAACTTTCCTCTTAGTACTGCCTTCATAATGTCCCAGAGATTTTGATATGTTGTATTGTTATTATCATTTACCTCGAAGTATTTTTTTAAATCTTATCCTTGATTTCTTCTGCTATCCATTTGTATTTCAATAGCATTTATTTAGTCTCCTGGTGTTAGAGTAGCTTCTATTTTTTATTTTATCATTGTTTTTTAATTATATTTCATTATGATCTGGTAGAATGCAAGGCATTATCTCTATTTTTTTTGTGTTTGCATAGAGTTGCTTTGTGGTGTAAGATATGGTTTATTTTAGAGAAGGATCCATGTACCAATGAGAAGAAAGTTTATTCAGTCCTTGATGGATAAAATATTCTATATGTATCTGTTAAGTCTAAATTATTAATTGTATTGTTTTATAGCTTTGTTCTTTAGTTTTTGTTTGGAGGATCTATTGAGTGGTGAGAGAGGTGTATTAAAATCACCCAGTATTATTGTGCTGTGATCTTTTTGATTCTTGAAATTGAGAAGGTTTGTTTGATGTATGTAGATACTCCATTGTGTGTGGCATAAATACTTATGATTGTTATGTCTTGTTGATTTATAATTCCCTTAAGCAGTATAAAATGTCCTTCTTTGACTCTTAAGACTAACTTTGGTTTGAAGTCTATTTTATCTGATATGAGGATAGAAACCACTGCTTGTTTATGAGATCCATGTGAATGATATGTTTTTTCACATTGTTTTATCTTTGTCTATGGACATCCTTGCCTATGAGGTAATTCTCTTGGGGACAGTATATTGTTTGGTCTTGTTACTTAATCTAGTCTGCTAGTCTATGTTGTTTGGTTGATGAGTTTAGGCCATTTACATTCAATGTTATTGTTGAGATATGATTTTTTATTCCCTGTCATTTTGATTTATTTCTCATTTTTAATTTGAATTATTTTCTCCTTAGCTTGACTATTTTTCTAGTGTAGTTCCTCTGTTTGCTGGTTTTCACTTTTATTTTTTTATATCTTCATGAAATATTTTGCTGAGAATTTTCTGTAGTACAGGCTTTCTAGTTGTGAATTCTTTTACCTTTTGTTTATCATGGAAGGTTTTTATTTCATCATGAAATCCGAGTCCTCATTTTTCTGGGTATAGTATTATTTGCTGGCATCCATTTTCTTGCAGAGCTTGGTATATGTTATTCTGTGACCTCCTAGCTTTGAGGGGCTGGGATGAGAAATCAGCTGAGATTTGAATTGGTTTCCCTCTATAATTAATGTGTACTTTTTCTCTGACAGCCTTTAAAATTCTGTCTATTCTGTATGTTGGGCATTTTCATATTAATATGCCTTAGTCTGGGTCTGTTGTAATTTTGTATATTTGGGGTTCTGAAGTCTCTTGTCCTTGATTTTCTGTATCATTTTTCAGGTTTGGGAAATTTCTTGATATCATTTCATTGAAAAGATTGTGCATTCTATTGATTTGTATCTCTGTGCCTTTCTTTATCTCAATAAATCTTAAATTTGGCCTTTTCATGTTATCCCATATTTATTGGAAATTCTGTTCATAGTTTCTTAACATGTTTTAACCATGTTCAACTTTGTTTTCAAGATTATATATTTTGTCTTCAATGACTGAGTGACTAAGTGATCTAGTCTGTTTGTTAATGCTTTCAATTGAATTTTTAATCTAGATTTTCGATTCCTTCAATTTTGACAGTTTTGCTTGATTTCAATCACTGGCTTCAAAAATATTAAAAATGAGGGAAAAAACCCCAAACAAATATGTGTATGGGTAAATGTTTATGAACCATTAAGATCACCATTTAAATGGAGAAAAGAAAAAGAAAACTAAAAAAAAAAAATAAAAAATGGAGAGAGAGATATCTCAGTGAAAAGTTGAAGTATTGTTCTGTTGGAGTTTAAAAGATTCTCAGCTCATCTTCTCATTGGTGTTGGTAGGGTTGTCTGGAGTTTGATGCTCCACTCTCCAGCCTGCTGGAGTGAAAGAGTTAATCCCAAAGGTGGAATTGTTGAAGTGGGGTTTAGGCTTAAATGGGCTGAGAGTGTTAGGGTAATGGAATTTTTGTCACATAAAAAGGCACATCCCAAGTGAGGATGAATGTCTCCCCTAACATAAGTCAGGAGAATAAAGTGGACTTAGTATATTCTGTAGCTTTTTTCATTAGCTGCAACCATTAAATGGATGAGTAAAGAAAGTAGAAAGTAAAGTAGGAATATTCATTAGGTAATACTAAATAATTGAAGCTAAACATACATTCATGCAGAATAGGTGTGTGGAATACTTGAACTACACAGATAGATTAGCTTTTCCCACTTCAAATTGTGTATTTTGGTTAACTATCTTTTCTGTTTATTTTAAGCCATTAGTTAAATGTTTATTAACTAATCAGTGTTATAATAATGATAATTGACATTGCTGGCATGCTATTTTGCACCAAGTGCTGTTAAGCATTTTATATGCATTGGCTTATTAATGTAGTCTTTAAAACAACCCTATGAAGTAGAATTCATTATTATTACCATTTTACAGAAGAGAGAAAGGAGGCTTAGACCATATCTTAATGTGTTTTGTGTTACTATAACAGAATACTCGAGACTGGGTAATTTATAAGTAGCAGAAATTTGTTGCCTCACAGTTCTGGAGCCTGATAATTTCAATATCAAAGATAGTAGCATCTTGGGCTGGGGATGTGGCTCAAGCGGTAGCGCAGTCGCCTGGCATGCGTGCGGCCCGGGTTCGATCCTCAGCACCACATACAAAGATGTTGTATCCGCTGAAAAACTGAAAAATAAATATTTAAAAAAAATTAATTAAAAAAAAAGATAGTAGCATCTGGTGAGAGCCTTCTTGCTGCATCATCACCTAATGGAAGGCACACAGGCAAGAAAGGGCAAAAGGAAGCTAAACTCTTCCTTTTGTAACAGCCTATGAGGGTGAAGACCTCATGGCCTAATCATTTCTCAGAGGAACTGTAATACTGTCATAAGGCAATTAAATTTCAACATGAATTTTGGAGAAAACAGACATCAAGCCATAGTAGTCCACTTAAATAACTTGTTGAAGATGATATAGCTGATAAGTAGCTGTGTTAGGGCTTGACCTCCAGCTGTCTGATTCCAAAGCCCATGGATTTTACTGTATCTCACATATGTCTATATTTTATCTTTTGACTGAATTAAAAATATTTAGAGAGAGAGAGAGAGAGAGAGAGAGAGAGAAAATATCTCAGTGAAAAATTAAAATACTGTTTCTGCTGGAGTTGAAAAGATTCTTAGCTTATCTTCTCAGTGGAGTTGGTGGGGTTATCTGGAGTGTGATGCTCTACCCTCCAGCTTGTTGGAGTGAAAGAGTTAATCCCATAGGTGGAATTCTTGGAGGTGGGGTTTAGGCTTAGGTGGGCTCCAGGCTCTTTCCTGAATTTGAATTGGTCTAGAGATTTTTAAATCAGCACACCTCCAGGGTCCAGCAATTACTGGTCCAGGCTGGAAGACTGTACCCCAGGGATCTCCCCTGGGTTCCATTCATGTGGTGGAGGAGCCAATTTCTGTGCAAGGATATTGTGTAGTACGCCTTTCAGTTTAGTTGGGCAGTGTCTTTGGTTGGTAAAGTCTTTCTACCCAGATACTCCTCAGGCTTCCCAAAAATGTGGGTTCCCTTAATTCCTTTGTTCCTCCACTTTGCTTGTGGAGGGTATGCTCTGGTTGGTGCCTGTGAATGCACTAGAGACAGTGGTGCTGGTGATTTCTTCCTTATATTTTTATATCCAACCTCCTTATCTAGTTCCTTATCTGCTTTAAAAGTGTCCAGTTTAAATTCTAGCAAAGTCTCCTTTATTTTTCTTTGTTCACTCACCTTGCTGAAAAGCTGCCTGTCCGATTTCTTGTTTTCATGCCATGGAGCAGCCAGGAAAGTGACCACTATTCCACCATCTTGAAGTCCTATCAAATTTTAATTTTTTTTTTAATTTTGAGAAAGGCTTTCACTAAATTGCTGAGGCTGGCTTTGAATTTGCAATCCTTCTGCCTCAGCTTGCCAAGCTTCTGGGATTACAGGCATGTGCCACCATGCCTGGCTCCACTTGATTTTTTAAACTTAGTTTTCCTTTATAATATTCCTCATACCAGTGTCTAAAATGGGCATTGTGCAAGTTTCTGCTTTTGTGTTTTCTAATGTAATGATGCCTTTCAAACTGGGGAAATAACTATGAGGTGGGTTCAGGGACCTACTCGACTTCCTGGAAAGAGACCTTATCCAAAATTGAGTTAAGTTGACCTCCCTGACTTTTGAACCACAATAGCATCTTAGATCTTCCTGAATTAGTGTCTTAGACACATTCTTGTATTCGTGAGATGAGGTGCCCCTGGGAAGTATAGTTAGTTCCCCCTTGCATATTGTCACCCTAGCAAATGGTTGCTTGTTTCCTTGAGGAAGACTAGGAGGATGATTTACATTTTTTAACAGTATGTCAGGGTTCCTAAAGGGACCTGTCTTCTTTATTCAAGGGGATCTGGGCCTGTGAACTAGCTCAAATCTGAGAAGTGGTAGAGGGCCAGTACTCTGTTTTTGTCCAACTTTTGGTAATTAGGTCTAGAGAGTTTCTACTTATACAAATAAAATAAGACTTAAGTAAACATTAGTTCAAGGAATATGATGATCAGCTAACTATGATAAGATGACATTATGATCATCAGTTAAATAGCTGATGCTAGTGATCTCCATGGGTCAAGTCTTTTTGTTTATTGCTTTGACTCCAATATCCATTATGGATACTTGTATCTGAAGATTAATAGTTACCACTTGAGCTCTGTCCTCCAAGATTCAATCACTCCTATTGAATTCAGGGAACTCATTTGATTTCATCATTTCCTACTGTTATTCTTGGCTTTTTTTGTATGATTAGGGAATGAACATGGTGCTTAATCACTCACTGAGCCACACCTGTAGCAATATTTATTTATTTATTTATTTTAGTACCAGGGATTGAACTTGGGGGCACTCAATCACTGAGCCACATCCCCAGACCTATTTTGTATTTTATTTAGAGACAGGGTCTCACTGAGTTGCTTAGCACCTCACTTTTGCTGAGGCTGGCTTTGAACTCGTAGTCCTCCTTCCTCAGCCTCCTGAGGCTGCTGAGATTACAGGCATGTGCCACAGTGCCCAGTCCTTTTTATTTTTTGAGACAGGGTCTTGCTAAGTTGCTTAGGGCTTTGCTAAGTTGCTGAAGCTGGCCTTGAACTTGTGATCCTCATGTCTCAGCCTCCTGAGTCCCTGGGATTGTAGGCATGCACCACCATGACCAATTTATTCTTGTCTTAAAAGCCATACAGAGTTTATCAAGCCACACAGTATCCGGGAAGGGTTTGTCTCCCTTCGCCAGCATGTTTCTCAAGGCTTGATAAAGGAAATGTTTTCTGGAGTCTCCAAGGGACATAGAGAATAGATGAGTAGAACTTACATAATAAATACTTTCCATATGTTAGCAAAGTTATGAGCCATTTTCCTTAAATACTGCAGAATGAGCACCAGTATTTGCAAGATAATAAAGATGTTTAAGACCTCAGTGATTAAGATGAGTTAATATGCAGAATGTAGTCTGAGCTTAAAAAGTATAACTGCCAGCAAAAGTATGTTTATGTTTTAGTGCTTTTAGAATAAGAAGGAATTTTTTAATCAATGCATTATGTAGTGAATGTTTATTTTTTTATTGGGTGAAAATAAAATCCATTTGAATGATGTTTTCTATTTTCTACTACACAATCAAAAATCGGCATCAAAGAACAGGAACCCCCTCCTCCATGTTCTCTTCAGTTATCTTTTAAAAGAAGCTGGGTCTTTGTCTTAAATTCTGTTATTTCTTAATTCTCCCCTTTGGGAGTCTTGCAGGAGACAGATAAGAGAATGAAAAGGTAGATGAGATAGGTTTATATCATTCGTTCCTACTTACTGCTTTTACTGTGAAACTACAGTTTAGTGAGGTAATCATAGCAGCTTGAGTTATATCATGTGAATGTACGAATATGTACAGAGCATCCCACTATTATGTATAATTCTTATGTACCAATAAAAAATTAGAAAGAAAAACCAGTTGTTTATGTGAGTCGTGTAAAAATGTTTACTTTTTGAGATTGTCTAAAAGGAAACATTTAAATAGAGGGTTTTGGAACCTTTTCTTCCCTGTCCCTTCTTTTCGGCTACTAATTTAAGGAAAGATTTGCCAAAGTTTAGCCAGAGTTGAAACCTACTTACAAATGAGGAAGAGAAATTGAAGTTGAAGTAGGGAGTGATTTTGTGAAAGTATAAGCAGGCACCTGTGTTCAGAGACAGTGCCTTAAGGAGAGGGAAAGAGAAAACCAAAATATTTGGAGTTGCTATTATTGAAATATTAAGTGCTCCTGATATATCTATCCTTCACTTGGTATTTGACCTTTGAAAAGCCAGTGATGGCCACTGTTTAAATCTTTTTTTAGTGCTCTTTGTGTATGAGTTTTTAAACCTCCCTCCGATAGAATAGTTTTAATAGTCCAATGTGTTTTGGGCCATAGTGTAGAGATTATAATTTTATTAGGTTAAACCAAATCAGTCAATAAGTTTCTTTTATTTATAGACATTTATTTTATTTGTAAGCATTTTGCCATGCAAAGGGACCAGTAGGTACTTTTTTTTAATTATAGATATTGGTGGGACATAAAGCATACTTTTTACCTCAACTAAACGTTATTTATAGATATTTTTAGGCAAGAATATTTTATGTAGACTATAAAAATGTGCATAGGTCAGTAAGGACAGGGCACTTTGTCCCCTTACTCCTGAATACTGAAGGTGATTGCATTCTTCTGAATTTCTGGGAGGAAGTTTTCTTCTTTATTGTAAAAACTAACAGATTTCCTAAGTGTCCTTGAATAATTTATTCATGGGCCACTTTGTGTAGTGGCAAAAGAAAAGAATTTTATATTATGTATCTTATGCAAGAGAATAATTTAAAAAAATTTTATTTGGTAAGACCTCTAATGAAATTTTTAGTGAGTTGTCTTTCCAATTCATAGTCATAGCCATTATCATGGCTCAAACTGCGTATTTTTTTCATAGCTGGAATAAATGTTGTTTTCATATTACTTTTAGTTTTTAAGTTAAATATTATTCTTCTGTTTAAGAATATCTCATATCTATCCATACATAAGATAGTATTTAAATATACTTCGATAAATGTCATAAATTTATTGGTCCTTTCCCTGAGATTAAAACACTAAATATTACCAATACTATGAGATGAATCAAGTAGTCTGTTGTTAACTGAGCATTTTTTCCCCTTTCCTGTTTTCTTTCCTTCATTACTGCCTTCTCTTATCTTTTACCAGTTCCAGTCTTCTAATGCTTAAAAAAAGATGAATGATCTTATGAAGTGATTTACTATCTCTCCCTCTTATTAAATTGTAAATTGTATATAGACAGAAACTACACTGACTTTGCTCACCTCTGTATGCCTAATGCCCAAGATTAGTAAACAGTAAGAATTCAGTAAATTAGTTGAATGAATGAATCCTAAAACATATTATGAATTCTTCTTTTTAAAGTTATATATTGAAATATTTAGATTATAAAATATGAGGAAAATTATAACAGGAAATGAAAATATTTTTAATATCAATGGCTTCAAACTAAATTTTGATACTTTTTTGACATTTAAATAGTAATAAAATAAAAAATCAATTTAAAGTGGTTTTTGAAACTCAGCTTTTGATTAATTTGAGTTAATATTTAGAATCATATTTGACCACATGAACTTAATTAGCTCAACTAATTTAACTTAGAGACCAGCTAAATTAAAGTACTTTGAGGGTGTAATATGGAAATACTCATATTTTTACAATGGTTTAAATTGAAACATGATGTGGGCCATGTAGATAATCACATTTTTATTGTTTATTTCAACTTGTAACTTGAGAATTTTAAGGATTGAAGAATATTTCCAAGCATAATAGAAGAGTATATACTCTTGGGTTCAAAAATTGTTATTTAAGCAAAATAGTATGTTATTAAAGGCTTGACTGATCAGAAACACAAGGTACATTTATTCAGTTTTCCAAAACAATGGTACTCTAGATTCATTTAATTGTTGGATAACAGGTACATATGAACACTGCTATTAGGAGATATATAGAAAAAAAGGAACTAATATTATATGGGTTGATAAGGTAGAAAATAGCCATAAATTTGAACTTGGTATATTATTAACTTCAGTTTGAGCACTTGTTTAGAAAGACTGTTACTACTTGGCTATACAGCAGTATATTAGAGAATAAAATTCTACTCAATGTTTTATAACATCTTTCACCTCTAATTGTAATATTTCTGTTGCTGTTTGCTTAGCTTTTGTGCCTGTGTGACTTTAAGGGTATATTTTTCTCTAGGCATCCACAAGGACAAAGATAAACCTCCCAGCTTCCCTGTTGTCCTTGAGACTTTGAGGCGTACCTTGACAGATTACCAGAACAAGCTGGAAGATGCATCTAATGAGGTAACACTTGCACTGTTTGGCTCCACACATATAGCCTTCAGCCCATACCAGTACATATCCCTTGCTTATTACAAAGGTCAAAAAGATTGGGAATGTTGAATTGACAGCTTCACAGATACAAAAAATAATAAATTGTCTGTCAGTGCTCTTTCTTTAAGTGTGGCCTAAAGTGTAGTGTCTCACTCATGTTTTTGTAACTTTTCAGGCTAACTATTATTTTCAAAGTTATAAATACTCTGCCACTTCTTGGACTTCATAATCTGTTTTAATTTACTAAAATAGCTGTGCAAGCTATTTAAGTGAATATATGTTTTATTTAAATGTAATGTATTTTATGATATGTGAACTAGGTAGTGGGAATTTAGGTTTTGTCAGTATTTTAGTTGAAGAATTCTACAAATTATGGAAAATGTAATAAAAAAGAAAGCAGTTTTCATTCTCTAAAGGGAGTAAAGTGTTGTTAGAAGTTGCTAAAAACAAATATCTGTTTGATGTATCCTAGAAGCTTTTAGTTTGCTGATTGAAAAAGCTCATGCTTCTATTTATCATCTCATTTGTATTGTTTAATGTGTGAGCTGATAATTTTCTTGGGTATTAAAATGTTTTATGAATTCATGCTTTAAAAATTGAAGAGTTTGTCTAGTTACATCTTGTCAAATTAGCATATGAAGTAATTACATTAAATACAATTAGTTAGCAAAACAACAGATTGTTCAGCCAAAGACAAGTAACATAGCATACAATTAGTGTTTTTTCGCTTTCTTTTAGGTAATACAAAGGCCATAAAGCCATTATATTTGACATATTAGTAGTAGCTGATTTTATTTTAGTTAGCTAAGGTAAACAAAGGAGGAAAAATTAGTCAACTTAATACTCTTATAATTGTTCAAAAGGAAAATCAGAAAGTGACCATTGAAATAATTAAATTTCTATGAAGAGCAAATATTGCTAAGTCTTTTCCAGTGAGACAAGACAACCTGTATTGTTAGTAGTTTATGAAACTCTTCTGAGGCCTGGGTCTGGAAGCTGCAGGGTAACTAGGAACATATTACCCACAGTGAATTGTTATTTGGGAGGATGAATGTCACATGATCCTCAGCACAGTTGAAAAGTCGACTCAGCAGGCTTTGGCTTAGTAATGTGCTTTGTTGTGAACCAGTGCCAGAGACAGCAGTGGGGAGACCAAAGGGGTGGCTGCAAAGAAAGCAAAAAGAGCAGTCTGACAGAAAGAAGAATGAACTGTCAAAGAAAATAAATCACAAGCGGTGCAGGACCAACTGATGACCTGCCACAAGCCTTCCCAGTAGGACTGCATGTGACCGACCCTGAAATTGTCATATGGAGTGAGAGACCAGTGAATACCCTCATGATGTATAGAAAAACAGTCTTCTGCTCTGTTCTTTTTTCTTTCTTTATAGATACCACTGCTTCTGGCATTTTGGTCCAGTAGGATTTTAAGAATAAAGTTATATTTGTTTACAGTAAGAATGAAATCCTTTATCCAGACATCTAGTGAAAATACAATAATAACATCACTGACATTTTAAGGTTGAATACTTTCCTTTTTAGCCATCTCAGCTTGTGACAGAAACTACATGTCATTTAACCAAAAGAGGTATTGTTAAGACTCTTTATTAGTATCAAAAACTTTGTGCTTAGTAATTGCATAAAAATCACTTAACGGTTAGCTTTTAAATTACCCATCCTTGAAAAATGTTAAAAAGTTACTTTTCTTTCATCAGATAAACAGCATGAATGATGCTAAGGAAAAGACATCTAATGAACTTGATTTTACCAAACAGAAGATTGAATCTCACACTAAAAATATAAAGGTATTAGGATTTAGAATAACTTTTCCCTCTTGTATTAAGAAGCAAATGTAATTATTTAGGGACTGCTTTAGAGAAGAGATATCTGAAAATACATCTTCTTTGTTTAAGTATATTTGGATACATTTTTAAGTTTTTGTTGATCATAATAACAACAACGTTTTTTGCTTTTAAAGAAAACTTGGTTGGAAATTATTTTGGTTAAAAGGAAAATAATTTCTCTGATATAATACCACAGATTCAAAAAATAATTTGAGATTTAATGTCCTGCCTTAGGTATATGTTAATTATATTCTTCATAAACACATCTGTATTTGGAGTCACTTTTCCTTATTTTAGGGCAGAACCATTGTTTTTAGTACATCGTGTTGGTAATGAATGGGCTGAGGCCACATCTGGCTAAGGTCCAGAAAAAGTTTATTTTTTGTGCTTGTTTTATGTACTATATATTTGCAAAATTTGAGTTGCTGAGTCTTGTTGGAATTTTATTGTATTGGTTCATGTTGAGTTTGTCATGGACACACTTAATAGAATTTGTTAAGGTTAAGGAACTAATAGTTCAGCAAGGTTTTATGCCACATATTTGAGATTTGTATTAGTATAGAATATCAGAGGAAAGTAAATGTTCTTATATTAAATGTTAAAAGATTTATTTTTCAAAATATTACTTAAAATGTTATTAAAATTTTTTGAATCACCAAGTTATTTTTTTATGAGTTTTAAGTAAATCTCCCTTCAAAGAGCTTTTGGAATAAGCCATCTTATTAACATTTTATGTAAATGTTCAAACATAACCGATTTTCTAACTGTTGAGCTAAAATATTATACATAGAAAATATACGTAGTATAATACCTTAGAGTTTAGCATTACAAGTAAGTGCTTGATTCTTTTGTATTAGCTTTGAAAGTTTTCATCACATATTTTGTATTTGTATGCCTGCTGTCTCCACTCTCTCTTGTATGGTCTATAGTCTATTTATGTCTCTGACAGGAACTTCAGGATAAAATCACTGATGCTCATAAAGAATTAAGTCATTTACGCACAAAATGTGCAGACCGAGAGGCTTTAATAAGCACTTTGAAAATGGAGCTACAAAATGTGCTGCACTGTTGGGAAAAAGAAAAGGCGCGAGCAGCTCAGTGTGAAAGTGAACTGCAGAAACTCTCCCAGGCATTCCATAAGGACACTGAGGTATTACCTGAAACTGGAAGATGGATTGAAAAGGCTTTTCACTAATCTCAGTTTTGTATTTTTTATGCATCGACATGCACCAAGTAACTACTAATTTTAATTAAAATTGTTCTGAGGGCTGGGGTTGTGGCTCAATGGTAGAACACTTGCTTAACATGCGTGAGGCACTGGGTTCGATCCTCAGCACCAAATAAATAAATAAATAAATAGGTTATTATGTCCAGAGAGTTAAAAAAAAATTGTTCTGAGCTGGGCATGGTGGTGCATGCCTATAATCCCAATGAGTCTGAGGCAGGAGGATCACAAGTTTGAGGCCAGCCTCAGCAACTTAATGAGGCTTTAAGCAATTTTGGGAGACCCTGTCCCCAAATAAAAATAAATAAATACAAAGGTGTGAGATGTAGCTCAGTGGTAAAGTACCCCTGGGTTCAATCCCCAGTACCATAAGAAAAAAAAAAAGTCCTAAAAAAAAAAAAAGAAAAGAGTTATTCTGAGATTAAGTATTTTGAAATTTTCATGACAGCTGCAAACTCAGTTATTCCATTCCACCAGTGTTATCCTGTTTTGTGAGAAAAGTAATATAGTTCAGCCCTCTGTCACTTGGACCATTAATTTTCCTTGACTCTAAGTTCCTAACTGTCCTTTTAAGGTTTGCCTGTTTGCCAATGACAAAATTATTTTTTATTTCAGAAGTTCTGCAGCTCGGTATGATAGAGTATGATTTTTGTAATCAGGTAGACTTCTGAATTCTGATATTTCTGTTTACTAACAATGTAACTGTGGACAAGCCACACAACCTCGTCTCTTTAAATCTTAGTTTTCTTATTTGGAAAACAGAAATAATATCTATGTTAGTAGACTGTCTCTAACTTACTCTTTATAATTATAGAGTATTAACAAAAATTTAGGAAATAAAAGTTTCATAGAATTTAAACTTCTTTGCAATGGAGAGTTGTCTGCCCATTGTATTTATTAATGACTTCTTAAAATATGATGATAAAAATTTCATATTCTGAATGAGCCAGTGTGAATGGAATTATTATCTTATATTTTCTTTAACCCATGGGATATAGATCTAGTGTAGCTAGTGGAACTGGTTTATCTAAAGTTGTCCTGCATATTGAGTTCATTACTCTAACAAATAGGAACAAGAATGCCAAGAGAGCAAAAGGAAACATTCTTTCCACTCTTCTTACAGTCTGGGATTTAAATTGTGTCCACATGAAGGGGTTGGAATTGTTCTACACATCAGATAATGATTACAGTAAAGGAAACTAGAAGCCTGACTATATTGTAAAGTCAGCATGTCTACAGCTTTGTGGCTGGATTCAACACATGTGAATTGATTTTTGATCTTGTGATTTTCTTTGCACGTCAAATGGATGATTATCATGCTCGGTTTATCGTAGCCCAAGCAAAAAGGACATAATGGTGACAATGAATTTTTCTTGAGGATGAATGTGATCCTTTGGCAAAAATGTGGAGGAGAAAGATTTTAGTGCCTGAATATTACATTTGGGTATTTATAGTTTTTAATATATTTATTCACTTCAACCTAGTGCAAAAATCATCTTTCACTGCTTTTTTAAAAGGACAGGGCAGATCTGGGGACACAGTTCAGTGGCAGAGCACTTGCCTAGCATGTGTGAGGTCTTGGGTTCAATTTCTAGCACTGCAAAAAAAAAAAAAAGGTAATGCATAGCACATTTACAAAACTTTTTTTTTCTGATTTCTTGACTCAAATTTGTGGTTGTAACTACATTTTAAAATCTTTGGTTTTAAAATTATTTTATTTGGAAAAAGCAAGGTGGCATATAGAATGGATGATACACATTTTGAAATATTCAGGAAAGCTATTTCTACAATTTCTAATTCCAACACGTTTTTATATGCTGTAGTTTTTTTTTTAAATCTAGAAGACAGACTTCTCAATTTTTTACTTTCAAATTTCTTTTAAAAAAATTTTCTTACTGATCTATAAAAGCATCTCGAGGGAACTTATCTATATAAAATATTCATTTTGCAACTTCACAATTACCTTGTCTTTGAGTTCTATGCTTTTGGGACTCTATAGATGAAATACCTTATAAAGAGGGCCATTTGACTCTATAGTAGTGAATTCTTGTGTGTTCAAGATAGGATCAACTTTATCCATATTTCAGAGCACAGTAAATATTTTTAGGTCATTCCATAATAGATAGTTTAGTTACTGTAATAATAATATACTTTTAAAAGATCTTTAAAAAAGCATATTTCTAATTGGACATTTTTGAGAATATTTCTTAGGCTGCTATATCCACATTTTTTTTTGCCTGTAATGTTTAAACACCTACAAATGCCCAGTGTGGCACATACTGTATAAACTTATAAGTGGGAAAAACAAATGAGGCCTTCTTCCATATCTTTTATATCACTGTCTACTTCGCCTAAGGGGCTTGGGATAGATTTCCTATAAGTGGTAAGGAAACTGGACTCTCTGGAGTAAGAAGAAAGCTAAGTAATTGTGTACATGTAAAGTACAGATATTGGTATAACTTTTTCTTCATCAGAGTTGAATAACACTCTTTTCTGTATTGTTTGACTTACATGTTTTAGAAAATATAAGCATGAAACTATAGAATTGCCATATTGACTTCCAATTAGAAAGGTTTAAAAATTATGAGTCTGGACACCTCATGTTACATTAAGGGAGCTTAGACCTGAACAAGGTGCCTACTCAGACCACATTCTCATGAACAGCAAAATTGGGGTTTGAACCCTGGTCTTCTAGCTTCTACACAAAGTTTGGTTTTGAATACCAAGTATAAGCAATTCCAAGTAGTCTATCAATGCTTGGTTTGAATGTGAAAAAGTCATTAAAGGACAGTATCTGAAACTTGAGTATTTTAATTTCAAAGTTTTAAAAATAAATTCTTTACTATTTGTATTTCCTGTCTTACTTCTTATAATGTTTAGAAACAAATTAATTTGTCTTTTTTCTTGCAGGAGAAGCTAACCTTTCTTCATACCTTGTATCAGCACTTGGTAGCAGGCTGTGTGCTCATAAAACAACCAGAAGGCATGTTGGATAAATTCTCTTGGTCTGAGCTTTGTGCAATCTTGCAGGAGAATGTTGATGCCCTCATTGCAGACCTCAACAGGGCTAATGAGAAGGTAACTGTCCTCAGGCACCAGATACCTCTATTAAATTCAGTGACATTTGTCCACATCACAGTATCATTAAGAGGGGCTGACATTCATCTTATTTCAAAAAGAATTTGGATGTTAATAATTCAATACCATTAATTATGGCTTGTCTACAACTCAGTTTGATGCCATTGCTGTGGGCATGTAAATGTGACTGAAGTCTGTATGAAGTCTCTAAGCTCCACTTTCTGAGCAGGACATGCTAATACTACTAGCCAGTATTAGCCACAGGGACCTAATTAAAAGAAAATAAATTAATCTTACTGATGAAGCAATTCAAAGAACTTAGTCATTTACATTAATAAACCAACTCTTTATGTTAGCATAAAATAGAAACAGGATACAGTTATTCAAAAACATAATCTTAAAATTCTTTGCTTAGAAAATATGAGGTGTTATTTTAAAAGCACTTAGAAAATTTTAAATTCTGTGCTTATGACTTATTTTTTGAAACACAACAACCTGTATATGAGAAAACCCAATCCATGCTTTAGAAGGTAAGATGTATATTTTGTAGAACAAAACAGTAAACTTTTATGGTCACTTTACCATTTCACAAGCCTAGGAATTTTTCCAATAAAGAAAAATCCTGCTTTTGGTTACAGAAATTTTAAATGGCTTAGAAGATCAACATATGTCAATGTCGAAGGTATTGTTTCTTATCCTGAGTCTGTTGAACTGGTTAGAACTGTGTTTATGTGGTCGTTTCTCAGTCTTAGTTAAAATGACATTTGCTCTTAAGAGATAGGAAGGGAAAAACTGTTTTGTAAGTTTTTAAAAAAATCTCTAAACTAATAAAACAGCCCAATTTCAGGGTGAGATTTCTTATTGTTGAACATTTTACCTTGATCCTATTGAGAAGTACTGAGAAATGAGAGACTAAATTGTAAGAAGCACAGATGCTGTTTGTGATTGAGAATGTATATATAATTGGTTTAAAATTACTGATAATTAAAATGAGTGTGTTTTAACCCTCTGAGATGGTAATGGTTAAATTTTTCACAGAACATTAGTAATTGTCATAAACTTTAGAAGATAATATTTTTCTTTTTAGTGTTTGTTAAATTAAATGGTTGGAATATTTAGCTTTATAATGTGTAAAATGTTTGCAGATTTGTAATTCTCTTTTGAATTCTTCCTTTCCCATTGAGATATCTGAATAGCTGGAATTCTGGTTCCTGAAGTAAGAATAGCTTCCTAATCATCTCATTAAAATTGATTTATAGAATGAATAACTTTATCATAAAGAAAAGAATAAAAATTTATTGTCTAAGTCTAAAAATGTTACAATTTTCTGCAAAAATATGATAATTCCTATTAGTATATTTACATTTTAACTTAAAAATTTCAGATGATATTAACAAATAAAATATAGTAGAAAATATGGAGTGTTTTTGTGGTGGAAGTGATTTGTCAGTATGTCTCACTCTGTTTCATTTCTTCTTATAGATAAGCCATCTAGAGTATATCTGTAAAAATAAATCTGACACAATGAGAGAACTTCAACAGACTCAGGAAGACACCTTTAACAAAGTGGCAGAACAGATCAAAGCCCAAGAGAGCTGCTGGCACAAACAGAAGAAGGAACTGGAACTGCAGTATTCTGAACTTCTCCTCGAGGTACAGAAGAGGGCACAGGTATGCTATTATACAAAAAGCTTTAAAAAATGGATTACTCAGTTTGGTCACTTCACATATTTTTCATACCAACTATAAATCAGTTTGAAACTTTATGAGAACCCCACAGAACTTGTTTAGACGCGCGCGCATACACACACACACACACACACACACACACACATCATATGATCATGTAAACATGTACAAACCCACAGATAGGTGTTTTGTGTGTGTCTTAAGATTGTCTTTACTTAAATTTGGAAAGATAAATTTTTGGTTAAAATATCTCAGAATGCACTGTTCAATTAAATGATAAAATTGTATATCTTTTATTTTAAAAATAAAAGGTTAACAAGTGAGAGTTAAGGGAAATTGCATGGAATTGGAAGGTGAGCCTCAGGGTTATACACAATTACATATAAGAGGAAAGGAGGAGTAGGAGAAAAATTATATAAGTGGAAGAAACGATTTATAGTAGAGGGGATGGAGAGAGAGAAGGGGAGGGGAGGGGAGGGGAGGGGGGACAGTGGAGAATGGGATAGACAGCAGAATACATCAGTCACTAGAAAGGCAATTTGTAAATCAATGGAAATGTAACTGATGTGACACAGCAATCTGTATACGGGGTAAAAATGGGAGTTCATAACCCACTTGAATCAATCTGTGAAATATGGTATATTAAGAACTATGTAATGTTTTGAACAACCAACAATAAAATAATTAAAAAAAAATAAAAGGTTAAGAGATTTGTTAAATATTGTCAGTGTTAATATAATTATCTTTTTATCCAGTTTACTCCATTTATGGGGGTTTCCACGAGAACTATCATTTTATTCATTTGGTAATGTTATTTGTTATATCTAATAACATTATACAAGAGCTAGGGTTACAGTTATAGGCACTGTTGCAAGAAAATTGACTTTGAAATGTATCTTCTGTGTTGGATTTGGCAGAGAATACAAGTTTTAGGTTGTTAACCATGTTTTTCCCATATAAGTTATTGTTAACATTACTTATATTGTTAACTATCATTTCCACTCATCATGAATAAAATGATAATTGTGTATATATTTATATTTTTGGTATTATATTTATTAATAGGCCACTTCTGTTTCCATGATAGGTTACTTAGGAGCCAGAAGGTTGTGATTCTTCCCATGATTAATTTGGTATTTAATGTCTTAATTTTGTTCATTCAGGGTTACACTGACAAGTCTTATTTAAAAAAAAAAGTACATCTACTCATGTACACACACATATATACACAGATGTATATTTATTTATGTATGTATTTAGTTTTTATTTGCCAATAACTGGTTTCATAGTGCTTGAAATCAGACTACTCTGTTTTCTCAAACTTAAGGACTCCATATAAACTTAGACCTTTCTATTTGAGTTTGAATGAATCAATAAATATGCTTTATAAAAATAGTAATTTATTCATTGTGTGCAGACCATTATATGATGTGTTGTCTATAAAAGACCCAACAATTTATTTTTTTGGAGATAACATTGAAATACATTGAAGTACATAGATTTTTCTTTCTTTTTTTTTCTATTTGTTCTTTTTAGTTATAGAAGACAGTAGAATGTATTTTGACATATTATACAAGTACATATTATGGAGTTTCACTGGTTGTGTATTCATATAAAGTACATGGATCTTAAGTATGTAATTTGATGTTTTGATTAAAGACTCATGTAATCATTACCCTACTTAAGACTTGAAACTTTTCATTACTCCAAAAAATTCTTTTGTGTTGTCTCCAAGTCAGTTTTCATTCTTCATAGGCAACCATTGCTCTGATGCCTGTCATCATGGGTTAGTTTCAGTAGTTTTTGAATTGCATATAAATGAAATAATTCAATATTTAGTCTTTGGTCATTGGCATATTTCACTCAATATTAAGGTTTTGAATATAATGTTATTCATGTTGTATCAGTAGTTTCAGTTTTCTTTATAACTGGGTAGTATTTGATTTTACAGATATACTGCATTTTTTTTTAATGCTGAGTATTGAACCCAGAGCCTTATACATGCTAGGCAAGTGCTCAAATACTGAGCTATTCTGAGCCCCACTACCTCACAATTTGATTGAATGTGAATTGATACATATTTGAGTTCTTTTCAATTTTTGGCTTTATAAATAAACTTGCTACAAACATTGTTATGCAAGTTTTTTTTTTTTTTTTTTTTTTTTTTTTTTTTTGGTATTAGGAATTGACCTCAGGGGTGCTTAACCACTGAGCCACATCCCTGATTCTTTTTATTTTGAGACAGGGTCTTGCTAAATTGTTGAGGCTGGCTTTGAACTTGTGATCCTTTGAATTGTTGGGATTACAGGTGTGTGCCACCATGCCTGGCTTATACAAGTCTTTTATCAACATACGTTTTCATTTTTCTTGGTTAACTAAGAATACAATTGTCAGGTCATGAGGTAGGAGTATTTTTATCAGAAATTGCCAAAAATTTTTTTCCGAAATGCTTATGTTGCTTCATATTCCCATTGGCAACATATGAGAGTTTCCATTGTTTTGCATCTACTGCAGCATTTAGTTTTCTTTTAGTTTAGGCGTTGTAGTAGTTTTAAAATGGCAACCAAAAACCTTGGGGAATGTGGCTCAGTGGTTAAGCACCTCTAAGTTCAATCTGTGGTACCAAAAAAAAAAAACCATTTCATTATGTTTTTAATTTACATTTTCTTGGTGATTAACTTTTCATACACTTTCTTGCGATTTTCATATCTTAATTTATCAAACATTTCTTCAGGTATATGTTCATTTAAAAGGTTGAGATGTTTATATCTTATTATTGAATTGAAAGAGTTCTTTATATATCCTGTGTACATAACCTTTGTTGTATGTGGATGGTCCTCAAGTTATGGTTTTACTTATGAATTTTTGAATTTATGATGATGTGAAAGTGATATGCATTCAGTAGAGTTTTGTGTTTTTTTGCATTCAGTAGAGTTTTGATCTGCTCCTGGGCTAGTGAGATGCAGTATGGTACACTCTTATTTGGACAGTGGCAGCAAAGTGTCATTCCCAGGCATGATTACTGGATAAATAATAGTGTACTGTGTTGCTAAACTATGATACTTCATAGTTCAGTTGTAATAAATGCATTTTCAATTTATTGGGACATAACCCGATCATAAGTTTAGGAGGATCTGTATGTGTTTCCTAGGTATTTTTTCCCTATCTCTCATTCATCTTTTCATTTTAATGTTTCTTTTGATAATCACAAATTTTAAAATTTTGACAAAGTCAAGATTATATGTAGTTTTCTATTTTGGTTATTTTTATGTGCTCCATAAATTTTTAGTACTGCAAGGTTTTCCTGTAGAAGTTTTATGGTGTTAGTTTTTATATGTAAGTTAGTGGTCAATTGCAATTGGAGTGTGTGATCTTAGGTACAGGCTAAGGTTTGTTTTTCCTCTACACTTATTGTTCTCACATAATTAGTTCAACACTTTCCTTTCTTCATGGAATAGCCATAGTATATTTGTGAAAAAACAGTTGACCATGTATGGGAATCATAGTTTTTTTTTTTTTTTTTTTTTTGTGTGTGTGTATCTATAGAGTTGTACCCTTTCTAGAATGTTACATAAATGGAATAAAAAATAGCCTTTGGAGGGCTGAGGATATAGCTCAGTCAGTAGAGTGCTTATCTTGCATGCCCAAAGCCTTGTGTTCAATCCCCAGCACTACCACCTAACCAAAAAAAAAAAAAAAAAAAAAAAAAAAAAAAAAAAAAAAAAAAAGCCTTTGAAGTCAGGCTTCTTTTACTTAAAAAAATATATTTGGCTGGGCATGGTGGTGTCCTCCTGTAATCCCAGCTACTTGAAAGGCTGTAGCAAGAGAATTGAAAGTTTGAGGTCAGCCTGGGGAAGTTAGTGAGAACACCTCTGGGTTCAATTCCCAGTACTGTAAAGAAAGGAAGGGAGGGAGAAAGAAAGGAAAGAAGAAACAAAGATATATTGGGGATGTATTTATGTTCTGCATGTATCAGTAGTTAATTCCTTTTTATTTCTGGGTAATATTCTGTTGTATACCTGTACAACTGTTTATCCAGAAGTATACTTGATAGATCTTTGGGTTGTTTTAAACTTGGGGGGTAATTATGACTAAAGATGCATTAAACAGTCATGAGGAGTTTTTTATGTGATCCTAAGTTTTTCATTTCTCTTTTGTGAATGGGTAAGTGTATATTTAACTTAAACTTTTCCAAAGTGGCTGTAACATCTTGAATTCTCCCTATCAGTGTAAGAGTTCTGTTTGCTCTGCATCTGTGCCAGCATGTGTTTTCATTTTAAATTTTAGTCATTCTAATAGGTGTATAGTGGAATGTCATTGGTGTTTTCATTTACATTTTCTGTAATGAGTTAAAAAAAATTGAACACTTATTTATATGCTTATTTGTTGTGTGTATTCTTTGATGAATTATCTGATTACATCTTTTGCCCTATTTTTAGTTGTATTTTTGTTCTCTTATTGCTGAATATTGAGGATTGTTTATATATTTTGAATTTGTCATTTGTCAGATATGCTATTTGCTAATATTTTCTGCCATCTTTTTAGTAGTACTTTTGTAGAGCAAAGGAATATTTCAGCTTTGATAAAACAGATGACCATCTTTTTAACATTTCCTTTTATAGGTTGTTCTTGGTGTTCCATATAAGAATTCTTTGCCTAAGTACATGGTCATTAGTTATTTTACTATTTTTTCTTCTTGCCATTTTATAGTTTCAGATTTTATACCTAGGCCCATGATCAATTTCAGGTTAACTTTTGTAAATATCTGAGATTTACATTGAGGTGACTTTTTTGGGGTGGGTGTGTGGATGTCTAGTTTTCCCAGTACCATTTGTTAAAAAGACTGGCCTTTCTGTAATGAAGTTTATTTATATGCCTGTCCTTTTTTCAATACTGGTTCAATTAATGTAGCCTTTTTTAAGTCCTTAATTCAGGTAGTATGAGTCTTCTAACTTTCTCCTTTTCCTATAAGTGTCTTGAACACATTTATTTTACTCTGCATTTGTAGGAAGCTGTAGCAATTCACTTTTGAAGTAAGGGAATCAATCTATCATCATAAATGCTAATGTCTTAGGAGGAGTTCCACTGAAGACTTTAATTTGAAGAACTTGTTACACTATAGGTGTTGATTCATGTGACTGTAAATTAAAGCCATCATTTTTATTATTCACTCAAAGGGCATTAATGTGGCATATACTCTTTATTATGCACATATTTGAATTTTCATCAAATATAATGGAATACACAGCAGCATTCATTTTGGTTTTATATTTGGTAAAGTGGTATTATAATGGATATTATAAGACTTATAAATTTTATTTCAGAAATTTTTTATAATTAATTCTATAGATCTGATCTCAAAAAACCTGCAATGGAAATAAAATAATTTCATTTTATATTACTTAATGCACTTAAAGATTATATTGATAAGAACATGAGTGGGAAAAACCCATAGTTATTTCATAGGATTGTGGGTTGTAGGGATGTTTGATGTCAGAATGAACATAGCCATTAGTAGAGGCCATCTGCTGGAAAACAAATGACTGACTTGTACACTCCTGAATCTAATGTTTGGTTATTGTAAGGAAATCAGTGAAAGACAGATGGTTAAATAATAAAAAAAAAACAATATTTGGATTTGAATTACTTTTATTTGAAAAAAAGGTAATGAAGTTACATGTAAAATTTTTGAATAAAAAAGTTTTTTAAACAGTTAAATGCTATTGGATAAATGAAACTTGTAGACCTAATAACCTTTTTTTTTTTTTTTTTTTTGGTATCACAGCATGTTTTTACTTAGGTCAAGTTTGCCAGCCACATGGTAGGGTAATTCTTGAATTTAAATGCAGTTGAGCCATCATGTAAATACATCTTAAGTGTCTATGCTTATTGAAACATCTGGGCCAAATGCCACATTCCGTTCCATTTACTAACTTTGCTTTTGTCATGTTAGTATTTATGTTGTCATTTTTCTATCTGAAGAAGATTAAATTACTAGAACAAGAATTTCCTTCTAGAAGTAAAGGGTTTTCACTATCAGTTAAGCAAGAGTAACATGATGTAATGTTTATTGTAAACCCTTTAGCTTTACTTGACCTTTTTGTAAAATCAAATGAGTTTATAATGGAGATAAAAAAGGAAAGAAATTCAGGTTTATCATATTACATTGCATTGTATTTATGTTGTTATTGAGAGTGCATTTGGCAAGAAATCTGGCTTAGTAATTTAAAAGTTATTAGAGGTTGGAACGTTTTCCCGTTTAATTGAATTCTAAAAAATATTCAGAGGTTAAAGTGGAAGTTGTTGATATTGTTGAGGTTTATTGTTCCTTAAGTTACACATGCTGCTTCACAGAGAGTTAGGTACAGTTGTATGCATAGGAAATTATGATGAACTGAGTTGGTGTGAGTAAGTACCTTTAATGAAAGTTTGGAAAAATCTTGTAATTTTCACATACTTGTCTTAGACATTGTTTTTGTTAATCTGATGCTGTCAGTTGAGTTTGCATAATGTTCAATAGACTTTTCAATGCTTTCACATAACTTATTTCTTTTTTTTTATTGGTTGTTCACAACATTACAAAGCTCTTGACATATCATATTTCATACATTAGATTGATGTGCGTTATGAACTCCCAATTTTTACCCCAAATGCAGATTGCAGAATCACATCGGTTACACATCCACAATTTTACATAATGCCCTAATAGTAATTGTTGTATTCTGCTACCTTTCCTATCCCCTACTATCCCCCCTCCCCTCCCCTCCCAACTTCTCTCTCTACCCCATCTACTGTAATTCATTTCTCTCTTTGTTTATTTTCCCATTCCCCTCACAACCTCTTATATGTAATTTTGTTTAGCAATGAGGGTCTCCCTTCATTTCCATGCAATTTCCCTTTTCTCTCCCTTTCCCTCCCATCTCAAGTCTCTGTTTAATGTTAATCTTTTCTTCTTACTCTTCCTCCCTGCTCTGTTCATAGTTGCTCTCATTATATCAAAGAAGACATTTGGTATTTGTTTTTTAGGGTTTGGCTAGCTTCACTAAGCATAATCTGCTCTAGTGCCATCCATTTCCCTGCAAATTCTATGATTTTGTCATTTTTTATTGCTGCATAGTACTCCATTGTGTATAGATGCCACATTTTTTTTATCCATTCATCTATTGAAGGGCATCTGGGTTGGTTCCACAGTCTAGCTATTGTGAATTGTGCTGCTATGAACATCGATGTGGCAGTGTCCCTGTAGCATGCTCTTTTAAGGTCTTCAGGGAATAGTCTGAGAAGGGCAGTAGCAGGGTCAAATGGTGGTTCCATTCCCAGCTTTCCCAGGAATCTCCAAACTGCTTTCCAAATTGGCCGCACCAATTTGCAGTCCCACCAGCAATGTACAAGTGTACCCTTTTCTCCACATCCTCGCCAGCACTTGTTGTTGTTTGACTTCATAGTGGCTGCCAATCTTACTGGAGTGAGATGGTATCTTAGGGTGGTTTTGATTTGCATTTCTCTGACTGCTAGAGATGGAGAGCATTTTTTCATGTACTTGTTGATTGATTGTATATCCTCCTCTGAGAAGTGTCTGTTCAGGTCCTTGGCCCATTTGTTGATTGGGTTATTTGTTATCTTATTGTTTAATTTTTGAGTTCTTTGTATACGCTGGATATTAGGGCTCTATCTGAAGTGTGAGGCGTAAAAATTTGTTCCCAGGATGTAGAAATGGATCAAGGAGCTTGATATCAAATCAGAAACTCTGCGTCTGATAGAAGATAAAGTTGGCTCCGATCTACAGATTGTGGGGTCGGGCTCCAAATTCCTTAATAGGACACCCATAGCACAAGAGTTAACAACTAGAATCAACAAATGGGACTTAATTAAACTTAAAAGTTTTTTCTCAGCAAGAGAAACAATAAGAGAGGTAAATAGGGAGCCTACATCCTGGGAACAAATTTTTACGCCTCACACATAACTTATTTCTTAAGCCCTACCACAGCCATAGGAGATAGGTCATTTAAGCATCATTTCTATTTCACAAGTGAGGAAACTATGGTTCAGACAACTGGTAACAAGTTTGTGTAGCAAGGAAGTTCTAGGGACTGCATTAGAATGGTGATAACCAATGTTAAATGTTGAGCACATTGTTTGGCATTTAGAAATTACAAAGTGAATGTATGGACTACTTTAATACATTATCACCATCTTTAACTTCTAATCATTTTTTGTATTGCACTGTAGCACTATTTCTTTTAGAAATACATGTTTGAATTTAAAGGAATATCTGATAATAGGTCTAATGAGATTTCATTTTCTTATTCCTTTAACTCATATTTCTAAGTAACTCTTTAAAATAAATAAAAAATATATAAATATATAAATTGTAGTTGGACAGAATACTATTTATTTATTTGTTTATTTATTTATAATGTGGTGCTGAGGATCAAATCCAGCACCTTCTATGTTTTAGGCCAGCGCTCTACTGCTGAGCCACAACCCCAGCCCAAATGATTTTTTTAAAAATATTTTTTTAGTTGTAGGTAGACACAATATCTTTGTTTTATTTATTTGTTTTTATGTGGTGCTGAGAATGGAACCCAGTGCAAGGCAAGCACTCTACCATTGAGCCACAACTCCATGCCTCCAAGTGATTATTGATTAACTAATAATTAAACATGATAATAATGTATGAAAAAACTAAGTAGTTCCACATTGTTAGTCATCCACACAAATTTGTATTTCTTAGTTTTTTCCTGAGAAACTGAAATTTTAGTACAGTACGTCTACTTTAAATTATCTACCATGGTAAGAATATTAAAACAATTCTTTAATTATTGTTAATTAAAAATGTTATATGTCATCTATAGGACTTTGTGTTTCATATTTTGATACAAGCAAAAAGGTATAATACATAGTTCTTTCTTCAATAAGTGTAATATTTAGTTGCAGAGGCACATGAGCAATTATATGATATAAAGTTTACCAGAAGGCTGTGCATAATTAAATGCCAAAAGAATGCTATAAATTTAGAAGAGGAAGTTGTCAAAGTTTGAGAAGGCTTCATGGAGGAGATTTGAGCCAATCCATGTCCTCTCCAGGATCTGAAACATGGATGGGAAGACATGGGATGGATCAGAATTCAGAGATAATACTGCCAACCTTCCAAGTAGTCTTAGGTAATATAACAGTCCACAAATCAAACATCTTTCCTGGACTGATACTTTTATTCTGTCTAATGATAAAGAAAACTGGTTTTCTGGGGCATGGCTTATTCAAAGGAAATTTATAATTTGTATTGTATTAGAAATAAGATTAAAAGCAGGCACATATCACTTTTAGCACATATATTTTGACCTGCTAAAATTTACATAATAAAAATAGTGTTAAGTTAAATAATCACTACAGAGTTTGTGTATATGTGTGTGTTTGTATATGTGGGTATATACAAATAGTCACATATATAGTGTGTATCTACATAGATGGTGACTAGATCTTATGATAATTTTATGTTTAACTTTTTGAGAAACTGCCAAACTGTTCTTGCAAGTGGCTGTACCATTTTGCATTCTCATCAGCAATGTATAAGGGTTCTGGTTTCTCTACAAGATGTTCTTTATTTTTAACAGAGAAACATTCACATCATAGGAAAAATAGGTGAATATGTGTTTGTTATATTTTTCAATATTGCCATTACATAAAAGACAAATAATTTGTACAAATAAGACATTTTAAATGAAATTCTTTGATGTTTGTGTGTCATTGCATGTCCGGTTTGCAATTTGTGTCAAATTGAAGAACAAGAACTAAAAGTTGAGTAATTAAAATAAGAATTTTACTTCTAGGGAAGTGTTTTAATTTTGGGCCCAAAGAGTCAAAAGTTTATGGAATTCTGGAAGCCAATTAGGTGTCCCTGAAAGGTTGTATTTCAGGAGGTAGGGCAGGTGTTTCACTAAGGAAAGAAGCATCATTTTGGATGCACTTTGAAGAAAAGCAAGAAAAGAAAAACTAGTGAAATTATATATAGTATTTTTGATATACTAAAAAGATCTGTGTAAAAGATATTCAGATATCCTATTCTTTTTTAATCTTTTTTAAGTTAAAAAATTTTCAAGGTAAGAATGCTTTTTTGAGGGAGGAATTTGAGAATATTATTTTTTGATATTAAATACACTAAGGAACATGTTATTTCAGTACTAGGAATGCTTTTGTGCCATATGAAAGTGATGTTCCTTATGTTTGCTTAAAAATATTGTCCTTGGGCTGGGGATGTGGCTCAAGCGGTAGCGCGCTTGTCTGGTGTGCATGCGGCCCGGGTTCGATCCTCAGCACCACATACCAACAAAGATGTTGTGTCCGCCGAGAACTAAAAAATAAATATTAAAAATTCTCTCTCTCTCTCTCTCTCCTCTCTCACACTCTCTTTAAAAAAAAATATTGTCCTTTAATCTCCTTGGGTGGAGAACACTGGATTTTTTTTTTTAAGGCAAATTTGCTCTATAGTGGTTTCCAGCTTCACCATCAAACAGGCTTTGTTCTTCAAGAATAATTCACAGTAAATAATGCAGTACCTCTGAAAGTCCCTGTGGAAAGTCACAATTAATTTAAAATAGAATTTTGACATGCTGACAAGTTCCAAATTATATTTGTAACTATCTTTTTAAATATAGTTTTCTTTTCTTTACATCGTAAAGCTTTTTTCTTTCATTAGGTATTATTCAGTGCTTATTATGGGCAAAACTGTGTGCTAAACAGTAGGATAATTTTTGAAAAAAAAATTTTAGTTGTTGATGGACCTTAATTTTATTTATTTATATGTGGTGCTGACAATTGAACCCAGTGCCTCACACATGCTAGGCAAGTGCTTTACCACTGAGCCATAATCCTAGCCCCTAGGGATGATTTTATAAAGAGTTATTTTATTCATTCAATATTTACTAAATACCTATAGGGTTTAGAGCATGATGACAGACTCCATAGTAAATAATTCCTGCCCTCTAGGAACTAGCAATCTATTGTATTTGAGAGAGAGAGAGAATATATATATATATATATATATATATACATACACACACACACACACACATACACATGTGTGTGTGTGAAATTTGTAAGTATCAGTGTAGGAATTAAATTTTTCAGTGATTTTTAATTTAGTTCAGCAAAAGTCAAGATCAGTTTTGAGAGAATGATGGTAGTAGAAAATGTCATAGAATAGATAGGAGCTGAAATATTGTTAGAATTTGAACAGTACAGGGAAAAAAGAAGGGAAAGGGCCTTGGGGTGCTAGAGATCCTGTTAAATTGTGAAAAGAAGTAGTAATACTAATGTCTGGATGGTAGAAAAGCAGACTAACCTCTCCTTTTTCATCAAATTGAGGATAGCGGGAAAAGGTGAAGTCTTTATGGGGAAGGCATGCGAGATGTGTCTGAAGGGGAAAACCTTGGTGAGTAAAGACATCAAGGTTAGCTAAAAGGATTAGGTAAACCCAGATGAAGGAACCTTGGGCAAATTATTTAACCTCACTAAACCTCAGTTTCATTATCTGTAAAACTATCAACCTCAGAGTCTAGTTGAAAGTGACTAACTGTATATTGTGAAGGAGTTTGAGATCTGTCATGTGTTAAAATAAACTTAGTCTTTGCCATAAGGGGCCTACTTTTAGCTTTTCTTCAACAATCCATTTTATTTTGACTAATGACTTTGTGTATTGTTTTGAAATATATAAAATATCATTAGCAAAACCATTCTTTCAAAGATTTTTTTGGTTCAAAAAATGTTGTTTATTGAAAACACACCTCTGCCTGAGACACAGAGGTTCAATTTTATTTCCACTTACTCAACTATTATTAGTCTGCTTCTTTTATCTTTAGGTTTTCTATAGTTTTCCTTTAATTGAACAGGTGGAATCGATTTTGGAGAGACTAAGGGATTAACCTTTGTGATTCCATTTGCTTTCCACATTCTACCTACATGCCCTGAAACTTTACTACTCCTAGAAGACTCTGTCAGTATTTCCAATTCTTACATTCATTTGCCAAGTATAGTACTGTTCCAGGATTTTTTGTCTTTTTATAGTTTTCACATAAAGTTAAATTCCTCAGCTTAGTACTTAGGTCTCTCAATTCTCTGTTATCTACCTACTTCTCAAGTTTCTATCATCCTCTGTTGAGAGCCACAGCCGAAGGGGCCCCAGCAAACTTCCAGCTGCCGGCTGATGATTGGCTCACAGCGGCCCCAGCAACATCTAGCTGATTGGCTCCTCTGCGGTGATGCTCATTGGTTTCCCTGCCCTTTCAGACTACAGAGCTGCTCATTGGGGGACTTTTTTGGCTCCGCCCATGTGACTCAGCCAATCGGCCTCAAGAGCAGGAGGATTGTGGGAGGTGGTGAGGCTTGTGCGGGGGAGAGGCTTGTGGGAAGCCAGTGGTGGCAGTTGGGCTCTGAGGGTTTTTCCTGAGGAGCTGTTTTATTTGGTGTGTGTGGTTCTAAAAATAAAGTTAGTTTCTTTTGACAAGTGGCTCCTGAATTGTGCCCAACTAGACTGTGGCAATCCCCTTTTTTCTTCAGGCATTCTGAATTATTTGTACTTCTTTGGAACATTATCCTGTTTTCTGGCTCTTACTTTTAAATGCTTTTCTTTCTTTTTTATCTAGCTACAGCCTGAGTGTTATGTTTTTTTCCTTAAAGGTTGCCTTTAAGAAAACCCTTAAGAGGGTTGTCTTCACATCTGCTTCCAAGCAATTCACCTCGCTATTGTTTCTCAGACTTTCTTCCTCCTTTAAAAAGTTCCTTCTGGAGCATTACTTACTTTGCTAGTGGCATTTGCCTGGAGCTCTGGAACATAGTTCTATTGCTAGACTACTGCTACCATAGCTTGGCCATCAGTGGAGATGTGGTTGGGGGCAAGTTATAATGCCTCTATTTCTCCATTTCTTATAGTACCACCCCTGGTGTAGCTGGATTAGGTATTAGACAAGAGTTGGAATAAGTAAAGCAATTAAGGTATAGTATAGAAACATGAAAACCATGTCTAAAATACAGTTTTCTCTCTGCTCAGGGGAAAGCATCCAAGAAGCTGAAGAGTCAGAAAGCAACTTCTTATGTACTTCCCATACTCTTTTATCTTGAGAACTATGCCTGTAAGGAGTGCTTCTGTCCACTTTCCACCTTAGGGAAACCTTATTTATTTGGATTTATTTTCCTTACCAGTATTTTTCTACAAGTTTGAAACATTTTGACTACTACCTGTTAGCATTATTGATAATAGCCTTTGACACCCAAATTTTGTCGAGTGATCAAGAGTTTTTATGGTTTGCCCTAAGTTGATCTCCTTTGAGATCTTCCTGCTAATGTCAGTTTTAGCCTTTTGTTTCTTCTAGGTTTTCAGTGGGTAACTCTGGAATCAGACACACTCATCACGTATCTCTTACAAAGTTTCACATTAAGTTTTATGTATAGTAAAGTCTAATCAAATAATACAAAGATAGTTTCCTTAATGTATCCAAAGGATTCTTTCCTAATGAAGACAGCACTTCTCTTTCTCATACAGTTGCAGGGTATAATATTTATTTATCCAAATGACTACCTTATTAAAACTGAACTCCCTCAGTCTGCTTTTCAAAAGAAATAGGTCCATGGCTAAATGTGTGGCAGCTCACTGGGCAAATAAAAATCCAGTTGAAGCTGTTAAGTCATTGTAGTTTGCAAGGGTTAGATTAGATTGTTAAAGAATAGTTATTGCCTAGCTTCCTAATTAGAGGAATTGGCTTTTTTGTTGTTATTTTTATTACATACCTCATTCTCACTTGTCCTTTAATTGTCCTATCCCTCCAAAAGCCTGTCAGCATCATTTTTGTTAAGCTCCCTTTGATGATCCTCTGGCAATCCAGCATCTCTCTAACATAACATTATAACATAATAATTGACCTACTTGTCTGTTTTCCTGAACATGGAATTTAGTAATCAATAATGATTAGTGATCAGTAATGTTTATTGAATGATAAATGAACAATAAAAGAAACTGGGATCTTTTATCTTTTAAATTGCTCTTGCTGGGTGCAGTGGCATATGCCTGTATTCCCAGCAGCTTGGAAGGTTGAGGCAGGAGGATCAAAAGTTCAAAGCCAGCTTCAGCAACTTAGTGAGACCCTGAGCAACTTAGCAAGACCCTGTCTCAAAAGAAAAAAAGAAAATGGACTGGGGATATGGTTCAGTGGTTAAGCACTGTGGGTTCAATCCCTGGTATGTATAAATAAAAAGTAAGTAAATAAATAAGTAAACAAACAAACAAAATTGCTCTCTACCTTAGAAATACCTTAATCATTACATGTAAGATTTCATAGAGAGCCAGTTTGTTTTCTTGTGATTAAAATACAGTTATTGGTGGCCCTGTTGAGAGTCAGTAAGTGTCCTCCTGTCTGTAACCATGAGACCACTTTGCTTTTCAGCCACCTCTATTTCCCCAGGCTGTTGTGAGGCCTTAGGGAGCTAAGCTGGGCTGAACAGTCACCGGAGCAAGAGGCACGCTCTTCGAGGGCGACAGTAGTCTAGCGACTGCAGGTCTGAATGGGGATACCCAACACACATGGTGGTGCCCCTGCATGCGAGGTTGACTCATTCTAGCTCGCCCAACCTTAACACTCCATTTATCTTAAAGAAATTGGACATCATGTGAACATGCATGATATGAAGAAACTGGTTACAGTTTCTACTCCTATCTGCAAACGAATGGGCCCAGAATGGTGTAAGAGACTCTTTGGTTGAATGGACATAAAAATTCTTCTTGTTAAGAACAAGTTGGGCTATGGTAACTGACCTTCATAGCTAAAGTAAACAATTATTTGGAAAGTATGAAAGGACATTTTGTAATTATAGTGTGCCCTTATGCTTGTGATACTTGTGATATGGTTGTGAATGTTGATATGATTGTAAATAGTGTCAAACTCCGTTTCATTAATTATAAGGGGATTATGTCTGAAAAAAAATATGGTTTTTACAGTTAAAGTTTTATTTTTTTAAAGTTAAAATTTGAATTGTAAAAACTTTAGACAAAAATTATTAGAAAGCTACTGAGGGCCAGCTTCATAATCAGTATTTTCTCCCACAACTGGAGCTGCTCTGTATCCAGCCTTCTGTCTTGGAGAGATAAGAAAAAAGAAACTGAAATAAGAGTGCTCCAAGTCAACCCCTTCTCATCATTAAGTGGTAGACGGTCAAATGATATTTCTTGCATCATTTATTTAACCCTTTTTCATTTTGGCAAAAGTTAATGTCTTTAAATATAGGAAAGCCTCTATTGATAGCATAATTTCTGTTTTAAAGTGGGAAATAAGTTACTTAAGAATAGAAGGAAGAAATTAATGCAGAAAAAGTACACGTTCTTTTTCTAAATATATGTATTTATGTACAAATGTACAGGAAAGTCAAAACATACTCTTAAGTTTATGTGTGGTACTTTTTGTAAAGCTTCTGTGTTAGAGGATTTAGAGATCATTGTGTACATTTTGACCTATACCTTATATATTTTTTGAATATTTTAAAAGTTGAATCTTTTGAAGGGAAAGAAGTAGATTATTTTCTTTGTATAAAGAGAAATTAGTAAAATGCTCATTTGTTTCATGATCAAATATTTAACTTCTTTTCTAGAAATTTCAAGAAATTGCAGAAAAAAATATGGAAAAATTGAACCAAATTGAGAAGTCCCATGAACAGTTGGCTATTGAAAATTCACACTTCAAAAACATGTTATCAAAGACTCAAAGGGATCAATCATCCTTGCTGGCAGCCTGTGCATTGATGGCTGGGGCATTATATCCCCTTTATAGCAGATCCTGTGCTTTATCTACACAGAGAGATTTTCTCCAGGAGCAGGTCAACACCTTTGAATTGTTCAAATTGGAAATTAGAACGCTAGCCCAAGCATTGTCAACGGTAGAGGAAAAGAAGCAAGAGGAAGTGAAGATGAAGAAAAAACCATTCAAAGGATTGATACGTATATTCCGGAAAGGTGTCATTGCAATTTTGGCAGCAAACAGACTCAAGATTTTGGGCCAGTCATGTGCTTCTCTTTTTACATGGATGGAAAGTTTCAAAGAAGGTATAGGCATTTTAGTGTGCACAGGAGAGCCCAAAGACAAGCATAAATTTCCAAGTAAGATAATTTGTGTTTTTCAAATCTAAGTTGCATATAAATGAAGTAATTGGGAATGTAGTTGGCTCTTCTACAAAATCTTTAAAAATCATGTTGGGCTGGGGTTGTGGCTCAGAGGTAGACCGCTCACATAGTACTTGCGAGGCGCTGGGTTTGATCCTCAGCACCACATAAAAATAAATAAATAAAATGAAGGTACTGTGTTCAACTACAACTAAAAAATAAATACTAAAAAAATCATGTAATATATCAAATCATGAAACAGAACTGAATCCATATAGGTACATATGTGGTGTATGGATAATTGTACATTTTATCTAAATACATTTTTTGTTATAAACTGATTAAAATTTAATTTTTACACTGTCCAGCTTTATTATGTTTGAATCTTCTTTTTTTTTTTTTGCAGTAAAGGATTTGTACAGTGCTTTTTAAATTAAGACAATCTAAAACAAACTTGATTTAAAATTAATTTCCTTTACTTTCACTTTCTATGAGTTAATATAAAATGATGAGTTAAAAAAATGATTGAGTTGTGTGAAAATGACACAAATGTAAAATATTCTAGCTAATAGATATTTGAACGTTGGACTATTCTGAGGAAGCACTCTATATTAACTTTTTTAAAAAGTAGGCTACTAGATAATATATTACAATTAAAGAAAATTTCTTTTTGGTTTCAGTTAACAGTTATCTATAAAACAGTAAATTAGGTCAATCAAATCTAACATATCTTGTAGATTTTTCTTCTGCACTAAGCAGTGTTTTGTGTGCAGTTCCATTTGTATCTTAAATAACTGAACACTGCCATGAATTTAAAATATGGGTTTCAGTAAAACTTTTGGAGCATTTCATAATGAATATTATCTATTTTTGTAGAACATCAAAGGGAACAGTTTCGTTGTTTACAAGCGCTCAGTTGGCTTACCAGTGCTGACCTTCTTGCTGCAATAATCAGTTCTATGGCCGAGTTACAAGAAGTCATTAGTAAAACAGGTATGATTTCCTCTTTTATGTCCTTGCAAATGTACTTAAAAGCAAATGTCCAGAAATTTTTTATGGTACAATGTCTAGTAAACTATGTAGGAAGAAAATATATTGGTTTTTATCTTTTTTTTATTCAGTAACAGAGAGATTGTTAAATCCATATGTAATGCTATAATAAATTAATGTAAATTTATTTTAAAAATTTTTAAATTTATTTCTGAGTTTTAGGTGGACACGATATCTTTATTTTATTTTTATGTGGTGCTGAGGGTTGAACCCAGTGTCCCATGCATGCTAGGTGAGCACTCTAACACTGCGCTACAACCCCAGCCCCAAATTAATGTAAATTTAAATGGTTAATTTTGTCTTTATTTATGGAGGAAATTAAGTGACATTTTTTGACAAATATATCTACCTCATTTTTTTCCCTTTGTGATCTGGCTTTTGATTTTTTTAGTTAAATAATACAGCAGTTTTCTTTAAATTGTTTTGACCTTTATTCTTTTCTACTTCTGTAAATTTAAGAAGCTTGAATAGTAATTGAGCCAGTAGAAAAATTTTCTATCTCATTTGGTGAGTTTTTAATTTTGTCTAATTTATTTTAGATAGAGATATTTGGAATAGTCTGTGCCTTTCTTCCAGGTATAGAACCAATAATCAGTGATTCCCAAAGGTCTAAAATTCAAGTTTATTTTTTCATGACTCAGATTTTAGATATGTTTGCATGAAAGGTTTGATGAAAACTAGTTTCTCTGTGATGGAAGTAATGTTGACATACAGTTATGGGTTAAGCTGTGTCATTGGACTAATTAAGATAATTTCAGATTCATTAGTAGTAAAAAAATAATGTAATCTTGTTTAAGACTTTTCTGCTTAATGAAATGTGTAAGCATCAACTAAATGACAATGTGGGGTATAATTTAATTCTTGAGACAATACTATGTAAATATGAATTATTCATTGTGATTTTAAGGGACAGGGGTGTAATTCAGTGGTAGAGCTCTTGCCTAGCATGTGCAAGTCCTTGGGTTCAATCCTAATACTTGAAAAAAATAAAATAAAAAATGTGGATTCTGGAGCTGGACTGCTGGATAGGGATCCTGGTTCTGGCACTCATTGTGATTTCAAGTATCTGAAACTAGGTTCTTCTAGTAGGAAACTTATGACTCACAGATTATTTTTAAGTGTGGCCATTGATGTTGGTAAGAGATGTGTAGATTTAATGTATTGTCAAAACCTTAAAATACTGGGTTTGGGGTCTGAAATAAATATCTAAATTATTTTAAGAATTTATATATTGTATTACAAGTTCAAGGCAAAACACTAGCATTTTTTTTTAATTTTTAGTTGTAGATGGACACAATACCTTTTATTTATTTTTATGTGGTTTTGAGGATCAAACCCAGTGCCTTACACATGCTAGACAGGTGCTCTACCATTGAGTCACAACTCTAGCCCAACACTAGCATTCTTGAAAGGACTTAATAGTTTGGGGTTTAGCTTAATAACCAAATGGTTTGTATTAGCTATATTTTTATACATATGTAGATACTCAAAAGCAGATTGTTTTTTAAAGCTATAATCTTCTTTATATTATTAATTTACTTGATGTATTTTTTTATTTTTACTGTCCTATATATACTTTAGGAGATAAATGAAAAATATGTGAATTGTTTAGTCCCTCTAGAAAATATACAAATGATTATGAAACAAAAATGACAACTTATTCGTAACTTCAGGCAGAATATAATTAAGGCTGGGATAGGAAGTGCAGGCTTTAAATGTTGTAAGAATCTGTATGAGGTGCAGCTTAGTGTGGGTTATGAGTATAGGGGGGGGTCTTCAGGAAGAAACAAGTGATTTAGCTGGGTCTGATCAGACTGGAAATTCATGCTTAGCAGGCTTAGGTTATAGATAATGAATAACAAAGGATATTTTTATAATATCCCTGTTGGAGTGGGGAGTATATCATTAGCTCATTATCAGATTGTAGAGGTTTTTATAAAATTAGGCAGTAATTCCTCCTGAATACATTCCAAAAATGGTTCCTTGAAATATTTTTAAAGTTAAAGATCTTGGCACCGTAATTATTAAGCCCAATATGTATAGGTAAGACCTATCAAGTAGAAGATAGAGTAAGAATGGTGTCTTTAAGTCTTTAAGTGCTTGCCTGCCTCCAGGAACAGAGATGCTTTGTAGTTGTGCCTCTAATGGCTTGAGGATATAGCAAGTTCAGGGAAACTTATTTTTAGGAAAGATTTTAAAATGTTTGTTGGCTAAGAAGCACTACTTAAGGGGAGAAGTGATTGTCACTCAGAGGGAAGGAATAATTGATGATAGTATCAGAGTCCTAAGGAATATTGGAAAGAACATGGTCTGGATAGGTATTATCTGAGTATTATTGAACCAGTACAAATACTATCAGTGTGGACCTTACTTGACCATTTGGGATTATAGAATAATTGGTCAAACATGATGAAGGACTTATATATTTTTCAGGTCATTAGTTTTCATTTTTAAGTATATTCTAGCAGTAGAAATTTCAGATATTTTAGTAGAAAGGATGGGAACATATTTTTAGACAGTTTAAGATAAATGAATGGTTATCTGTAGATAATGAGAGTAATTAATGTAAGTAAAGCCATAATAGCTTATATAATTATGTTATTTACAACTTAAGTGTATGAATAACCTAACTAGGTAAAAATTATTGAGAGAGTAAAGAGCATTAGCTTTTAACAAATATTTGATTTTGTATCCTTCTCTGGTAATTATCAGTTGTGTGAAATCGGGCAAGTTTTTTAAACTTACTAGGTTTCAGTTTTTTTACTTGTAAATGAAGATAGGGTCTTCTTCCTGGATGTTTAGTGAAATAATGCTTATTGAACATGTTGTACAGTACCTGGCATATAGTGGTTACTGAAACAATATTGCTCCTGTACTAACAATTGCACCATGAAAATAGCGTATTTCATTAATGGATACCCATATGCACACAGACACATTTATACAGATTTAGGCTATTAATTTTCTATCCTAAAATTGTTCTAGAGCTTTTTAGGGAGGCAATTCTTTAGGGGTAGGAAGGAATTTTCCTGACCTTGGATATTGGTTTGGATGCTAGCTTATGTGACCTTGGACAAGTGTTTTAAAATTATATGTTCCTCAATTTCTTTATCTGTAAAACAGGAGTATCAACTATCTAATAGAGTCATTTGGAAGACTGAATTAATTTGTATAGAGCTTTGAATAGTCTTTGTTTATCAGTGTGCTTACTTTGTTTAGTTAAAATGTTGGTCATGGGCTGGGGTTTTAGCTCAGAGGTAGAGCTCTTGCCTTGTACATGCGAGAGCCTGAGTTCAATCCTCAGCACCACATAAAAATAAATAAGTGAAGTAAAGATATTGTGTTTAACTATAACTCAAAAATAAATATTAAAAAAGTATTTAAAATGTTGGTCATTATTAATATATCAACTAAATGATAACAAAGAATTTTCATAAAATTTTGGAGTAAATTGAGTGAAAAAACATTGGTTATCTTAAAATGTCAAGACATTTTACATATTACACATAGCTCTAACTTTTAAAAAAAATCTTTGTTATGAATTAACTCTATAAAGATTAAAAAGAAATTCCTTCCTCTGAATAGAGTGACATTGTATGTTTGGGGAGGTGTCTTAATTAATAAAGAAGACATCTTTGTCTTCTTTATTAATTAATAGAAGATTCCGTTTAAAATAGCTTAATCAAGTAGTTTTTTTTTTCCAATTTAAGTAATAGGCAGTCTAGAGGTATGTAGGAATCTAGACTGTCTTTCCTCTCTGTAAACCTTAGCATTTTCATATTTGTGCCTCCTAATTTTAAGCTGTCTGCCCTACTTTCAGGCATCAGGATTGTGTTTGGGCAGGAAGGAAAAAGGTAAAGGTAAAATGAAAACACATTCATAGATTATTGGTGGGAGTGACAGTGATGCAGCTACTTTGGAAAAACAGTCTGGCAGTTTCTTAAAATGTTCAATAAGGACTTATTATGTGAGCTAACAGTTCCAATCCTCGTATATATCCAAGAGAAATGAAGACATATACCCACACAAAAACTCGAGCACAAATGTTTATAGCAGCAATATGCTTAATAGTTTAAAAAACAAAAATAAACCAAATGTTCCTGAACTGATGAATGGACAGGTATCCAAATGATGAAATTTTATTAGGCCATAAAAAGGAATGAAGTTAGTGGTATGTGCTACAATATGGATGAGCCTTGGAAGCATTAATCCAAAAGAAAGAAGCTAGTCACAATAGATTGTACGTTGAATGATTCCATTTGTTTTGAAATGTCCAGAATATACAAATTTAAAACCAGAGAGTAAATTAGTGGTTGTCTAAGACTAGGAAGGCAGCATGGGAAGTAACAGTTAATGGAGATGGAAGTTTTTGGGGCGATAAAATGTTATAAAATTGATTGTAGTATGATGATTGCATAACTCTGTAAATGTACTAAAACCATCGATTTGTACACTTTAGATGGATAAATTGAATCGTGAGTTAATTATATTTCAAGAAAGTTGTTAAAAATATGAAGGCAGGTGGTTGTTGAGTTTATCTTTATGTATCTGGAAGGCAAAAGCCTTCCCTAAAGTTTACCAAGTAGGATTTTGTTTCTTTGACCTGAATTGGGTTACATAGTTATTCCTAGATGCTAGCTATAAATTAGCAGAAGAAAAGGAAAGGTTTTGTGGTTGGGTCATATTCCTTAATCAACAATGTCTGCAATAGAGAGGATTTATGTTTTTAAAAAGCAAACCTTGCCTATTATCTCCATATTTACTACCTTCTCCACATTATTAGAGAAAGCTGGTTAATTCTGAGAACTTGAAAAAAATCACCGAAGAATGACATAACAAAATTTTTTATCATTCAAATCACTCAGAAATAGTTACTGATAACACATATTTTCCTGTGTGTTCTTTCAGTCTGTCTTTCCTTCTTTCTTCATTTTGTTCCTCTTTCCCCTTCTCCTTTTAAACCACTTAAAATGTCAGGACTACATGTTGATAAACATCACTGTGGCTTTTTATTTTTTTAGCCTCAGAAAATTGTGGTATATGTATGGCAATACCAAGTAGTAGCTTTTTAAGTATGCTAAATAATAACTGCAAAATAAAACATAAATAACTGCATTGCTTCTTGTATAATCTTTATTCTAATATTAAAATAATTAATAAATTAATTCAGCAAGTAATTATTTTTAAAAATTAGTTCTTATCCTTTCACAAGTAGTAGAGTAGTCCTTTATAGCCATGAAAACATTTTTCTTAATTAGCTAAAGCTGAAAAAATAGGTGCTCATTTATTTAGTGTGAATTCTGAATTATATGCCTACTATTTGCTAGGAAAAGAAATTTAAACATGTTGGCTATGCAGTATAATACTGATTAGAAACTTAGTCTTTAAAGTTGAATCTGAGCTCCATTTCTTACTATTTTCCTGACACTGGTGAATTACTTAATTCTTTAAAACCTCAATATCCCCATTTGTACAATTTGGCTAATAAAAGTTCCTAGTTAGAAGTATAACCTGCTTAGCCAAGTCCTTCGTATATGTAAATGTCCTATAAATGTCCGTTGTTTTAATCTCTTTCTTGTGCTTGAGTCTCTTTGGAACTAGGATATTACTTTTCACCTTTTCATGAAAGTAGAAGTTCTGTAATGGTAGCTTGAATTCATTGCTCAGAAAGTGCTAAAGGTGGTTGCCTCTGTTACCTTCTTAAACTTTGATGATGTATTTATAGGCAGTGGGCAAAGACCCCAGTTTCCATGTTGCCACTGTAAATACTGGACAGGTGGCAACCTTCTTGCTTTCATTATAGTGTTTGCCCACTTGAGATAAATTACCTCTTCTAGGTATCCAAATGGTGTGCCTGCAAGAGATCATTTACCTCAAACAGGGGAGAATGTTACTTCCACAGAAGGGCTGAGACATCAATCATTATGGGAATAAAGAACCCTTTGAATAGCTGAACTTTTTCATATGAGTGGTCTAAACTAAAATTTTAAAGATAGAAACAAATGTGCAGATTTGTTTTGAAATATCTCTGAACAAGAGTAGATGGATATAAGTAGAATGTTAATACATTTTTTTACTCATTTCCTTTATAATTGAATCCTAATTATATAGAAGATAAATGACCCAAATGTACCCTTGCAAGTACTACTCAGAACTTTCTTTCATTGCATACTTCAGCTTTCTAGAGGTCATAGCTACTCATTCAAGCTAACTTGTGTTCAGTTTAAGAATGACATTTCATAATCAGGAGGTTCAAAGCAGTAAGAAAGGATTTTGTATTAATAGGCAATTACTGGTAAATATTTAAAAGCTTTAAGGCTTTATTGAAACGTAAAAAATAATAAAAATATCCTTGCTACTTACTAGCATGGTCCATGTTACAACATCATCTATGTCATCTGGGAATGTGTTACAAATGCATAATTTCAGTCCCCACTTCAGACTTACTTACTCAATAAGAATCTGCATTTTAGCAAAATCCTTAGGTGATTTTTATGTACAATGCAGTTTGAGGAGAAGTGACTTAGAGAATTTCATTATTTACTTAACTACCCTCATATCTGAAATATAAATAAGCACAATCTGACCAGTTATTATTTTTGCTGTTGAGCTATGACTCTCCATATTGAAGAGCCATATTTAATTTACTAAATTAAAAAAATTATGATCTTTTATTATGACTTTTGAGTTTTTTGTATTTATTCAGACATTTCATTGTAAAACATTTCAAACATATGGAGAAACTGAAAGAATTTCATAATGAACAAATTTTGTTTTTTAAATTAAATTTGTTGCCTATCATAATTTTTTTTATAGGATGACCTTTTTTTATTTTTAATTTATTTTTATGTGGTGCTGAGGATCGAACCCAGGGCCTCACGTGTGCGTGGCAAGTGCTCTATCACTGAGCCACAACCCCAGCCACCTATCATAATTTAAAAATAATTTTTTTTTTAGTTATAAGTGGACACAGTATCGTTGTTTTATTTATTTATTTTATGTGGTGCTAAGGATCAAACCCACTGCCTCAGGCATGCAAGGAAAGTGCTCAATTACCGAGCTACAACCCCAGCCTCCTACCTATCATAATTTTTAAGAACGATTTTTAAGTGGATAATTTATCCTTGAAATTGCTTCTGTTTTAAGTTTCATTGTCACATCTTTTTTTTTTTTTTTTGAGAGAGAGAGAGAGAGAGAGAGAGAGAGAGAGAGAGAGAGAGAGAGAATCTTTTTTTTTTTTTTTAATAGATGAACACAACACAATGCCTTTATTTTTTTTTACGTGGTGCTGAGAATCAAACCCTAGTCCCGCCCGTGCTAGGTGAGCGCTCTACCGCTGAGCCACAATCCCAGCCCCTCATTGTCACATCTTTTATAGAATATATTTATTAATGCAGTTACAAAATAATGTACAAAACCAAAATGTATTGTAGTTTTTGGGTATCTTCAAAGAGCCTGAAACCAATTTTTAGAAAGATTAAGTTGAATATTCAGATGCTATCTAACAAAGCAACATAGTTATCTTTTCAGGTTTTAATAAAAGAAAGAAAGAAAGAATTTCCCCTCAAATCTATACCAAAATATTACGTAAATATTTAGGAAAAAAATTTGCTACTGCCTTTTTCCAGAAAGAAAAATATGGCAGCTTATAATACTTGTAAAGCATGACTATATAATATTCATTAAAGTTTAAGAAAAAAAGTTGGAAACAAATTCAAGCCAGGAATGACACTGAAAAAGTCAAGTGTGATGGCTTATAAACTTGTGATCAAATTTGGGTCTGAGGATTCAGTTGTCAATGATTTTTTTTGTTGTTGTTGCAGTTTTGTGGATTGAACTCGGGCTCCATTGAGCTATAGCCCCAGCAGTTGTTTACTTATTTATTTATTAGCAGCATCTTGTTGAATTGCTGAGGCTGTTCTTGAACTTGCAATCCTCCTGTGGCAGCCTTCTGAGTTGCTGGGATTATAGGCCTGTACCACAGCACCCAGACTGAAGTTCTTAATTAAAAAGGGATATTATGATAGAATGAACAACATTCTCAATAATAGACAAAGGACTTTCTGTCTTTTCTTTTTAAATCAGATATATTGGGGATATAATTTACATGCAATGAAACATACTCATTTAGTTATAAAATTGGATGAATTTTAAACATGTATATGTTACAGTGTGTGTAAGAAAATATATAGAATATTTTCTTCACCTGTTTTACAATCAGTTACCCATTACACCTAACTGATTTTTTTCTCTTACTTCAGTTTTGTTTACTCAAGACCTTCTTAATTTTCATAAAATTGGAGTTATACCTGCAAAGGAGTTTAACCAAACTGCACAGGTCAAGGGAACAGTCCTACTGCACTTCTTTTACTTTAGTTATTGCAATTTCTGGGGTTTTCAGAAACACATCACTTCAGTCCAGCTGGCTACAAGTTGGGGATTCATATAGGCTTCATCAGATTAGATAATATGTTAGAATAATGGATAGAACTTAGGAAACTTATATTTTATATCATAGTCTTACTATAGCAAAAGGGAACAAATAAAAAAAAAACAGTCCAAAGAAGAGATGCTTGGGTAAACACTGGGAGGGCTCCAATTATGAGTCTTCTATTGTTGACTGAAAGAGTTGCTGTGATATATGATAATACACATGAAGTTATTATCAAACCAGAAAGCTCTTTGGTGCTTCAGTGTCCAGAAATTTTTAATTGAAGCTTCATTATGTAGTGATAATCGATTAGATCATGGGTTGCATTGTTGAAATTCACCTTCAACTCCCTTCTCCTCTCTGAAGGTTGAGTTGATATATGGTTCAAGTACCCAGCCTTCTAGTCATATGATTGGTCTTTCTGGAATGACCAGCTCCTATCCTATGTCGTCGCATTAGCATAAACTATCAGATGTCCAGCATTAGTCATCTCACTAGTTTACACTATTTGGTGTGGCCTTTGAGACACCTTCCATGAATAATAAAGACACCCCAAATGCCCCAGAAATTCCAAGATTTTAGAAATTACCTCCCAGGAGCTGAGAAAAGGTCCACGTTTCTCTAGGTAAAGCCAAATTCCTTACTATACATCCAGTATGTGTTCTTGAATGTCAAATTCTTTGCTTAGCATGTTTGTGAGATTCATCTATGTTCCCTGTGACTGTAGTTTCTTTTTGTTCAAAATTGAGTAGTATTTCATCCTATGGCTATACCAAAACTTATTTACCCATTACTTATTGATGGACATTAGAGTTGTATCTCCTTTCATATTTATTTGCTTATACTTATTTTGCTTGTATAAAACAAAAATAGGAAGGGAATTGATGTTGAAATGATGTTGTTTTTCCAATAGTAATAGTTATCTATTGTTGCTTAAATAAGTAGATAAAGATGCATTATTTTAAAAGAACTTGAGTACTTATCAAAAATATTTTTAGATCAATTATGTATGCAACTAATAACAGCTTTATCACATAGCTCTTCTCACAGTGACAGAAAATGAAAATATTTTCAATTTTAACTTATATACATATTTAAATTATAGAAAATTATGATAGGTATAAGGTCTGTGTTACAATAAGTAATTTATGTGACAGAAAATGGGTAGAATTATGAAATTTTGGAGAAGACAAATGAGATAAAATTTCTGATTGTTTAAGAACTTATTTTTAAAAAATGGATGATGATAAGGGAAAAATCTTCAAAATATTTAGATTCTCTATATTTAGAAGAGGGATATATGACTTAAAAAAATACCAACATTTACAACATACCATAAATAATATGCTTTACAACTAGTTAAACATATGATAAGAATTTTTAGATGTCAAAGATATATGAGGGCTTACATATTAGATTTGGGGTAACAAATTTCCATAGTCTTTGCCTAGAATAACACAGATTTATTCTTAGAGTTCTGGTGATCACAAGATTGAAGTAAGTCTTATTGGACTAAAAGGAAGGTGTTGGCAGGGCTGTGTTCTTTTGTGAGGCTGTGGGGATGAGCCTGTTTGCTTTTCTAGCACCTAAAGGCGATCTGCATTCTTTAGTTTATTTGTGGCCCTTAGTCCCATCTTATTGAGCAGCATAGCATCAGATCTTTCTCTGACTCCAACCTCTTCTGCTTTCCTTTTCTGCCTTATAGAACTCTGATGATTACATTGGGTCTATTGTCATAATACAGAAGAATCTCCTACTTTAACAGCAGATTAGCAACCTTAATTCTGTCTCACTATCATAGCATTTTCATAGGTTCTAGGGATTAGGATGTAGACCTCTTTGGAGAGGCCATTCTTCTGCCTATTATAATATTCATAGCTTTAAAAAATGATGTATGTTAGAGAACAAGTTTGAAGACCACTGACTGACTTGTTCTTGCTTTGGCATTTGACATTGTTGATCACTTCTTTTTCTGGATTCCATGATGTCATGCCTGTTTCTCCCTCTTCCATTCAGATACTGTTCTTCATGGACTCTTCTTGAGCCTGTCCTTCCAACATGTGTGTGTCCTATGATTCTTTCTTTAGCTATCCTTTTTACGCCTTGTATTCCATAGAGGATCCATGTATAACTAGTGCTTTATTTACCATCTGTAAACTGATGACTCCCATATCTTATCTTTAACCCAGCTCTCTACCTTAAACTTAAAGCCTGTGTACCTAGTTGACTATGGACATCCTAAAAAGACCTCAAATTCAGCTTATTCAAAATTTTACTCCTGCAAATGCCATGATTTTGTCATTTTTTAGTGCTGTGTAATATTCCATTGTGTATAAATGCCACATTTGCAGGGAAATGGATGGCATTAGAGCAGATTATGCTAAGTGAAGCTAGCCAGTCCCTAAAAAACAAAGGCCAAAATGTCTTCTTTGATATAAGGAGAGCAACTAAGAACAGAGCAGGGAGGAAGAGCATGAGGAAAAGATTAACATTAAACAGGGACGAGAGGTGGGAGGGAAAGCGAGAGAGAAGGGAAATTGCATGGAAATGGAAGGAGACCCTCATTGTTATACAAAATTACATATAAGAGGTTGTGAGGGGAAAGGGAAAAAAACAAGGGAGAGAATTGAATTACAGCAGATGGGTATAGAGAGAGAAGATGGGAGGGGAGGAGAGGGGGGATAGTAGAGGATAGGAAAGGTAGCAGAATACAACAGTCACTAATATGGCATTATGTAAAAACGTGGATGTGTAACTGATGTGATTCTGCCATCTGTATTTGGGGTAAAAATGGGAGTTCATAACCCACTTGAATCAAATGTATGAAATATGATATGTCAAGAGCTTTGTAATGTTGTGAACAACCAATAAAAAATAATAAAAAAATTTTACTCCTCTTTTTAATTCTAAAACTTCCCCTTGAAAATGCTTTTTGTAATTGGCATGACCATCCACTAAATAGTACCAAAAATAAAAACTTAAGAGTTGCTATAACTTATATTCTTACTCTTACTCTCTGTATTTTACATTTCTATTGGTCTACTTTCTGTCTCAGTCCTTTTGCTTTTGTCTTACCTCTGTGTTTTTTTTCTGTGTGTGCGTGTGTGTATGTGTGTGTTACTTTTTAGCCTACTAATAGGCATCCACTCTTAGATGCAACTTCCTTTTATTCCTTTCTTCACTCTTCTCTCTGTTTCTGCAAAGAAGTAATTTGGAGCATTATAAAGCATTGAAGAATATGAGGAAGTTAATTTAAATTTCATTTAGTTTCCCTATTTAAGAAGATGATTAATATTCAATATTTATATCAAGTTGTTTTATGTGTACTTTAATACAAAGGAATATACACAATTTTTAATTGCTTCTCTCACACTTTTAAATGACTACAGTTACATCTCATTAGGTTTGGTAAGGGTTGAATTAGTTAATGCATTTAAGCAGTGCCATGGTCTGTTGCTTATCTTTGTCTTCAGTATCAGTAATATTCCCTGTTCCTTACTGTATGAATTAACTGTCCAGCTAGGTATATAAGACCCATGATGTGATTCTCATGTTTCTACAGTCTCACTTATCAGTACTTTCAATAATAAACCCACAACTCTGCCAAACTGAACTAATCATTTTTCTAGATGTGAGATACCCTATATGTCTCCAAACATGGAACAAACTTTTTTCCTGCTACTAAACTTGAAGAGGAAATTATTATATGGATTATCATATTGGAAATATTAAAACATCATAGTTTCTATCTTTAAAAGCAACTTCATAGAAGATGAAGAAGTTTTGCTCACATTGTGTTACTCACATTGATCTTCGGTAAAATCTGAGAGCATGATACTGTATTTGTAGTTCTTTGACTAAACTAGCCCAGGTATGTCGTTTTCTTTTTTATTAAATTTGACAGAGGCAGAGGCTCAGAAATATGGACCTATGATTGGGTAGTTATATTCCTTAGACAAGGTGTTTCCCAACTGGAGGTGTTCATAGAACCCTTCTCAAAGGAGTCCATGGACGGTAGGTATTCAGGAAGGGAAGGACAGTCTGTGGATTCTTAGATGGAAAAAAAAATTGTATCTTATTTTGCAAAACACTAACTCAACTTTGGCATTTCCTTCAATTGTGAATGGTGATGACAGACCATGATAGTATTATCAACAGAGTGATATTACTCATAGAAACCACAGATATTTTATATCATATAACAATTGCAGCTCAGTGTTTAAATTCACCTTTATTAATCAGCATGAGACCCACTACATATACCGCAAGTTATTATTATGTTCTCATATACAGATGAATGCTGGTGCAGTATAGTGAGCCAAGTTAAAGGACAAAACTGCACCTAGTAGTTGTTCATCTGTCAAAGAAAGGTTATATGTTTTTTTTCTGTCTGTTGCTTTCTAGCATTCCATAAAAACATGATTCTCTGTTATTTTCCTTGAAAGAGCAACCTATAGGCACCTGGAAATAATTCGGAACTAATTTAAAAGAGTTACTGTAATTACCTTTACCTTTATAGTATCAAATTTGAACCATATATTCACAATCTTTTTTTTTCCATTACAAATTGTATTGAATATTTTCACCTAGGCAAAGATGAACTCATAGACTTTAGGATAAAAAACTTAAGTACAATAGGTTTTGAATTTAAAAGTATTGGAGAATTCTGTTATTTTTTGAGAGAAGCTTACAACTTTATAAAGTGAACTGTGGAAGTTTTAATTATATTTGTAGTAGTATGTGAGTGTAAATCAGGATTTTTATCATTTTTCAATATTAAAAAATGAGAAATTATCTGATGTCCAACATGATGTATATGATGCCTATGGAAGACCACTCCATAGGTTTAGCATTCTTAGTTTATCTAAGCAACAACAATCACTGTGCTATGTCTTTTTAAAATCAACCTTTATATATTTATATATATTTATATTTATCTTTTATATATTATCTTATATTTAAAGGATTAATAATCAAATATAAAATATTTGATAGCCATATTTTAGTAAAATTTGTTTCACTTGAATTCCACATATTTTAATTCATGGCTTTAGAATGATTATTTTGAGCAGGGAAGGCTAGATTCTACTAGAGTATGAGAGGTGCCCACAGCTCAGAAATGATTAAGACCTCTGCTTTCTTTATTATCCCAAATATTAGTTGTTAAGATATGATTTTGGATGGCCCTATTTAGATACTTATACCTATAAATTGTCTGATAGAAACAAGAACTATTGAGTCTTTAAAATTTTTTTTTTTTAGGTGTAGATGGACACAATAGCTTTATTTTATTTATTTTTATGTGGTACTATGGATGGAACTCAGAAGTGCTAGGCAAGCACTGTACCACTGAGCTACAACCCCAGCCCCAATTACTGAGTCTTAATCAGTGTTATGGGTCCCCTGTCCCCATTGCTCAACACAGTCTTTCCATATATATGAGATACTCAATAGTTACCCGTTTAATGAATTAATGAAGAAGGCACTACATAGTGCTTTACTTAATTTTAATTTAATTTAACTCAATATTATTATTATTTTTTAGTGGTACTGGGGAATTAACCCAGGGCACTCTACCACTGAATTACAATTTTAACACTTTTTATTTTTATTTTGAGACAAGGTCTTGCTAAGTTGTCCAGTCTGGCAAAGATCTTAGGATCTTTCTGCCTCAGCCTTCTGAGTCATGAGATTACAGGCCTGTGCCTCTGCACTTGGTTTATGTAGAACTTTTGGAAATAGTTTTATTATTTCTATAAAAGTGCTTGTGCTTAGTGTAAATCCTTCAGATAGTACTGAAATCTGCACAGAAGAAATGAAAATCACTAGAGTTATCCTTATTCATTCTTAACATTTGGATGATTTCTACAAATATTCCATACCTGTGTGCAAACATATGCACACAAACACACAAAATCTACATGCCATCATGTGTCATTGTAGTTTTTTTCCCCCTTAGTTAATGGATAATGAATGTCTTTCCATGTCAGTAATGTAAATCTATATCATTAATTGTATATAATTAAGATATTGCACTGCATATGTATTATAATTTACTCAGAAAATCTGTTGATACTGATGTTTCTTATTTTTCACTATTTTAAACAATACCATAATAAACTATGCTATAGTTAATATATTTATTCATAAACAAGTTTGACTTGTGCAATTATTTTCTTGACTCAATTCTTAAGAAATGGGATTATATATTTTACATTTAGCAAAATATTTTCTTTCATAAAAGTTGCTCTATACTACATATGAACAATACTTACTGAGAGTTCTGGATTTCCCATAACACATTTGGCAAACAAAGTTTTGATAGTCTTTTCATCTTGACTAATGTGAAAGGCAAAAGACACCATATTATTACTTATTTCTATGATTTTATTATTAGGTTGCATATCTTTTCATTTGTTTTCAGTTCATTCATATTCTTTTACAAATTATACCATCATGTTTTTTATTTAGATATGTATATATTTGTTTCTTGTAGAATTATAAAGAATAAAAGCTTATCATATAGTCATTTATATTGTCACTTTGCCATTTATAACACAGATAGTTTTTCTAGTTTCCATTTTAATTTTTTGTGGCATTTTATATAGTTAAAATTATTAATCATCTACTTATGATTTTTTATGGAGATGTACTATAGAAGAGCTACTTTTTTTTCTTTTTTTTTTGTGCCAAAGATTGAACTCAGGGGAATTTAACTACTGAGCTACATCCCCAGTCCTATTTTGTATTTTACTTAGAGACAGGGTCTCACTGAGTTGCTTAGGGCCTCCCTAAGTTGCTGAGGCTGGCTTTGAACTCAAGATCCTCCTGCCTCAGCCTCCTGAGCCACTGAGATTATAGGAGTTCACCATTGCACTTAGCAGGCTGGCCATTCCTTTTTTTTAAATTTTAAATTTGTTTTAATTAGTTATACATGATACTAATTTGCCACTTTTTTATATTAACCTAATACAGTTGTATTGGTTGTGATTTAATTCCTCCTGGTTGAATATCTTTATTTTAAAAGGATATATATGAAAGTCATTCAAACTTGATTTAAAAGAAAGTGACAAGATACAAATAATATTTGTATATATTAGAAATGAAGTAGATAAGTATATTGCTTATATTTATTTTTTAATAATTTTTATTTTTTAATAATTTTACTTAGTTATACATGACAGTAGAATGCATTTATGCACTTCGATATATTATACATAGATGGTATATAATTTCTCATTTTTCTCAGTGTACATGTTGCAGAATCATATTTTTCATGTAGTCACATATACACATACAGTAATAATGCCTGTTTCATTCTACTATCTTTCCTATCCCACATCCCCTCTCCTCCCCTCCTATCACTTCCCTCTACATAATCTAAGGTAACACTATTCTCCCTAGTGCCTCCTACCTTATTGTGAATTAGCATCTGCATATTAGAGAAAACATTTGGCCTTTGGTTTTGTGGGATTGGCTTATTTTGCTTAGCATCATATTCTCTAACTCCAACCATTTACCTGCAAATGCCATAATTTCACTCTTCTTTAAAGCTGAATAATATTCCATTGAGTATATATACCACATTTTCTTTATCCATTCATCTATTCAAGGTCACCTAGGTTAGTTCCATAGTCTAGCTGTTGTAAATTGAGCAGCTATAAACATTGATGTGGCTGTGTCACTATAGTATGCTGATTTTAAGTCCTTTGGGTATAAACCAAGGGGTGGGATAGCTGGGTCAAATGGTGGTTCCATTCCCAGTTTTCTGAGGAATCTCCATACTGCTTTCCATAGTGGTTACACCAATTTACAGTCTCAGCAGCAATTATGAGTGTGCCTTTTTCACCACATCCTTGCCAATATTTATTGTTGCCTATATTCTTGATCATTGCCATTCTGACAAGAGTGAGATGAAATCTTAGAGTAGTTTTGATTTGCATTTCTCTAATTGCTATAGATGTTGTACACTTTTTTCATATATTTGTTGATTAATTACATTTCTTCTTCTGTGAAGTGTCTGTTCAGTTTCTTAGCCCATTTATTGATTGGGTTATTTGTTTTTTTTTTGGTGTTAAGGTTTTTGAGTGCTTTTTATAATCTAGAAATTTAATGCTTTATCAGAGGTGGATGTGGTAAAGATTTTCTCCCAATCTGTAGGCTCTCTCTTCATGATATTAATTGTTTCCTTTGCTGGGGAGAAGCTTTTTAATTTGAATACATCCCATTTATTGATTCTTGATTTTACTTCTTGTACTTTAGGAGTCTTGTTAAGGGAGCCAGATCCTAGGCCGATGTGCTGAAGATTTGGGCCCATTTTTTCTTCTATTAAGTGCAGGGTCTCTGTTCTAGTGCGTATGTCTTTGATCCACTTTGAGTTGATTTTTGTGCAGGGTGAGAGAGAGAGATTTAATTTCATTTTGCTACATATGGATTTCCAGTTTTGCCAGCACCATTTGTTGAATAGGCTATCTTTTCTACAGTGAATATTTTTGGCACCCTTGTCTAGTATGAGATAACCATATTTATGTGGGTTTGTCTTTATGTCCTCTATTCTGTGCCATTGGTCTACAAGTCTATTTTGGTGCCTATACTGTGCCGTTTTTATTACTATAGCTCTATAGTATAGTTTAAGGTCTGGTATTGTGATGCCTCCTGCTTCACTTTTCTTGCTAAGGATTATTTTAGCTATCCTGGGTCTCTTATTTTTTCAAATAAATTTCATGATTGCCTTTTCTATTTCTATAAAGAATGTCATTGGGATTTTAATAGGAATTGCATTAAATCTGTATAATGCTTTTGGTAGTATATCCATTTTGACAATATTAATTCTGCCTATCCAGGAGCATGGGAGAGCTTTCCATCTTCTAAGGTTTTCTTCAGTCTTTTTGTTTAGTGTTCCGTAGTTTTCATTGTAGAGGTTTTTCACCTCTTGATTGATTCCTAAGGGATTTTATTTCATTTTTTTGAGGCTATTGTGAATGGAGTAGTTTTCCTAATTTCTCTTTCAGTGGATTCATCGCAGATGTATAGGAATGTGTTTGATTTATGGGTGTTGATTTTATATCCTCATACTTTGCTGAATTTATTTGTTCTAGAAATTTTCTGATGGATTTTTTTTTCATTTTCTAGATATAGAATCATTTCATCAGCAAATAGTGATAGTTTGAGTTCTTCTTTATGAATTTGTATCCCTTTCATTTCTTTCTTTTGTCTAATTGCTCTGGCTGGAGTTTCAAGGATGATGTTGAATAAAAATGGTGAGGGCTGGGGTTGTGGCTCAGTGGTAGAGTGCTTGCCTAGCATGTGTAAGTCCCTGGATTCGATCCCCAGCACCACATACAACTAAATAAACAAAATAAAGGTATTGTTTTCATCTGCAACTAAAAAACATTAAAAAATTCCATGGTGATGTAATACATAAAACTATAGCATATGAGACAGGAAGGAGGTCTGGGGGTATAGCTCAGTAGTAGACCACTTGACTTCAATGTGTGAGGTCCTAGGTTCCATCCTCTCTGTACTACCAAAAAAATTTTAAAAAAATTGGAATCTGGAAAAAAATGGTAAAAGAGGACATCCTTGACTTCCTGTTTTTAGTGGAAATACTTTCATTTTTTTCTCCATTTAAAATATTGCTGGCCTTGGCTTTTACAATGTTGAGGTATGTTTCTACTATCCCTAGTTTTTCTAGTGTTTTGAACATGAAGGTGTGCTGTGTTTAGTCAAATGTTTTTTCTGCATCTATTGAGATGATCATGAGTCTTATTTTTAAGTCTATTAATATAATGAATTATGTTTATTGATTTCCATATGTTGAACCAACCCCGAATCCCTGGGATGAATCCCACTTGATCATGGTACGCTATCTTTTTAATATGTTTTTGTGTGTGATTTGCCGGAATTTTGTTGAGCATTTTTGCATCTATGTTCATCAAGGGTATTGGTCTGAAGTTTTCTTTTCTTGATGTGTCTTTGTTGGGTTTTGATATCAGGGCCATATTGCAGGCTGGCCTTTCTTCAGATTCTATTGCCCATATTTTAGTGTGTACTTTTCACATCAAATCTTGAATTTATCTGAAATTATTTTTGGTATAAATAGTAAGAAAATGATAAGGCTTTTTTACATCTATATGACCAGCTAGTGCCAACGTTTTTTATTTTATCAGTCATTCCTTTCCCTAATTAAGATATGCCATTAATCATTCATTAAGTTATAAGTACTTGGATCTATTGCCTGTCTCTCTGTTCACTTTATGGGTCTCCTATCTCTTCTAGTACCAGTGTCATACTGTTCTTTCCCAGGAGTGTAAATCTTTATGTACTTTTACTTTTTTTTTTTTTTTACAGTTTTTAATTTTTTTAATAGATCACTGCTTTGAAGCACATTGCAATGATTTGGTCCAAAGTTTGAAAACTGATCTCCATGTTCACATTTCTCAATTTTTTTTAGTAGTTTAGAGACACAAGCATAGCTTTTGAACACAAGGAATTCTTGAAGGTTGTGTTGTGTTGAAGTCACTAGAAAAGTGTTGCATATAAATAAGAGATAATAGTGAAAGACGTTCCTTGGAAAATAATCAGGGACTAACTAGATTTTTAGACCTTTTTAGCTATGTTTAAGAAGTTTGAATTTATTCCTGTATCTGAAGAGAGTCACTAAGGCTTAAAATCAGAGGGTATGACAAGATCTTATTTGTCATTCTGTCCACAGTGTGGAGGATGGAATAAAGAGGGAAACACTGGAGAAGAATAGAAAGACTCTTGCAATAATGTAGGTGAGATGTGACCTTGATCACAGGGAAAATTGAAAAGATTGGAGAAATGTTAAGGACAAAATGTGGGGACTGTGGCAAGGGAGATGGAGATGTAAAAGATTATAAAATGTTACCAAATGTAGACGTGAGCCAGAATTTAATGCAGTTAACAGTTTATGTTGCTCATACTACTGACCTCTGAACATTACTCATTATTATTATTAATATTATTATACCTATTATTGTTAACACTATTTATTACTTTTTTTTGGTTAAAGGACTGTTTCCCAATCTTTTTATGAATATTTAGAACTCTGTTTTACTTGTTATTGATTCTTTTTACTTGTACATGACAATAGAATTCATTTTGATATAATTTTAAAAGCATGAAATATAATTTGTTCTAATTTAGTCCCAAGTACTTCCCCTTTGCCTCCTGGACTGTTTCTCCCTGTTCCCTTCCCTCTATTGTACTGATCCAGATTTTTGTTTTTAATTAGTATCTTGTGGATGTACATGATGGTGAGGCTCACTGTGGTATATTCATATATATATATATATATATATGAATGAAAGTACATAGGAAAGATTGATCCATTGTCTTTCCCTAGCCCATCCTTCTTCCCTTCCCTTTATTCTACTTTGTCTACTCCATCAGTTTTTCTTCTATTCTTTTTTTAAAATTCCCTCCTTTATTTTGGATTAGCTTCTGCATATCAGAGAAAACATTAAACCTATGAATTTTGGGGACTGGCTTATTTTACTTAGTATGATAGTCTTCAGTTTTATCCATTTACCAGCAAATTCCATAAGGTCATTCTTTTTTATAGCTGAGTAATACTCTATTGTGTATATATACCACATTTTCTTTATTCGTTCATCTGTTGAAGGGCACCTAGGTTGGCTCCATAGCTTAGCTATTTGAATTGTGCTGCTAAAAACATTGATATGGCTGTGTCACTGTAGTATGCTGATTTAAAATCCTTTGGATATATAATGAGGAGTGGGATAGCTGGGTCAAATGGTGGTACCATTCCTAGGTTTTTGAGGAATCTCCATACTGCTTTCCAGAGTGGTTGTACCATTTGCAGTCCTACCAGCAATATATGAGTGAATCTCTTGTTAAGAAAGTTAGTTCCTTAGTCGACATGTTGGCATGTTGGGCCTACATTTTCTTCTAGTAGGCCCATGGTTTCTGGTTTAATTTCTTGCACTTTGAGTTGAGTTTTGTATAGGGTAAAAGATAAGGGTTAAATTTCATTCTACAACATATGTATTTCCATTTTTCCTAGCACCATTTGTTGAAGAGGCTATCTTTTCTCCAATGTATGTTTTTGGTGCCTTTTTTAAAGTATGAGATAACTGTATTTATATGGGTTTTCTCTGTGTCTTCTATTTCATTGGTCTTCATGACTTTTTTAGTGCCAGTACCATGCTAGTTTTGTTACTCTAGCTCTGATTTGAGGTCTAGTTTGTGATGCCTCCTGCTTTACTTTTCTTGCCAAGGATTGCTTTGGTTATTATGGGCCTCTTTATTTTCCAAACAAATTTTATAACTGCTTTTTTTTCATTCTGTGAAGAACATCATTGGAATTTTGATGGGAATTGTGTCGAATCTGTTTAGTACTTTCGGTAGTATTTTGATAATATTAATTTTGCCTATTGAAGAACATGGAAAGTCTTTCCATCTTCTAAGATTCTAAGATACTTTTCAATTTCTTTCTTTAGTGTTCTATAGTTTTCATTGAAAAAGATTCACCTCTTTTGTTCGATTGATTCCCAAGTATTTCCTCCCTCCCTCCCTCCCTTCCTTCCTTCCTTCCTTCCTTCCTTCCTTCCTTCCTTCCTTCCTTCCTCCTAATTTCTTTTTTGGCAGATTCATCATTGGAATATACAAGGCAATTGATTATGGGTGTTTATCTTGTACTTGATACTTTGCTAAATCATTTATGAGCTCTAGAAGTCTTTCTGGTGGAGTTTTTTTTTTTTTTTCCTTTTTGTCTTCTAAATTCAGGATCATGTCATCAGCAAACAGAGATAATTTGAGCTCTTCTTTTTCTATTTGTATCCCTTCAATTTCCTTTTCTTGCCTATTGCTTTGGCTAGAGTTTCAAGGACTATGTTGAATATGAGTTGTGAAAGTGGGCGTTCTTGTCTTGTTCCTGTTTGTAGAGGGAATGCTTTCAGTTTCTCCATTCAGAATAATGTTGGCCTTGGGTTTGTGATATATAGCCTTTACAATGTTGAGATAAGTTCCTTTAATCCATAGTTTTTCTAGTATTTTAAACATAAATGGGTGCTGTACTTTGGTAAATGCTTTTTCTTCCTGTATTGAGAATCATGTGATTCTTGCCTTTAGTCTGTTTATGTGGTGAATTACATTTATTGATTTCTGTGTGTTGAGCCAACCTTGCATCCTGGGATGAAACCTACCTGATCATGGTGCACTATCTTTTTAATGTGTTTTTATGTGCAGTTTGCCAACATTTTATTAAGAATTTTTGTATATGTTCATCAAGTATATTGATCTGAGGTTTTCTTTTTTTGCTGTGTCTTTCTCTAGTGTTGATATCAGGGTGATACTGGCTTTGTTGAATGAATTTGGCAGTGTTCCATCTATTTCATGGAATAATTTATTTTCTATTTCATGGAATAATTTGAGGAGGATAGGTATTAGTTTTTCCTTAAAGGTCTGGTAGAACTTGGCCAAGAATATATCCAGTATTGGGCTTTTTTTTTGAGGAGACTTTTGATAGCAGCTTCACTTTCATTACTTGAAATTGATCTGTTTAAGTTTTCTGTATACTCCTGGTAAAATTTGAGTAGGTCATATGTCTCTAGGAATTTTTGAATATCTTCAAGATTTTCTAGTTTATTGGAGTATACATTTTCAGAATATTTTCTGATGATCTTCTGGATTCCAGTACTGTCTGTGGTTATCCATTTTAATTAGAAAAGAATATTGTGGGCTGCTCTTTTCCCTTGTTAGTTGTATTTTTAGTAGCAATTGACTTTTGTAATATTATCAAAAGACTTAATTTTATTACTCACAATACTATGAGCATAAATTATTCATGAATATGTTTTGTTAGGGCTAAAGGTAAAAATGGCAGTGTTAACATGAAGGAACTTTTACTATAACTTTTCGAATTCCCTACTGCCTCTCTATGAAATCTATAGTCCACATGTTTAGAAACAGTGGTTGATACAATTCTTTGGGATTTTTTTTGAAGATCTTAACTGAAGTTATGTAGTTTTGCCCTTTCTTTTGGAAAAAATAATTTCAGAATATAGCGTCTGCCTTTTCTTTCTCTTTCTTTTTGCAGTGCTGGAGATCACTCCTAGTGTCTTCATGTGTACTATGCAAATATTCTACTGCTGAGTTGCAACCTTAGCCCTGGGGTCTGCTTCTTTTTTTAAAATTTTTTATTCTAATTTGTTATATATGACAGCAGAATGCATTACAATTTACATTACACATATAGAGCAGAATTTTTCATATCTCTGGTTATATACAAAGTATATTCATACCATTCTTGTCTTCATATGTGTAGTTAGGGTAATGATGTCCATCTCATTCCAGTATCTTTTTTACACCCATTGCCCCCTCCCTTCCCCTCCCTCACCTTTGCCCTATCTAGAGTTTGTGTGGTCTTGCCATGTTCTCCCTCCCAACTCCACTATGAATCAGCCTCTTTATATCAGAGAAAACATTTGGCATTTGGTCTTTTGGGATTGGCTAACTTCACCTTGCATTATATTCTCCAGCACCACCCATTTACCTGCAAATGTCATGATTTTATTCTCTTTTATTGCTAAGTTATTTCCATTGTGTATATATACACCACATTTTCTTTATGCATTCATCTATACTGAAGGGCATCTAGGTTGGTTCCACAGTTTAGCTATTGTGAATTGTGTTGCAATAAACATTGATGTGTAGTATGCTGTTTTTAAGTCCTTTGGGTATAGACCAAGGAGAGAGTTAGGTGGGTCAAATGGTGCTTCCATTCCAAGTTTTCCAAGGAATTTCCATACTGCTTTCCATATTGGCTGCACCAATTTGCAATCCCACCAGCAATGTATGAGTGTGCCTTTTCCCCCACATCCTCGCCAACATTTATTGTTGTTTGTATTCTTGATAGCTGCCATTCTACTCGAGTGAGATAAAATCTTAGAGTAGTTTTGATT